>NC_033797.1:3532806-3545471 GCF_001876935.1 Asparagus officinalis
CTAGTTAGATTACATGTGCAATGCACGTGGTTAAAATTTTTATTTCAATTTTTTTTAAATTTTGTAGAGATTGATTTGATAAAAAATATTGAATTTAAATCATGTAGCAAACATATAGATAGATGATAAATATTTATGGATCAAGTGGGGGATAATAGAGAGTTTGCATCCCTTACAATAGAATAAACTTAATCTTTGTCCACTCTCATTTGGTTCCTCTGAGAAAAATCTAGGATTCGATTCATACATTCTTCCCATCGAATTATCACGGGTTGATGTAGATCGCTCATCTATAATTTGTCTTTGTCTCACATTATGTGTAGTTTCATGGTCATGTGACTAATATTGTCTCCCAGCAGTATGTTTTCCTTTGCATTTCCTACCTCTGTTGAAGTTTCTCCCTTCTGAGCTAGGTTTTTTGTTACTACTCGCATGATGTTGGTTCCTTCTAGCTTAATTTTATATTAGTGGTAGGATGTTCTGGAGGTTTTGTTCGGGGCTGAATCCTATTGGATGCAAGCTTTACTTCATCTTTCTGAAGGTGATAGATATCCTGCATGTTAAAATAAGTTTGTTAACTATCATAAAACTGTCATAAATGCTATGGATAATATGACGTTCTTTTTATCTTTATAATTGAATAGGATTTGGCATGCACCTCTTTGTAGGAACTGAAGGTACACAATGCTTTGCCACTAATGATAGAGAAGATATGCGATGAATCTCTACCTTTCACCTCCAACAACACAGACAACACGTGTACCGGTTGCAGCAGCCTCATCCTCACGATAGTGAGCCTGTGTGATTATCATGGTAGATTTTATTTAAATTGGCCCAAAAAAGTCAACATGAAAGCAAAATGGAATGAACAAATCAACTTGCATTAACACCAGCAGCTGTTGAGGCTCTCTTCATTTCTTCACCAAACTTGTCCTTTCCAATGCAACCCATAAATCTAGTTGCACCAGGAGTTTGAAGCATCCACTGCAAAATTGAATATGACATCAGAAAACTGTTAAGTCGACATAGCTTCATAAAATACAGGAGATTGACATTCATATGTTAAATATACCTGGGCAACCCTGATTGCATTTTGTGTAGCCCCTGAGGTTAACATAATATATGGCCTAAATTATCACATAATTTAAAATTGAATTAAACTTTTGTGTCATAATGATTGTTTAAACCAAAATTTTACATCCAGTAATATACTTGACACTGTACTTTGAAGCCATTTGTTCATACCTAGATGGAGGCACAAAAAAACATCAACGTTTTGTTAACAACAAGAAGGTCAATGCAACTTGCAGTAAAACTGATAGACAGGCTTACATATCTCCATATAAATATAAAACTATATGAATGCATGTTTAACTATAGTGCAGAATGGATATATAAAGTTAGATATTCAATATGAATCCTTATACAGATGCTATATATGTTCGAAGAAAAGAGAAACAAAAGAAAACAAGATGTATAATTTTTTTCACTTGCAATACTTAAAAGAATAAACCAAAAAAGGTTCCCGGGAGATATTGAAAAACTTACATGGGCACATGCTTGTCCTCTGCGAGAATGGCATTATTCAGCTTGATGTCATATCTGTTAAGAAGCAAGAAAATAAAACACTGCAGCAATACAAATTGATATTCATATTTTATCATGTAAAAACAAGTTGCACCTTGATATGATCGAAGATGAATGATATGCAAAAGAAAATATCTATAGATGAAATGGGACGTTGACGTGCAAATTTTATTTTTGGTTAGAAATCTACTTGTGATCTCGATTTTGGCGTTTGCCTTTGCCCGCACAAATATTGGGAATATTGGGGTTTTTGAAGCTTCATATGTGATATGTCAGTAAATAGAATATTAATCTAACCATAAGTTTTCTCTTTGTTTATATAGCTTTTTAATCTTTGCCCAATTTAACACTATCAAATCAGTTTTTGGTACTTCAAACATCGGATCTCCTAATTAAGCATAAAATTTAGGATAAACTTGCTAGTATTTCCACTTGACTCTGTCTAAGTACTTCTCTTCCTCAATCTAGAAATAAAAAAAATATTTACAAACCAGAATCATAAACATTTTGGAACAAAATTATATAAGAGCATACTTATCAGGTACCTACTAAATCGACAAGATTAAGCTGAAAGGTAACCAACACTACCATGATGCATGATCTATGCTAGCAACATACTATTCTGTCATGCGGGCTTTCAGGCCATGTAGAAAAGTCTCAATTTAAGAATTTCCCTCCAGGAAAGGCATAAATGAATATAATTTAAATGTCTTGCTGAAGTTCTCAATCATGTCCCTGTTACCACATTGATAACTACTTTATCCAAAAGTTTAAGCTTATGTGAAGCAAAAGTGTATATCAAGCAATCCTAGGAACAGCAGATATAAGTTGAAATAATGCATGTGCAAAATTGAAATTGTGCACATTTTTAGTGCCCTCACCTCAAGCAGAGGCTCCACCATCTTATCTTTAATATATTCCAGAATAAAACTTAACAGATCCTGTTGAACAAATTGAAAAGAATTATAAATACTGGGAGGTACAATTACATGTATTATTAAAAGAAGTCCGAAAAATTAGAGGAAATCCAGATGGCAAGCCCCTTATAGGATTTATCTGAACCCCGACCATGAACCATTCACCCTGAAAAAATATTGAAGCTCCATCAAGTATCATAGACATATAGTATGTTTCAGTGTAGGTTAAGCATGGAAACTTACCTTAGGTTTATATCCTATGCAAGTTGCAAATGCAGACTCAAGATCAGCACCTGTGAACAGCCTAAAAAAATAACCAAACAGGTATAGTTATCCAAGGAGGCGTAGAAAAGAACAGCCTTCTGGTCATGCCAATGACACTGACAATGAAAATCAATGGACTTTGGCACAATGGCTATCCTATAGATTATTAGACTCTGATTGGCATGGGAAAAATCCAGTACCTGCATTCTGTGCACATGCCCTTCTGGCTTTGGAGGTCCTCATCAATTATAACATTGTAGGGGAAAAATATAATCCAATTTGGAAAGCAAGAACCGCTAAATAGAAAAATTGAAGCACTATCTCAATGAACTCATTACCATGATGATGATGATGATGATGATAAATCAAATATTGAACTAAGGATGCAGAGGCATTTAGTTGGTTCTTAGATAAATATGTAACGTCTACGATTCCATTAAATAAGTTCAATTCACTTTATACTCAAGATCTCAAATGTATTGAACCACAAAACGTCTACGATTCCATTAAATAAGTTCAATTCACTTTATACTCAAGATCTCAAATGTATTGAACCACAAAAATTCTTCAACCCGCAATAAATAAAGCAATTCACTTTATACTCAAGATCTCAAATGTATTGAACCACAAAAATTCTTCAACCCGCAATAAATAAAGACAAAATGATAATTTTTTAAAGATAATTTAAATAATAAATGTGGTACATACCTGTTCAAGAGTTTTTTCATGATATTGATTTTGAGATACACCTTGAGCAAGTAGCTTATTCACCCTACCACATGCAGGCACCCATGAGCTTCTGCAATAAGACACGTCCACAAAGCACATAAAGTATGATTTGTCATTGCCCTGTTGAATAGAATCTGAGAGGATATGTTCAAGATCTGAATCCCTTCTTACAAAGGAGTCACAAACAAAAGTTTGCGTGTAGTCGAGATCACCAAAAAATAGTTCATATGCTTTTTAAAAGTAATAAAGTAAAATATTCTCTAAATATGTATTTAGATTCACAGAATTGAATGATAAATTTAAGCTAATAACTGCATAAATAATTAAAGCATGCAATATCAAACAACTATATGTGCATATGCTTATAATTCATAAATTATCCTAACAAATAATATTCATCAGTTAATCAGCTTAAAAGCATATGAAAAGTTTGGGCTGTAGGATGACAATTGATGAAGCTGTGTCATGTGAACAACTGTCAGGCATGGTGCTTTTGTTTCTTAGGTTTCTATTAGAAAATTTCCAAGGTTATATGTTATTTCTATGTTAATGCATCCAATATCTTCACAGCTAACTGACTGGGGGTACTATAAGCTTCAAGATCAACTTCATATTCATAGTTTTGAGTGAATTCTCTTACTTTTTATGTAACATATATGGTGGTCTCTTTGTGCAAATCACTTATCATCGTGCGTTATATGTATGTTCTTTGTGCATTTTGAGAGTTTGCTGCATCATATGTTGTATGCTGTTTGAGTTCATTCTTCTTAGGTAACTATTAGCTCGTAGAATCGACCCTCGCATGGCACACCCCTGCACCTAAATATTTGGCAATAATATTACTTCTTCCATGTGTCCAAGTCTCTTTTCTAGTGGTCTCAAGATGTATAATTGTATTCTTGAGCCTTATGGAACTAAAGAAGTCAACATTATGCATATATGAGGAGATATGCAGGTCTTTTTAAACCTTCATGTGTCCTGGGGAGATCCTGGACATCTTTAGGATTTTTATGAGAGCATTGTATGTGCCTAAATTAGGAATTTATCCCTATGGCAAATTCGGAGGTTTAAAGCCGGTTCAAATTTATCATATGGATAATAGCAACATGTTGTGCCCTGTGTCTGGGTGCTGTGTTTCTTGGGTTACAGGGGAAAAAATGCTTGAAAAATTGCATCTTTAGTCTTCAATAAAAGTTGGAAATTGATAAATAGCCGGTGCTTAGCTATATGTAATCTAAAGACTGAAAGGATTGTCATCCTAACTGCTTATGGTGCACTTTGATTGTCCTTCTTAGTTCCCAATATGAAAAAAATAGTTGAATTTTATGACACTTCGAGTCAAAAGGAATACCAAATTAAAAATTCTCACTCCATTGCAAATAAAATTGCAAAATCTTTCCAACATGTCATGTTTTTTCAGTATGAAATGGAATTGTGGAAAAATTAGTAATTAAAATTTTAAGGATTTCATATTAAATTTTCATTTGATTTAGCATATTTTGGGAATTGCTTATAGATCAAAAAACAATAGAGAATTGCAGATTTAACTTACTTGAAAAGTATAAAGAGCTAAATGTATTTATTTTCTTCTTTGATGTCTGTCTTTATTAGTTTATTACAGTCCAAGAAACGTGCGGAAAAGTGTATAAGGCAAAGGGACATGCTCATTGTTTTTTCAGATACGAAACTGAGAATGATGACCACAATGTTGACGGTTGATTACCTTAAATCCTAGAAGAAGAGGCAACTGGGGCGTATGGAAGATACTAATCACACAAGTTAAACAATTAAACTCATGCAACTAAGGAAACATCATTCGGATTACATAAACAAGGAAAATGCATGCATAACAACACATCTACTTATAATCCTTTCTCACAAAATTGGAATGTTCATCCACAAAAGAAATTGAAGTGCATAAAATTAAAAAGTCTCATTCCTCAACTTCGTAAAATATAAATTTACAATCTAAAATTGATAAGTAGCATTGTTTCATTAGGTTAATTCAACAGAATTCAACAGCAATAGAAGAAATGGATATCTTAAAGCTGTCAATTTATCGATAACTTGAAAATTCAAGAAATAATCATCAATATCAGGCTAAAAATGTTCTCTTTTTACCGAATTCAATAGATGGAAACCGCAAAAATTGGGTTTTTGAAGGTAGAAATAGCTTACAAGCAGATGCAGCACTGGAAATATGAAGGATTGAACTCGTCGCCGTCACCGGCTAGGGTTTGTTCGTGATCGTAACCGATGCCCAAAATCTGATAAGTGAGGAGATGATGACAGAGGGGGTGAGGTGATGGTGAGGATAATAATACTCATCATTGGCAATTGATGATTTAAGAAAGTGGGGTGGCGTTGCGGAAGGAGAAGCATAACTGAAGGTGGATGCTAGAGCGAATTCTTAACCGATGGGGTGGAAAATAAAAGGAACGATGGCAGAGGGGGTGCGGTGATGATGAGGATTTATTAACTCTGTGAAACGATAAAAATGTATAAATTTGTTATAATTACAATAGTTGAAGGGTATTTTGGGAAAGAGAAAGTTTTTCTAGAACTCCCTCTTTTAAGGGTAGATGGATTTAATTTTAAGGGATATAGGCAGATAAAGACCCTCACCCTCTCTCGTGACCCCTCATCCTCACTGTACTCCACAGACCCATTCATTCCCTCTCTGCCCCCAATCCCTCCTCCCTCTCTCTCCCCATTCCCTCGCCTCCTCCCTCTCCCTCTCTTCGCCGAGTGACCCCAAGCATCGCCCTCTCTCTCCCCATTCCCTCGCCTCCTCCCTCTCCCTCTCTTCCTCGTGACCCCAAGCACCGCCGCCGATCATCTGCCATTGGCGATCTCCTCCTCCGCCATTTAGCCCCGTCGCCGTCCAACTCTGGATCAAGTAGCCGACCCCAACCCCAGCGACCACTCCGTCACGAAACGAACCCCAACTCCGGTTCCGACCCCGACCCCAACCCCAGCGACCACTCCGCCACGACAAGAGAGAGTCTTGAATCAGGTGCGTTTTTGATTTAGGGCTAGATTTAGGGCTTTTTGATGTAGAAGTTTTAGGGCTTTTTGATTTCTTGCTTGATTTAGGGCTTTTTGATGATTATTGTTGGCTTTTTGATAAATTTTGGATATATGGGGCAGAGATGGATGTTATTGAGTGAGCGACATGTTGATGCACAGAATGAAACATATGAAGATCCTTTTTTTTTCTTCACTTTGTATTTAGTTTTTCCCTAACCAATAAAAATCTTTAATGTATAGGTTCATTGTTATGAACTGCTTTGACATGGACATGTTCAAGTTACAAAACTTAAATGTCCCTTGTAATAAGCAAATTAAAATTAACTTGTGAGACAATGACTCTAATATTTAACTCTGTTTAATTTCCATGTAATTGAGTAGCCTACTTTAATTGATGAATGAAACATACAACAGAAGTCACTACTTTCAATGGCGCATAAGTTATCTACCACATATGTACTCATATTATAGATAAAGACGTTGGCGACTGTTAGAAAGATCATAAGTTCCTCTGAGCCAATTATATTGCGTGATTGACATGTACTAATGCTTACATAAAAACTGTGTACGCAAATGCTCTGAATATAAGATACAGCAAAAAGTTTTAGAAATAAGTAACATGAGTTGCAGTCACCAGTTACCTCACAATTTGAAAATCAGGATAGAGGCTTTATTGTTATTGAGTTTTTCTTCTGTTGTAGTTTTTCTCAGAATATTTGGTAGCAATGTTTTTCAAAATGAGCTGCAAACATTATTGGATCCTATGCCTAAGGTATATTTACCAATATATTACCTTGATTCATGTATCAGCCTTCTAAGTAGTAACTTACAGGATGTTAAACTTATCATATAAAGATGATTGATCTACTCCTATAGAATGTGATGTTGTTTATTGATAGTGAACAAGATAGATGTTGTTTATTGATTATTTAATATTTAATCAATATGGAATGTGATTCACTATTTATTTTTTTGAGTTTTTGATGAATGGACTAATGGATGTTAGTATTGATTTTTGTAGATGGATCGGACATCAATACTTGGAGATACTATTGACTACATGAAGGAGCTCGTAGAAAGGATCAAGAAGCTACAAGAAGAGATTGAAGTTCAGATAAATTTCACAATCTATTAGGCATCTTCAAAGATTTGAGTCCTGAATAGCTTCAAAAGAGGAGAGTATGAAGATGGGGATTTTTTTAAACAATTTGCGCTTATCTCTTCAGCTCTCGGTAGAAGCCCTAAAATTGAAGCGCTCTCATTAGATTGAATCAGAAGCGGAGAGAGCCAAGCTGGTCACTGGCACAATGGTGTCCTTAATACTTTAAGCACACAAAACACTTTTCATGTATCTCCAATTGCTGTGAACCATTCCAAAGTACTCAGTAGAATGAATCAGAATTGTGTTTCAGATTGAATCTATTATTATGTACTCTAAGAATTTTTGGGATGTAACTTTTGTTCAGGTTGAGATTTGTATCAGAATTATGTTACAGAATTGTGTTTCAGTTGGGTGTTTTTTTTAGTATACTATCAGGATATAGGATACTGTTAAGTCCAAACTGTGTTTCAGCATGTTAAGACATGCTCAGCTTTTTGTTGATAAGAAGAACTCTTTTTGTTGTCAATTCATCAACAAGAATGTTATGTGTGAAAACTTTGAGAAGCTGGAAATACAAATTTGTTGTCATTCTTTTTCTTTAATGAAGCAATTGTTGTGGTAAGTTTTATTTTTTTGAGCATCATGTTACTTATTACTAGCTAGTCTCACTCAACACGGAAAGTTGAGTTACGTGTCGCATAATTCCTGTTTATGCTAAGGAAAAAATCTGATGTGTCAAGTTTGCTTGATTGAACTCGACATTTGAGGGATTCCATTAAGGTTAGCAACAAAATCTGATTCCATCAAGTTAAAGAACATGAACAATCAGAACAAACTCGTTTCAACAATCATGTAGTCTAAACGTGCCGTATCAATAACACACAAGCCAACGACATATCAATTTCTGTTTACCCCATAATATTTCCATTGATTGATAACATTGAAGCCCAAGCTACCAAAAAAGTGTATGCTATATGATGATAACTATCAAAAGCATTCAATTCTCATATAAGACAAGCAATTTGAACTCAACATACATGATCGAGCAATTCAATTCTCATACAAGGCAAGTAATTTGAGCTCAAACATACATGATTAACCTACACCCTGCAAAAATCACACACTGCATCTTTATTCCAAAAAGAGGCTCAAATGCTAGAAAACCCGATTTCTTTTACAAACTACATTGAATAGATGAACTTTCAAATGTTGAAAGCCCACATACATAATTAAAGATCAGAATCCTGCCTATCGACATGGCATTGAGCCACCACCATCCATATTCGACATGGCATCGAGCCTATCGCCGTCTTCGAATCCTGCCTGCAAAATTCAATATATATAAACTAAGATCAGAATGTTTACATAAAAAATCATGCATTGGTATAGTATAAATTATAGAGTTGCATATTATACCTCAAAACCATCCTGGCAAATGAGAACATATATCAAAATCTAGTAAATGAACGTCACAATTCACAAAACCTCGCAGAATTTATACGTATCTGAACTTTAAATATTATATTAAACCCCCTGAACTATCGGAATTCTCATAAATGTCATTTAAAAGTCTAAAGTAGCATTCTCAAAATTAGTGAGTTGTGTCGTGTGTATCTGATACATGGAGACTATCCATAGATATATCATGAAATTGAGTTGTCGGTTAATTTCGCATGCTCCTACATCAAAAAGAAGTAGTGAAAAAATATTGTTATGTAAGTTTCAACTTCCAACATTGTTACAGGACCAAAAACTTTGGCAGTGAAAAAATATCTTCCTATTTTTTATGATGCTATTGGGTTGAGGCTGTGGTACTATAATTATTTTGAGAGGCAAATGTGATTGGATAGCTTGCAGATTTTTGTTATATTATCTCATCTTTTATGAAACGCTCGGGCTTATTAATTTCTATAATTTCTTTCAAGTGGGACAAACAATTTATTGAAGGGTCTGGGTTCTATTGTTGATGATGATGTGTTTGATTGGACTCAACAAGGGACAGTGTGATGAGGGTCCCCCTCATTTGATTTGACTTGTGATAATGGAGTCTGGTCATTCAAATGTTGGGGATCAGTGGATCTTATTGATATAGTGGAGTGGGGTTACAACCTCATCGGATTTGCTCTTTGTTCATTGCTCTTATATTGTTTGGGTCCCTTGTGTTTTTGATGTGGATAGCAAAACCCTAATTCGTAATCTGAGAAGGAACTTTTAATGATTAAAGGATACCCAAAATGAGTTTATGCCGTATGCTGTATCATGACTAATATAGAACTACAAATCTCTAGCTATTCTTAAAAAGAGAGAAACAAAACCACTACCCATTGCTTTGCCCTCGCGCTGAACCAACTGCACAGCACCCCCCAAATTAATACATGGACCCACTAAAACTTCATACTATAAAATGAGGTATTTTCTTTCCACATTCCCCACTTAATACCACCAAATAATTTTTCCAATCGGCCCACCTAAGTAAGTTCCGCCCATCCATTCGCTCCCCTTCCACACCGCCTGAGATATCTCATAAAAATCAGGCAGAAGTGTGAACAAATGATAATTTCCGAGTAGAAAATACTCGTCCAATATAAAAAACGTGCTAGCCCTAAATATGAAAATGTAACTCAAACAAACTCAATAAATTGGAGTATTATTAGCTAGCAGACCAGATGAATTTCAGCAAATCTCGTCTTATTGACCGTTCGATGGTGAAATTGTTTCGGTGATTTGTTGCTTGTTGACTGTGTGTTGGACTGTGGTCTGTGAATTTTGGTCTTGAATCGATTCCATTAAGTGGATCTAGATTTCACATTAGTGATCTAGATTCGGTATTTGTGAGTTGTTTGTGTTTTTACATAAAAAGCGTTTAATTTTTGGCTGAAAAGGTTAAATATTTTATTCATGGTTAAAATTTAAAGCTGTTTTTTACATAAAGTTTCTTTCTTCAATATAATCCAGATTTCAACTGGAGTGGAATCCAGATTCACTTGGAGTTGGAATCCAGATTCCCTGGAGGGGAATCCAGGGATTCACTGCGGAGGGAATCCAAGGATTCAATGGAGGAGGGAATCAGATTCACTTGGAGCGAATCCGATTCAAACTGGAAGCGAATCCAGGATTTCAACTGGAGCGAATCCAGGATTCACTGGGGAGCGAATCCAGATTCAACTGGAGCGATCCAGATTTTCTGTGAGCGAATCCAGGATTTCACTGGAGCGAATTCCAGATTCGACTTGGAGCGAATCCAGAGTTCACTGGAGCGAATCCAGATTATGTGAGCAGCGAATCCAGATTTCATGGGAGCGAATCCGATTCTGGAGCGAAATCCAGGATTCACTGGGCGAATCCCGTACTGGGAGCGGGAAAGCTTGGATAGTTAGGGATGGTTTTATGGGGGAATTGTTGAAGGAAATAAATGCATGTGCTTAATTTTTGAAGAAATAAAAACATGAGTGATCTAGATTTACACTGGAGAATCCAGATTTAGTTTGTGGGGTTTGTTTTTACCATAAAAAATCGTAACTTGTTGGTTTAAAATGTGAATCTTATTGGTTAAAATTTTATGCTGGTTTTTTTTACCATTAAGTTTCTTATTTCCTTTTTGTTTTTTTGTTTGGAGATTTTGCTATTGTTCGATAACGAGGGTTTCAGTTCCTAATTCGATTCAATTCAGTTGGGGATTGATTCACCTCCAATGGAATCGAGCTTCCAATTATAATCCCAGATTCAATGGAGTGAATCCGATTCACTGGAGTGAATCCAGATTCACTGGTGAGTGATCGATTCCTTTCCAAGCGAAGGGCTTTGATTGGGGAGGGAGCTCGGGATGGGTTGTTTTGAAAGGGGTGCGGAAGGAGTAGACTGAGAAGTGCATTGGTTCGCAGGCGGCGTCGGGTCTGAGGGGCTTCTTCGGTTCGATCAGAGGCGGGGCCTCGTTGTCGGTCAGATAACCGGAGTGGCTTATAGTTGTTATCCTACTTTGGGCTGAGGCTATGATGCGGAAAGTTTGGAGAGTCGGGAGTTAGTGGTGGTTATGTGGGTTTGGGAAGAGGGAAGAGATTAGGTGCGGGGGGCTGTTCCCCGGTGGCTCTTGGCGTCCAAGCTTAATATGATGAGAATGGAGGGGAGAGGAGAGAAGAGAGGAGAGTGAGTTGTGGAAGACGAATCCGCTTTGAGCGCAGAAAGAGCTGGGTTGGATTTGTGCAGGGTGAGACAGGAAGGAGGAAGTGATGGGGAAATGGGGAAGAACCTATGAATTTAATTGTTCTAATTTTACCCTTTTTCACATTTAATGATTGTGTATTAATTTGTTTCTGATATTTATAATTCTGCCAGTCGGAAATGGGGTAGGCCATTTGGATTAGGAAGGTTGGAGGTTAGGATTGGTTTTTAGTTTCTCTTAGGTTTTTATTTAGAACTTCTCTATATATATTATATATATATATATATATATTATTTATATATTTATATTATATATTATATATATTATATAAATATAAGTGAACCACCTTAGGCTTTTCCCACCCTAAGAACTGCGGGCCTAAAATAACATCATTTCCTTTTTTTTTTTGCGATCCGCTCTGTTGAACTTGATCTACACGTTCTTAAACCCAAACACACCAATTTTGGGAGGTGACACCCTAGGCTCCCACCTAAGAACGCGGCCTAAAAATCACATCATTTCCTTTTCTTTTTTTTTTGCGATCCGCTCTGTTGAACTTGATCTACACGTTCTTAAACCCAAACACACCAATTTTAGGATGAACCCGACGTGTTTTGACCCTTTATCCACTCGTTATAATTTTAACGGTTTCGAATGAATAGAACTTTTTGCACGGCTCAACGAATGGCCAAAACACAATGGGTTCACCCCAAAATTGGTGTGTTTGAGTTTAAGAACGTGTAGATCAAGTTCAACAGAGCGGATCGTAAAAAAAAATTTAGGAAATGATGTGATTCTAGGCCGCGTCCTTAGGTGGGAGCCTAGGGTGTCACCTTAGATTCACTTTTCCCATATATATATATAATATATATGAGAA
>NC_033797.1:3546205-3578654 GCF_001876935.1 Asparagus officinalis
TAGACCTTTCAAACGGTAATATTGTCAGAAAATTCTTATAACATGGTATTGTACAAGGAGTTCAAAATGAAGGCTTAATATTATTGGTCGATCTAGTACAACTGTACAGGTCAAGCAGATTGTCAGTGTTAGGACTCTTTCGGTGCTAATGGATTTTGACCAAGCACTTGTTGATCCATACAATTCTAGGTTTGACTTGTATACGACTTGAAGAAAAAAAAACTGTATATTTAAAACACATTTGGTTTGCAACGCCAATAGCAACGATTCTTTTTATAAACCCGTCCAGAATTAAACTCATGATCGTACGAGTCATATTGAAACCTCTTAACGATCCAAGTCACTTGATATGGGTTCAATAGCAATAAATTAAATGGGTCAAATTATGCAAAGGTGTCATTGACGTGTATAAGATTCTCTCATATAGAGTGTAGTTAAATCTAAGCTTGGATTAACTAATAGTCTAATAATAAAGAAAAAAATCTCATTTATTACTTTCTTTTGGGGAAAATGATCATGGGCTTGATTGCTTTCATTCAGTCTAAACACACATCCGCAATGTGATGCAAAAACCTCATTTATTAAATTATTCATATGGCATATGAGGGACTTTTCTCATATACGATGATGTGTTGAATCTCAACACGGTGTTGTAGATTGAGATGTTATTATTAAACCATAAAGAAAGAGTCATTTTATTCAGTTTGCTAAGATTCAACCACATCACTCATGTATATTAGAGAATTCTCTCTACAAGTCATTATGATATCCAATACTATCTTCGTTAATATATAATTTCAATATAAAAAATTTCCATATACTATTACATTTACTCTAGATTAGATTATCTGATTTAATTTGAGGTGTCCAAGTGCATCGTTTAGGTAACTTAGATTCTATAGATCAATTACATATACTAAAAAAAGCCTTCGAAAACATTTTATTATATCTTTTAGGTAACTTAGGTTGTATAGATCAATTAGTCTTGAACGAGTGGATTTTCAGTAGAGTGTCCAACATTAAATGCGAAAATAAAAGATTAGACTTCAAATGTTAATCCAAACATAAATAAGTCTTATCCCCTTAAAATTAATGAGATAGCGCTCATTAATATTATGGAGAGAGTTTTGGAATGATCCACACCTAATCCATTAATTAGATGAAAACGATATAAAAATATCTCATCAACATTATCAATATTTTGGGTCCTCACTTGTCCCCTTTATTGGTCCCATATTTTGGGTCCCTGTAGCAAAGCTCTTCACATTAATGGTCATTATCTATCGTATCAAACTTCTGGGGAAAAAAAGCAAAAAATAATTTTTCCTGGCAAATTCTCTACACAGTTCCTTGCATAAACTGGTCTCCAATTGGCCTACGTACTTGACTTTTGAATGCCAAGGGCCACATCTATTCTTTTATACAAATGGGAGAAACAAAGAGGCACTGTTCATGCTACAGCAAATGCTACAGTAGATTTACTGTAGCAGTATTACTGTAGCAGCTGAGAAATTTAAAAGCCACTGTAACAGATCGGTTACTGTAGCAGCTCGGGAATTGCACTGTAGCAGGCGAGTTACTGTAGCACCCCAGAAAATTCAAACCGGGAGAGTTTAAAAACGGCGGGAACACTGTAGCAAAAAAAAAAAAACACCGTGCTGCGCACGGGCTGCACACTAGTATTAATTAATCACACCTCAATATTACCTACTAACCAGCTACGAACCTGGACACGGTGCGCGGTCATGGTCCTAAGGAAAATTTCATAAAACCCCCTGGAACTTTTGGGTGGTTTCCGTGAATCTTTCTTAACTCTATGAATCAGAGCAAACACCCTCAACTTTCAAAAGGATATCAAAATCTTTCGAATTATTCAAAAATGTTGTAAACAATATTAACAGATAAAGTAACAGGTTTGAATTATGACAGATATCAAAAGTTTGTGATGGAAATTTTGAATGAAAAACGTACATATTTATGGGAGAACGAAGACACAACAATCAGATCATAAGTTTTCTTTGATCTATAAAGTCTAGGGGGTTTTGTGCAAATCCCTGCAAGTTTATGGTGGTTTTTTGCAAATTTCCTAAAGTTCATGAGGGGTCGGTGAAATTTATTGCATCTGCGTGCGGAGGCCTCTCACATATATGCAACGTTTTATGTAGTGCAAGGCTGTCTGTGTTTTTTTATTACTATTGAAATTTTACAAATGGGATCCAAAATGGTCCAATGAGAGTTTGTAATATAAACAATTGAGATCAGTTTTTAGTGTGTTGTGAAACAATTAAATAATATGGATGTCCATTTAGTTTTTCGAGAAGATTGATACATGTATTATCTCTTGATATTCTCTTAGTACATTAACTTTTTTTCTAAAACAACACAATACATGTTTTAGAATGACCAAGTTCATTAATGATATGATTCATGTATCTTCATCTTAATTTGGCTATAAATAGAGGTAATCCTACCTCATTTCGTGATGAAATAAAAATGTATTCCTATCTCATTTCGTGATGAAATAAAAATTCTATCTACTTCTTGACTACTTTCTCTATTCTATTTTATAGTTTATAATTTACTACATAAACTGCTACACCAAAATACATTAGTTTTACAACATGTTATCAACACGAGATTCTGCTATTGAAACAATCCATTTCAAGTCTATTAGATTCATTGTTGGGCACATGTTCATATTTTGGGTAAACCTTTGAGATAAAATTTCTCTTTCCAATTCTATTCATTTTTCATTATGACTAACCTTACAAAACAAGAATTTATGCCTCTTGGTATTTCTGGAAAGAACTACTTATCTTAGATGTTAGATGTTGAAATACATCTTGCTGCAATGGGTCTTGAAAATATTATTGTGGAAGAAAATAAGACATCAAATCAAGATCGTTCGCAATCATTTGGATGAAAGATTAAAAATTGGATATCTAACTGTGAAAGATCCACTTACTCTGTGGAATAATTTGAAAGAGAGATTTGAGCACCTGAAGTTGGTCGTGCTCCCAAAAGCCTGGTATGACTAGCTTCACTTAAGGCTATAAGATTTTAAATCAATCAATGAGTATAATTCTGCAATGTATAAAATTACCTCTTAATTGCAATTGTGTGGAGAAAATGTCACTGATGACGATATGTTAGGAAAAACATTATCTACCTTTCATGCCTCGAATATGCTCCTGCAGCAGCAATATCAAGAGAGAGGATTTAAGAAATACTTCGAATTAATTTCATGCCTCCTTTTGGCTGAACAAAATATTGAGTTATTATTGAAAAATTATGAATCCCGAATTCAGGAAAATCTTTTTATGGTCAATATTACCCTTAACTTTTTAAATATTATATTATTATCCTAATCTATTGTAATTATCCTATCTTCTTCGAATTGGTAACTAAATAATTTATCCTATTCATAATGAGACGTAACATGTTATTAGATAAAAGAGATACGTTTTATATAATTCAAATTATTTACTTATTTCAGTTCGTAGAGAAATCTAAAAAACATATGCTAGCTAGCACCTAAATATTTTTAGACTTTGTAAAGAATACTATTCAAGTTTTTTAAATTGCACAAACACCCCTACAAATTTAAAATTATATTAAAGCATTTTGAAAATTATAAATTTTACTTATTTTAATTCAGTGAGAAATATAAAAAAATATACGCTAGCGAGAAACTGAAAGTTTTTTGACTTTGGCGAAAATATCTTGTAAGTTTTAAAAATTATAAAAAAAAACCCCTAAAAATTTAAAATTTATAAAAACACCTTAAAATTTTTAACTTATAAACACACTAAAAACCTACAAATAATACAAATAACCCCCAAAAATTTATAAAATTTACAATAAACACATTGAATTTTTTACAAATTGCAAAATAAAATCTCAAAATTATAAAATTTACAAAAATCATGATAATTTCCAACCAAATAGTACATTAAAAATATAGGAATTACAAATATCCCCTACATAATTTATATAATTTATAATTTATACAAAACACCCTTAAAGTTTCAAAAATTACAAACAAACCCTTAAATTTTAAAATTTAAATTTTAAATTTTAAATTTTATAAAAAACACCCTGATAATTATAAACTTATTAGAAAATTAAAAGCATAGGAATTATAAATAGTATATAAATAATTTACAATCTGTAGAAAAGACCCATAAGTTTAAAAAATTGTAAAAGCCCCTAAATTTTATAATTTATGAAAAAACACCATGATAATTTCTAACATATAGACATTAAAATAAATATGCAAAATTACTAAAAACCCTAGAAAATTAAAATTTTGCAAAAAATATCATACACCCTTTAAAAGTATGGTTTTAGGAAAAACTTTTCATTGTCAATATTTTCCATAACATTTTTGAAAAGAACATAACTAATTAAAAATCTATTAAATTTAAAATTTAGTACATTGTAAAGTACCCCTCCAAAGTTTAAATTTTTTTAATGATTTTTATAATTCCTTAATTTTAATGTAATGTTTAATAGTTTTGTGTATAAATTACAAGATTTTAGGGTGTTTTTCTACAAATTTTAAAACTTTTGAGGGTGTTAGTTTTGTAGTTTTCTAAATTTTCATTGTATTTTTAGTGTAATGCATAGATATTTCAATTAATAATGATATTGAAGAGTAAGTTATTCTTAAGATTATTAGGCCATAGTTAAGTATGCACATCACTATTCCTAGGCAGTATAATTTATATATGCAAAAATTTTCAAACAATCTATATAGTGGTTAAAAAGATTTTGGCTTTAATGTACTATTTTTTATAAATTATATTTAATGTGAACCCACTGAGTTTGATTGTGGTCATCATAATTTTAATATATTTGATTGATTGACCATATATGTATATAGATCATAAATTATTTTATTTTCTCACATGAGCTAATATTTAACACTTAATAATTTAAATTATTACTTTTAAATTTAATATAAAGAGGAGCAATAATAACATTTATTTATTTACCTATAGGATAATTCAATCTTCATTCCTATTTTTTGCTTGAGATTTATTCTATAGTTACGAGTATCAAATTAGTAACTAAAATAATAATTATTTATGCTTAAATTAGGATGATTGTAGTTGGTCACTTACTATGAAATTTTCATGAAGATATACATCTTACTTTCTATAACTATTTGAACTGTCCATGTATATTTTATAAATTAGTTGTTAATTTGACATATTAAATTACTTTTTCTAGAAATTTTTTTCTTTGACTTTTAGACTGTGTAATCATTGTATCATCATTCTAGCGTAGAAAGAACCTCACTCTAAATGGTTTCAAGCTAATATTTGAGTTAAACTGAAGTATATATTGTTTCTACTATGTGTATATATTTTTAAGAAAATAATGTCAATATTTTAAAATAGAAGAAAATATTCTAACATTTGATATTATAAAAACTAAATATAACCAATTGAGTAATTAGCAAAAGAGAACTTACATCTGAAAAGCGTGAATAATAAGATAAAGAGGAAAGGTAATGACATTGCCAACAGTACTATAAATAGAAAACTATAATGTAAAGTTAACCTATTTTGAAGAGACCACCTACTGGCTATAAGCATTGAAGTTTCCATATATATACTTTATAATTAATCAAAAAGGGTCATATAATCTTATATAATAAAATTGATTTAGTAATTGTTATGGTGTTCGCTCATCCAAGATACAGTATTCACAAAATGATACGATAAGAGTCCTAGTCAACTCCCAAGAGTTCTAGGCATTTCAACTCTTAAGTCGAATATCAAAGACCTTGGTACCTTACCAAAGGATAAAACCAAAGTACAGTTACAAAGGTCTCGGCCCCACTGACTCATCAAGACGGCACCCTGGTGTCTACACAAGAGGCGATACTAGCCGATACGAGAAATCCTGACATGCCAGACGAGTTGACATCTTTATATCGACTCGAAAGGTGGTTATTAAGCTGAGATAAGACGATATTTCACTCAGTCAGACATGTCGACACCCCTAAGTCGACACGAAAGGCGGTGCCGGTCGACCCTTTTATTAAGGACGATCCTTTTTAATACAGTCGACCACTCACTGGGCATTTCTCAGAGACGACTTAAGGGGCGTTCCCTGCTGTCGACTAAGTTAAGGACTCGACCCTGGTCTCAAGCCTCTTCCCCCGAGATGGGTCGACATCTCAGTCCACCTCGAACAAGTCTTATCCAGATATTGGCCCGACAAAGTCTCCATGACTCGTCAGGTCAATCACTTCCCAGAAAATACGGAGATACATTCTCCCATAATGAAGTGACTTCCCCTCCAGTCACCCGTCAACACCTGTAAAGTAAGGGACAACTCAGCATGCTCGCATGCCTTCTACCATGCTTATAAGTCACTTCTCGGATATCACGGAGATGCCATCTCCCATGCTGAAATGACTTTCCTTCCAGTCGCCAACCAACACTTGTAAAGAAAGGGATGACTCATCTTCCAGCTCACATTTTGTCACTACCATTCTGCATGGCCAAAATGACCAATTTACCGTGGACATCCATGCTATATATGAAGGTTATTCACCATCAGAATGAGAGGCCCCCGTGAAATCAAGGCAAGAAACAAAGAACAATCTAACTCTTCTAGTCCATCCAATCTGAGAGATGATAATCTCTAATGCGCATAGCATAAGAATGTATAGTTCTAAACTCCACTCAAGCTCATGTTTATCAACTGACTTGATCATCAGAGGAACCATGGAGAAACCGGTCTCCGCCCTCTCACGAGTTATTTCTGTCTGTGCAGCACGGACATCAGACCCTCATTTAAGAACTAGGCATAAAGCTGGAGAAGGGAACATGCCCTCCATCATCCTTCACCATCCCACAACCACTTCTTCTGGATTAATTGGTTATTTGATATCGAGCATCAATAGTTTGGCGCCCACCGTGGGGCCTTTGTTATTTTTTAGAAAGATGCGCCAAGTTTTGAACAAGGGTATGATTTTAATCACTCTGAAGAACAATACCAAAATTGCACCATTCAAGCTAAATAAAGTCAGGAGTTGCATCATTCAAGCTAAGGAGGATTAGCCTATGGCTATGAGGAGCCAATATATACGTAGCCCTCAAAGGATCCTATAGCTTTCAGGGGAGCATCTGTTGGGCGGGTCATCCACCAAATGATGGGACCGCTACCAGAACCCCGAAAGCCCTCTAGGAGAAGACATACCACTATGGTGATTATCTGGCTTGGACATGTAGCACAAGATTCTTATCGCCATCACAGATGAACTCCAGACGAACTCCATCTTCTGGATAACCAAGAAACCTGGAGTTGGATCACGAAGCAGAACCCTACCTCCTCCAAGGTTTATGAGCAGATCCAATATCACTGAAGCTCCTACTGATAATAGATCATATGAGTATAGGAGCAGTGATTAAGGCTATGGTAGGCACCTTGGACCAGATGGACTTTTATTCGGAGAACTTCCAGGATATCAGGGATGAGATTGCGGGAAAAGCTTAGGGTCTGTCAGCTGATTGTTCTCAGGAAGAATGATCTTGGCCCTTCAACCGACGCCTTCACCACTAAAGTTGCCTAAGCTCTAATGGTAGAAGCATGTGACTCGAATATCCCCATAAGAGAGAGTTCTCCATCCATAGCATGGTCCCATCCCCCAGTACTCCCGAAGCTCCTTCAAGAAAGCCACCATGGTTTGTTATTTTTAGGGAGTACAATACCGGCTGGTGGATTCCCTCCCCATGAGAGGTTCCACCATAAAAGGTACCATGTAGCTTTTGGTCGTGCCCTCAACCCTCACATGAAAAATATCATTCGACATAATTCATGGCATATGGACAGTTCCTTTTACCAAAAGCCAACGTGCTAACCATCTGCCTTCAAAGACTTACTGGAGATTCAGACTCAGAAGGAACCTCGGCTGATGAAACGGCAAATAGAGTTTTGACTCATCTTCGTCATACCAACAAGTCGTCCACTATGAAAGAAAGAAAAATCTAACTAAAAGATGTTTTGTACCGGCGGCCTTACCCTTTGCAAAATTACCCCTGAAGCAGAACCGGAGCAAGATCATAAGTGGTTCAACCCCCCCTTCTGAGCATCAGATGCCTGCAAAGGATATTTTTCCATGACAATGTAAAATACAAAACTGATAAAATGTCATTCAATAAGAATTTACTCTGATCTCACAAGGATCAAGGCTTCACTATGGCCAAAGACCTGGGCATCATACAAGACCTAGGCACCCCAATCAAGCCCTTGGCTCTTTATCAAGGTAAGCCCAAGGCCCAATAGATGGTCGAATCCTCACAATGCGACTTGATCATCATGTCGAATATCAAGTCATTGGCTCTTTATCAAGATAAGCCCAAGGCACAACGACTCCTTAGTCGAATATTAAGTCATTGGCTCTTTATCAAGATAAGCCCAAGGCACAATGACTCGTCAGTCAGATATCAAGCCCTTAGCTCTTTATCAAGATAAGCCCAAGGCACAACGACTCCTCAGTCGAATATCAAGTCATTGGCTCTTTATCAAGATAAACCTAAGGCATATAGACTCCTCAGTCGAATATCAAGCCATTGGTTCTTTATCAAGGTAAGCCCAAGGAACAACTTATGGTTAATTCCTCCGGCTCTCATCGATCATCATAGACAAGCCCTTGGTATCTTATCAGGAATAAATCCAAGGCACAACCCTTCGGCCGACTCTCACAGTCATCTCTTGACCTTAGGAGAAGGGAATACCTAGTCAACTCTCAAGAGTTCTAGGCATTTCGACTCCTAAGTCAAATATTAAGCCATTTTCTCTTTATCAAGATAAGACCAAGGCATAACGACTCATCAGTTGAATATCAAGCCCTCGACTCTTTTTTAAGATAAGTCCAAGACATAATAACTCCTCAGTCTAATATCAAGCCATTGGCTCTTTATCAAGATAAGTCTAAGGCACAATGACTCCTCAGTCGATTATCAATCCATTGGCTCTTTATCAAGATAAGCCTAAGGCACAATAACTCGAGTTGAATATCAAGCCATTGGCTCTTTATCAAGGTAAGCCTAAGGCACAACCATAGGGTCGACTCATACAGTCACTACTCGACCTTACGGGGATTATGAAGACCTAGGCATCCCCGTAAGACCTAGGCACCTAGCCTCAGAGTTGCTATTCTACCAAAAAAGTATTCATAAACCTAAGGTATGAATATTAAGTGTATGACTAGTGTTTAATCGATCTAAAAACTTAAGCAGTTGTCTGTCAAGTTCGGGTTAATAAAACGCTCAGCTAGAATAAGACATCAAGTGAACTAGTTGTCATAATTCCCCAACACGGGTCGATACATTACAACTAACTCACTTCAACCGACACCTCAAACAAGAGCAAAGTTACAAAGCTAAAAGAATACAAACAATGAAGGCAAGCTCAAGAATGAAGATAAAAGTTTAATTTTATTCAATAAGAATAAACTTCATTACAAACTCTTTTATAATAAAAAAGAGAAAAGAAAATTTTGAAAGATATAGGTCTTCAAAGCCCTCGACTAAGCTCAGGAGTCAGACTTGACGAACTCCTTGTGGCAGCAAGGGTTGAAGATTCCCCAGGGGCCCCAGCAACAGGCTCAACCTCATCAACATTCGCAGATAAATCGAACCTGCCTCCAATTTTCTTGACATCTTTCAACAAATCGAGGCAACAGGAGATGCAGGAAGGGTAGAAGTGATCTGGAGTTGGATGAGAGTCGCAAGGCACTAAGGAAACGACGTAATCAACCCCAGCTTCATAAGCTAAGGCTACTTCAGCCTTCCCTATAGGGTCATGACGCCAATCATCAACCACCTTCTTTTTATGCTGTTCTGAGTCTAGAAGAGCAAGTTGATCCTTCAATTTGTTGACAAGGACTATGGATACCTAAAGCTTTGATTGTAGCTATTCAAAGTCTCCCCTCGTCTTTTCAAGAGACAGATAACTTGTTCGAGCCTCTGCCTCAGTCGTCGTCCTACGATGCTTCTTGGACTCGGCCTACGCTTATAGGTGAACCATCTCCCTTTGAAGGTTCTCGATGGTCCTCGTCTACTTGGAGAACTGGATTCGAAAGCTCTTAAGGAGCTCTTCCTTCTCATCAAAACTCTAGCGCCAAACGCCTTCTTTATGAGTCAATTCGGCCTCCAAGACAGCGACTCTCTTCTTTGCCTCTTTTTTGGTCGACTTCTCCTTAGCCGGCTCTGCTTGGCCTTCCAAGGAATGCTCAAGTCGATTGAACAGAGCATGTCCTAGCGAAGTCTCCTGAGCTAAACAAGCTTGGAGAGCTTGGAGTATGCCAACACTTGTCATATCCTCCAAAATCCTCCTATCACCACCATTCTCTATTTGTTCTGACAGAGTTCCAGCTCTCCCCTTGATGATGTCATTCACCCCAATCGGCTCCTTGCCATGGTGACGAGACGCCTCAGGATTAGTACTGGGGCTGACAACATCCACATCGATAACTAGGGCCGTAGTCTACTTGCTAGGAGAAGACTCTTCTATCAGTCCTACATTTTCCAAGCGGTTAAGCTGAGTTATTAGTTGATCCGTCCTAACTGGTCTAATTGGATACCGCCTCTCAACCCTTGTCCTTTCCCTTAATTCAGAGACAATGTTAGTTGTCTGAGGCATCAAGACAGCCACCTCCTCTGCACTAAAAGACCCCCTCGGCTTTTTATGGGGTCTAGCAGTGGAGCTCGCCCCCTTGGTACCTGTATTCCTCTTGTGATTTTTCACTAACAGAGGAACATGGCTCATCGTTTCCTTGAAACCAGTGGAAGATAAAATCATAGACATGCTCGATCGTCTCTTGTGATTTTCCAGATCCATCGTCTCGGAGTCACTAAGGGTAACTGGCCTCAAAGTGTCTTCGTTCAGCTCCGGCCAATCCGAGCAGGCAAAGACGCTGTCGCCGCCATAAACCCACACAAACTACCTCCTCCAGTCCTCATCTAACTCCAAAGAGTTGGAAACAAGCTGGAACTCTCCATGATAGTGGAAAGAGTAATGTGGGTCCTTCTCAGCCGACCCCATGCTGATCAAATACCCAAGCACTCTCATGCTTGGTTGGACTCCAACACGATGACAGATGATGATAAAAGCCACCAGAATTTCCACTGTGTTCGGATATAATTAGGAAGGGGAGACCCCTAGAGCAGTGTGCACCTCCTTGATAAAAGAGTGCAAGGGAAGTCGTAAGCCATACTCCAAATGGGCTAAGTATAGCTGCACTAGACCCTCGCCATAGTAGTACACTGGCTTGCTCATCTCCGACACCGCCAAAGTGAGAGTTTGATGGATATATCGGTCATACAACCCCACCAGATCATCCATATGGACCTTCGAGTGGATAAGGAAAAGAGCAGCAAAACTCTCCTCACTACGGCTAGAGTTTAAAGTTTGGGAAACCATGGAAGATTTCTTCTTATAAGAAGCCTAGAGAAATATGGGGAATTTTTTCGGAGCAAAGGTTCGTGAAAGAACTATCTTATCATCAAGAAGATATTTATAAGCTTTCAAGGAAGAATACAAAGGGATTTTCAAAAGACGTAGTAGTTTTCGAAACATCCAGGCCAGATCCACATTAGAATCTGAAGCGGTTCACTCGAAACACGAAGCGCCACCCTTATTTAATGCCCCACGTCCTAATACTCAAAAAGTGGAAGATCCTCCCTTCTATCCATGATACTTCATCTCCTATAAAGACTGTTCAAATCTTTTGATGACGTCAGCCATGAATAGTGGAGTTAACAATGGATGCCTAATAATGACAAGCCACGTCTCTAAGACAGAGACTTTTTAGTTTCTCGTCCTCAGTAGACCTGTGTTGATCAAGAGCATATCTTATTTCTCTTAGAGCCGACTAAAAGCTAACTCCAAGTGAAAGTGGCTAACTGTTATGGTGTTCACTCACCCAAGATACAGTATTCACAAAATGATACGATAAGAGTCCTAGTCAACTCCCAAGAGCTCTAGTCATTTCGACTCCTAAGTCGAATATCAAAGACCTTGGTACCTTACCAAAGTATAAACCGAAGGTACAATTACAGAGGTCTTAGCCCCACCGACTCATCAAGACGGCACCCTGGTCTCGACATAAGAGGCGATACTAGCCGATACGAGAGATCTTGAAATGCTAGATGAGTCGACATCTTTATATCAACTCAAAAGGCGGTTATTAAGCTGAGATAAGACGACGTTTCACTCAGTCGGACTGGTCGACGCCCCTAAGTCGACACGAAAGGTGGTGCTGGTCGACCCTTTTATCAAGGACGACCCTATTTAAGGCAGTCGACCACTCACTAGGCATTTCTCAGAGATGACTTAAGGGACGTTCTCTGCTGTCGACTAAGTTAAGGACTCGACCCTGGTCTCAAGCATCTTCCCCCGAGCAAATGTTGACATCTCAGTCTACCTCGAACAAGTCTTATCCAGATATTGGCCTGACAAAGTCTCCATGACTCGTCAGCTCAATCACTTCCCGAGAAATACGAAGATATATTCTCCCACTATGAAGTAACTTCCCCTCCAGTTGCCAATCGATACCTGTAAAGCAAGGGATGACTTAGCATGTCCACGTGCCTTCTGCCATGCTCACAAGTCACTTTTGGGATATCGTGGAGATGCCATCTCCCATGCTGAAATGACTTTCCTTCCAATCGCCAACCAACACTTGTAAAGAAAGGGATGACTCATCTTCCAGCTCACGCTTTGTCACTGCCATTCTGCATGGCCAAAATAACCAATCTACCAAGGACATCCATGCTATATATGAAGGTTATTCACCATCAGAGGGAGAGGCCCCCATGAAACCAAGGCAAGAAACAAAGAATAATCTAATTCTTCTAGTCCATCCAATCTGGGAGATGATAATCTCTAATGCACGTAACATAAGAATGCATAGTTCTAAACTCCACTCAAACTCATGTTTGTCAACTGACTTGATCATCGGAGGAACCACGGGGGAACCGGCCCCTGTCCTCTCACGAGTTATTTCTGTCTATGCAGCATGGACATCAGACCCTCATCAAGAACTAGGCGTAAAGCTAGAGAAGGGAACGGGCCCTCCATCATCCTTCACCACCCCGCAATAACCCTCTTCTGGATTAATTAGCTGTTTAATATCGAGCATCAATAGTAGTAAATAATAATATTGTTATAATAATATCGTTATCAGAAAAAATTCTTCACGAACCAATATGTTCTGTAGGATATATAAGCTATGCACTCCAAATTCTTGGGTCTTTATAGAGCCAAAAAGTTTAAATACGAGCCTCTAACATGTTGTTCTCACAAAAACAAAATCCACTTAGCAGTTGTGGATATTTTAGATGAGCTATAATACAATATAATTACCATAGACAAATGAGTTATAATAGTATTTTTTATTCACATCGTTTGGGGTAAGATTTGATAGGAACCTTGCATTAAAGAAAAAAAATTATATTTAGAGCTCATGGCGAAATATATCATAATCTTCCTGCTCTAATTTCGTAAGAAAATAATTCTTCATACTTTTAATTTTTCTTCTATGGTAAAGAGAATGAGTTATAAAATTTAATGAGAATATTTTATAATATAAATATGAGTAAAATCACAACTAAAAGTTAACATGAATATGAGTCAAACCACAACTAAAAGTTAACATGAATATGAGTCAAACCACAACTAAAAGTTTAACATACATATTGCAAGTAAATTCATATACAAAATTCCTTTGTGAATTGAATGATCACCCATCTTTTGAAGACTTCAGGATACTAATAAATAGATATGTTGTACTAGATTAATATTTTTATAACTCACAAATAGTAGATCACATGGCCATAGTCTGGGTTAAGAAAACAATAACAATATTTTATTTGAGAGAGAAATTATTGAGTTGATGATCATTCCCACAAAAAAACTTTATTTTTTTATTTTTACTCTATATTAATTTAAATAATCATGATTTTCAAGCACGTACATTGCACTTGCATCTCAACTAGTATATATATATATATATATATATATATATATATATATATGAGATTAATGGATCCAGATCTTGGATGAGAACTTTAATTATGCAAAAAGTAATGAAAATAACCCATTTCTGGGGATCTGAAAATAGAACTATCCCTCCCAATTTTAGTAAATGCATCATCAAAGAGGTTATTTTACCTCGAAAGTGGGCTCTAAACCCAAACCAAGACTTGCCTCTGGTTAAAGCCCAAAATTCAAAAGAAATTTATTCTTTTAATTATTAGGATTATAAACAGGCATTTTATAATATATTTTTATATCAAAATCCCAAGAATAAACATACCTGGCTGATAAAACTTTGTCCAGAAGCCCTTAAAAAGGGGATTCCTTCATGGTTTTACAATTGGTGGACAATCTATGGTGCTGAATTAAGCATCTTACCTGAACCCATAAGCAAATTATATTCGGCTTGGGTAGAGTCTCATCCTCTCATTTCAAAAATGGAAGACAATAATATTGTCGAAGGCTTATGTACTGTTTACTTCTTCTCTAAAACAGAGATTCCATGGATATGGACCTGGACCTTTGAGTCCGATTTGGATGATTTACATCTACCTATTCTAAAGAGAAACCACTATTGTAGATGGTGGAATGGAATCATTATTGACGAGAAGGTCAAATTAATTGAAGAAATTATAGAGAGAAATAATAGTGTTTTCAAAAAATCTATGTCTCAAGAGATTCAAAAGGTTAACCCTATGATGCGGTTAGCCAAAATGATTCGGAGGAAATATCCACAAGCTTCTGAAACTGAAATTCAGCAAAAATATCTTGATCATATGAAAAGACAGTTTTTTGAAGTATTTGATAATATGGAGACACAATCCAGTAAGAACCTTGATTCTTGTGGTGAAGATAGCACTTTACCAGACGCACAAGAAGAAGAAGATATTTGGAAAACTGCTATGGGAATACTGAATCAGGTTCCATCATCAGACCTAAAAGGAAAAGGAAAAAAAAAGTAAATAGGTCATTATGAGTTGAGCCTCGGGGAGCCACTCATCAGAATCCAGTACTTCTTAAAGAAGCTTTTTTAAAAGCAAAGCTTTAATAAAGCTGCTTTTGAAAAGAAGATTCTCTGTCAGTACATTGCCAACTTTCTTTTGTCAGTGCTTTGCCAGTTGTCTTCTTAAAATATGTATCTTTTATTCTCTTCTGATCTATATAAGGGGAAGAGTAGTTTGTTGTAAGGTGTGCTTTTTCAGGTAAGTTTTATTTTCTAAGTCTAAGTGAGAGTTTGGAGTGTGAAGTATTTTCTTTTGTAAGATCTAACCGTATAAATAAGATTGAAGAAGATATTATCTTAAGAGTGGGTAGCCGAACTCTGTAAGTTTTTAATTTGCTTTTTGCTTTAATTTGCTTTAATTTATGCATGTTTAGAATTGGTATCAGAGCCATGCTTGGCTAATTTTCTTCTTACGATTTATTTATGTAGACTTGTTTATAAGAATGTAAATTTATTATATGTTCTTTCTTTTCTTTGTTTATGAACTAAGTTTTTTAAAAGTTTATGGAACGTCACCAAAGTCGCGTAGTGTAAAACCCAGTTGTTGCCGAGATGGCGTTGAAAGGATAGTGTAAATCGTTGACAGACGTGTAAACCTTTAACTTAGTTGATTTTTAAAGAAAAGAAAGAAAAATAATAAATTTATATCCTTATAGCTAGCTTGACATAAATAAATCTGTAAGATCTTTATTTTAGAATTAATTCCTTCGTCCTCTACTTTAAGTAAGACCCTTAATAAGGGTAAAAGAATTAAAAATGCTCAAAGTACAGAATATACTTCTCAAATTGAGGCTTTAAATAAATGGACAATTCCTTCTATTCCTAATAGAGATATTTATAAAATAGGTTTTCTGGATTATAAATCCTTAATAACTATTAAAACTTTAGAACGAACTACAACTGTAGATCGTGATGAGCAAACAATACAATTGCTTAGTCCTATTGATATTGATCCTTATATGGATATATATAATTATATTCACATCGGCTTAATACAAGTCGCCTTCAGACCCTTAACTTTACAAGGATTAAATGCATCAATATTAACTTGCCTAAGAGATGCAAGATGTTTAAATTGGACCTAGTCTTTAATGGGTATAATGGAAACTAGTCTTTGTAATGGACCAGTTTATTTCAATGTCTATCCAAACTTAAGCTTATCCTTGACAGACCCCAATATATTTGAGGCAGTGAGTTTAAATATAAAAACTCATGGTTATAACTTTATCTCTGGATCTGAGACTATAGCTATAATATATAGAATTCATTATAAAACATTAACCTCTTTAGCTCCAAAAGCTAAGATGCATTCTAAACTAGAAAAGACTGTCCTAGTTGAAACAAATGTTTTATCATCTAATATTGCTGTGAATAGGCAAATAAAATGGGATGAAATAAATTTCCCTGACAGTTGGGTTATACCTAACGCTGTTCAACCACAACCAATTATTAATTAAGAAATTGATCAAATAACTCAAACAGTTGATGGAGAAGTAGAAATTGTATTTAATCCTTCTCGAACTATGCGTCTTTCTGACGTAACTAGTACCTCTAGAAGATCAATTTCTAGATCAGGTTTTTATAGAACTAATGATGTTAAAGGCATTAATATTTCTAAGAATAATATTGCCCATGGATTATATAAAGATAATAAAGATAAAGAGAGAAATTCTCCAACCAGCTCTGAAATGAGCTTTAGAATGCCTGGTTAATATGAATATTAAAGAAAATAAAAATATAAAAAGATTTCTTAATAAGGAATTTTACGAAGAAAAACATAAAGAAATCAGAAAATGGTTTTTTAAAAGCTTTTCAAAAACTAAACAGTTAGATTTTAAAGACAAGTATTATACTAACTTGCAAAATGATAAAAAATTGGAATTTTTTATACCTTGGTTTTTAAAGTATTATATACAAAATCAAGCAAATCAAATTAGGGTGATAGAAGAACATTATAAATAATGGAAATCTGCCACTGGTATGACTATAAGATCTATATATCCTCCAACAGATACTTTAAAAATATCTGGAATTCATTCGAGTACTCTAGAGACTAATGCTTTTATTAAACAAAATGAATCAAATGATGAGACTCTTAAAGAGTTAAATAAAATAATTAAACAACATAATTATACGAATTTACATCATTAAGTTGTAGGAAAATAGTTAATAAGAATTGAAGATGATTTAGAAAAACTAATAAACAAATTTAATGAAGTAATACCTTCCTTAAAGGTCATAGAAACAAATAAAATTCTTAACACTAATAGTGAAAAGGCAACTTTAAAACCTCCTATAGATATTTTAGGTTTTAAAAGAGGAGATGAAGTAACCTCTGATATAATAGAATTATTAACTAAAAAATTTCATAATTCAAAATTAAATATGGTAGCTTCAACTCCATCGATTATTCAAACAGATTCCTCAGAAGAAGAGATTTATAATCTTCAAGATGATACATCTGAAAATGAGTTAACTCAAAATGAATTATTAATCTTAGAAAACCAATTTTCATCAATTAATAAAATGAAAAACCCTTCAAAGAGAATTGAAAGGTATTATTATAAAAGACCTACTCCTCCTGATGTGTTATTTGAAGAAAATGACACATATATTCAAAGTGATTATAATGGTCGGAATATTTATGAGTGGAATATAGATGGAGCATCTGACTCTCTTATATATTCTTCTATGCATAGAATGATGATGTATTCTACTGTTTGTAGACAAAACGATAATACCGATAGAATGATTGCTTCTTATATTCTGTGTGGTTTTACTGGTGTTCTTAAAGGATGGTGGGATAATTATTTATCCTCTAATGCTAGAGATGAAATTTTAAATGCAACCAAAATTATAAATGGTATCCCACAAGAAGATGCTATTTATACTTTAATGTTAGCAATAACACACCATTTTACTGAATTATATCAAGATAATGGAGAAAGAATAAGGACATTATTACAGAATTTTAGATGTCCATCTTTAATCCATTTTAGATGGTATAAAGATACTTTTTTAAGCAGAGTAATGATGCTTAATAATGCTAATAGCTCTCATTGGAAATCCAAATTTATAGATGGATTGCCAACCTTATTTGCTGATAAAGTTAGAAATAAAATAAGAGATGAACAAGGAGGTTATATCCCCTATGAAAATCTTACTTATGGGTATCTAACTAATGCCTGTATTAAAGAATGATTAGCTTTATGTAATGATTTAAAATTAAAAAATCAATTAAAGTCTCAAAGGCTTACTAAAAGAAAAGAATTAGGAGAATTCTGTGAAAAATTCGCTTTCGATCAACCTTATAGAGTTGATAAAGAACCAATAAAAATTTGAAAGATAAAACTCATTCTTCTTTTAAAAGGAAAAAGAAAAAAATTTAAAGAAGAAAAAAGAGATAAAAGGGATAAACATAAAAAACCCTTTAAATCAAAGAAAAATAAAAAAGAGATCCATTGTTATAAATGTGGAAAAATAGGGCACTATGCTAGTAAATGTTATACAAAAAAGAAGATAGATGCCTTAGAAGATGAAGGTCTTAAAAGAACTTTATATAAAATTATGATTAATAGTAAATCTGAAGATGATGAATCATCCTACTCGGAGTCAGAAATCTGACGAAGATATACCTTGTGTATGCACAACTAATAGTTGTGAGAAAAATACGGACTATTGGAAATCAATAGTTTAGATGAATAGTCTATCCATTAACATGATATCTTCAAATCATGAAATAATAACTAAAATTATATCTGAAGATATATCACCAGATATAAAAAGAGAACTAATAGAATCTCTTTTAAAAACAAAAGACAAGTCTGAAAAACCTAACATTGAAAATGTTTATTCTATGTCTGAAGTTTTAAAAAGACAAAAAAATCAAACTTTAACATTTAAACCTCTTTCCTTATCTACTTTGAATAAAGAAATTCAAGATTTAAAAAGGGAAGTTAAAACTTTAAAACAAGAGAATAAATTTATTCTTAATAAAATTATTGAACAAGAAGAGAATCAAAAGTCTCTTATAATATCAGAAGAAACTTCTGATAAAGAAAAAGAAGGTTCAGATTTTTTACAAATTTTTCAACAAGTTATCTCTCAAAAAAGGTATATAAAGATTACTCTAGCCATAGCTGAACAAATAGTTATACCAGACCTTATAGTTTTAGTTGATAGTGGTGCAGATTTAAACTGTATTAATGAAATAATTATACCTTCAAAATTCTTTGAAATTACTACACAAACTCTTAGTAGTGCTAATGGAAATAAATTAGATGTAAAATATAAATTACCAAATGCACATGTTTGTATCCAAGGAACTTGTATACCAATTCCTTGTGTTTTAGTAAAAAATCTATCTCAATATGTTATTCTAGGAACTCCTTTTTTACATAATATAATGCCTATTATTCAAGTAGACACTCAAGGCATTAAAGCTACATATAAAAATAATGAAATAATGTTTGAATTCATTTCTAATCCTCAAACTCATTTATTAAACGAAGTAAGAAAAGTTATTCTTAAAGAAAATCAAATCAATTTTCTTAAAGAAGAAGTTTTATTTGTTCAAATAGAAGAACAAATTAAAATAAAAAAAGAGTTAATAACTCAAATAGAAGATAAATTTAAAACTACTATATGTAGTAATCTACCTAATGCCTTCTGGGAAAGAAAGAAACACATTGTTTCCTTACCATATATTGATGGTTTTAATGAAAAAGATATTCCTACAAAATCCAGACCTTGTCAGATGAATAAAGAATATCTGAATTTATGTAAAAATAAAATAAATTCTCTTATAGAGAAAAAATTAATAAGGAAATCGTATTCTCCTTGGAGCTGTACAACATTTTATGTTAATAATGCTGCTGAACAAGAAAGAGGAGTACCTTGTCTTGTTATAAATTATAAATCTCTAAATACAGTTTTAAAATGGATAAGATATCCTATTCCTAATAAAAGGGACTTATTAAATCGCATTAATACAGTTTTAAAATGGATAAGATATCCTATTCCTAATAAAAGGGACTTATTAAATCGCATTAATAATGCGAAAATATTTTCTAAATTTGAGATATCCTATTCCTAATAAAAGGGACTTATTAAATCGCATTAATAATGCGAAAATATTTTCTAAATTTGATTTAAAGTCAGGATATTGGCAAATACAAATTGAAGAAAAAGACAGATATAAACTACCTTTGTTGTTCCTTTCGGACATTATGAATGGAATGTTTGTAGGCGTCAAAAAATACTGAGAGATATCCGAATACAGCTCAAAAAGGCAGAAGAACACAAGTATGGGCTGTCTCGCACGCGAGACAGTCTTTACTGTCTCCAGCACGCGAGACAGTCTTTACTGTCTCGCAGGCGAGACAGTATTCTCTGTCTCGCCATGCGAGACAGTGTCTCTCTCTCGCAGGCAGAGACAGTGTGTTCTCTGTCTCGCCATGCCAAACAGCATTCTCTGTTCTCGCCCGCCGAGACCAGTTATTCTCTGTCTCACCCCGCGAGACAGTATTCTCTGTCTCGCCCACGAGACAGTCTTCAAAAGGCCTCAGAAGTTGTTATTATAAATCGCCGACACGTGGCCACCAACTGTTCAAGAACGTGGCGAAACGTCGTGGGCGAAAATCACGTGGATAACTGCCAAAATAACGGAGTTGAAACGTGGGAAGACAGTTAAAACAAAAACTGCCTGACGGTTACTGTTCCGAGACAGCGTTACCTGTCTCGGAACCCGAGACAGTAAACTCTGTCTCGGCCGCCGAGACAGCAAACACTGTCTCGGCAGCCGAGACAGCAAATGCTGTCTCGCGAGCTTGATTTCCGCCAACTGTTCCTAGGGGTTATAAATACCCCCCGAAGGCCATTTTTGAGGGGGCTGATCATTTGGAACACTCCAGAGCAGAGAGAGCAGAGTTCCTGAGCTTCCGACAATCCCTTGAGATTCGAGCTTTGACTTGATCTTAAGAAGAACGACTATCTTACTTTGATAAGATATTGTTTCAAATTCTCACTTCGATAAACGAAGGAAGAATCATTAAACCCCTCACGATTCAATCAGAATCTGTGAATCGGTGGTCCACGAGTCAAAGCGCTCCTGGCACAGGTAAAGATCCCACGCAAGCAGCGATCCAAACAACGATCCTGCGTTTGTTTCTAAAAAGTTGTAATTTTCTATTTGTTGTGTAAAAGGAGTCTTATAAAAAGACTATCTCTTTTGAATTTATTGTAATCCACTGAAGATATAATGAATTCCACAACAAGACCAACTTTTGACGCAAACAAACTGGCGACCACAGTGGGAGCCAACAGTCTCGCTGCCGAGACCGTCGTGCCGCAGCCAATCATCAAGATCCCGGTTGAATCAACGGTCGAGTACGAGTTCGACCAAGCAAAGTTTGAGGAGTATTTGTCGTCCTTATCTGTAAAGTCTTCCTCGCCTCGCAAATGCAGGAAGACTTCATCTTTGTTGAAGTTTTCAAACACTACAGATGAAGACTCTCGCTTGATTGTTGCTGAGGATTTTACTCGCAACACCTCTGCTCACAATGACTCTTATCTAGTTAAAGAGTCATCTAATCAAAGCCCGCCGGCATTGACGAAAAGAGCTCGTCAGAGACAACGCCAACGCCGCGCTCGCCAAATGGCTAAGGCCTTGGAACAAACTGACGGGGTTCGTTATCACGAGGACCTAGAGTCGAGGAGACATCGAGTGGTTCAGTTGTCTCAACAACCAATCACTTGTAAAATAACGACGATTGAATGGATTTTTGTCAAGAGGGCTCACTCGACCCTCAAAGAACGTATACAAAAACGTCATGCAAACGCTGCTCATGCCCGTGCTCTCTCACAACAAAGAAGAGAAAGAAGGAAGGAAACGGTGACCAAAAGATCACCGAAACTCCGCCAAGTTTGGATTCCAAAGTCTGGACTTATGCAAAATCAGCATTCGGAGCCCGTTAAGACTCCATACCCGCAAGGGGGTGGTTTTAGACGTGCGACTCCCGACATAACCTTGGATCGCTCAAAGACAAAAATAAATTGTCCTGAGAATGCCAACAAGGTTTTACACCCCCAGAAGATGACGCATTCACCAAATGATATCGTCATACCTGGGAGGTCATGCCAACAGACGATACGATTTTTTGGCAATCATACTGATGAATTGTATTATCAAGTTGGGGTTGTGAATAATTTTCAAAAGAGAGTTATTCGAGAAATAAACTCTCGTTGTTCCTGTGCGCGACTCGTTAAAGCAGCATTATCAGAATGTGACTGTTTCAAACGAGAAGTCATCCCACGAAGAGTCTCTGTATTGTCGAAGCCTAAGCCGAGACATTTCTGCAAGAGAAAATCAGCTGCCCAAGATGATGAATTCCCTGAAGTCACCATCAACGTGGCTGATAAAAGAAAGTCTAAGCGGCATTCAAGTGACTCAAATCCCGACTTTTCTCCAGAGGAAAAGTCAATCCAAGAATTGCTCAAAGGATGTCTCGACTCCAATTAGGAGCCATCAGACGCAGAGATTACAAAAGAATGCAAGAAGGAATGTCCTCGGAGGATGAATTCTCGGACACTTATTCTGCAATCGCTTCTGATGATACAATGTCTAGCACAGGACAAACCAGAGAAGTACTCACGATCACCTCTGATCAATTTGCTCAAATACTTCAAGAAGCTCTAGCCAAACAACGTGAAGAAATTAGAGCTGAAGTGAAGACAGAAATGAAGTTGGCTATCCAACAAATGAGAGAACTGTTAACTCAACAGCCTCAACCTCCTGAGTCCAATCAGCGATTTGAATCCAGCCACCACACTCGGAATGTTGTAGATGACAGTGATCCAGAGGTGGATGAAGTCATTATGGCTGATACACCTCCTAATAGCAATAACGCTGGGGGTGGTTTAGCACATCCTCCCAATAACGATATTGGGGGTGGTTTAATAGCACCTCTCACAGGGGGTGGTCTAACTCATTCTCCTCAACGTCCTTCGAACGAAGACATAGACGATAAAGGGAAAATAAAAGAGCTTGAAAACAAAATCAACGCTTTGATCACGGCTTAAGAAGTTAAGAAGACGGGTATTCCATGTCCCTATCCAAGGGAATGGGATTCAATACCGTACCCGGCGAAGTTCAATCTGATTAACTTCACACCGTTTGAGGGGAAGAGCTCGCCGATTCAGCACTTGATTTATTTCACTTCACACCGTTTGAGGGGAAGAGCTCGCCGATTCAGCACTTGATTTATTTCAAGTCTCATTTGGGCATAATCTCTCGAAATGAGGCTTTAATGATCCGGTCATTCGTTGGCACCCTTCGTGGGCCCGCCTTCGATTGGTACCGACGGCTTAAGCCAGGGAGCATCAATTGCTGGGATGACGTGGAAAGTTTGTTCCTCAGCAACTTCTTCGATGATGATACCGAAGTTGTAGGCTGTCTAAAAAATCACAATAGATAGTTGATCCCCCATCAAATACCGATGATGAAAGTTACAATCTGACGACTTCCAGAAGGCTACAATTCGAGGACTTTCACGTAGAAGGTTACAATCTGACGACCTTCACAACAACTAATGAAAGCCCCAATTCAACAGCCTTCACAATCAACATCGGGAGTTACAATCTGACGACTCTCGTATTTTATAACAGGCAAAGATCAATAAGCAATGGCCTTTGCAATGTTATAATGGACGAGGTTATAAGCCAACAATCTCTCTCAAACGCAGAAATTCACTTCTGCGTTTTTCAAGTTCAAAACGCAGAAAAGTGTGCGTTCCTTAAACAGGCGTCGAGCTCTGTAACGCAGAGTTAAATCACAAAACGCACACTTAGTGTGCGTTCTTCGACAGACTCGACTACATCCCAAACTCTGAACGCAGAGTTGATCCTCAACGCACCAGTGACCTGTGCGTTTCCAATTTCAGAACGCATGCGGCCTGTGCGTTTCAAATCTCCAATAGAGATTTAACTCTGCGTCCTAAGTCTTGGACGCAGAGTTAAAGCCCAAATGTGGCCTGTGCGTTTCGACTCCTAGCGAACGCCTAACTCTGCGTCTCATCTTTAAGACGCAGAGTTAAGGTCCAAACGCAAGCGAACCTTGCGTTTTCAACTCCCAGCAAGTGCCTAACTCTGCGTCTCATCAATAAGACGCAGAGTTAAGGCCCAGAACGCTGTTTTCAGCGTTTTGACTCGTTCAAAGCACTAACAGAACGGTTTCAAAACCGTTTTCCCCACGATGTAGGGAGCTGTTTAAGAGGGGGCAGTTACACCCCACTCAGCCCATTAAGGAGATATTTAAGGGGGCGGTTATACCCTTAATCCCCTATAAATACCTCAACCCTGAACGCCGTTTTTAGCGTTTGACTCGTTCAAGCACGCAATGAACAGTTCCAGGAACTGTTTTTCCCCCACGATTTGAGGGATTTTTGCCCCACTTAAGAGCGGATTAAGGGGGTAGTTACCACCCTTAATCCCCTATAAATACCAGAAACTCAATTGAGTTAAGGGATCGAATTTTTTCTCATCAATAAAGGGAGATTCGGTCAAAAGGCTGGCATATTTTGGATCTGGGATTTGGCAGCAACAGAGAGCTTTGGAGATCAACGACTTGAAGGAGCTCTTGAATCATTTTGGAAGGCTTTTATTGAAGCCTTTGAAATTATTCGGCCTTGGCTTATAACCGACTTTCGGTTCAAATCAACTCTTTTTCAAGAGTTCAAACTCGTTCAGAGTTATCAACTCGATCAGAGTTCAAAACTTGCTCTACGAGTTCTTCTAAAACTCGTTCAGAGTTATCAACTCGTTAAGAGTTATTTTCAAACTTGCCACGCAAGTTCTCCACAGCGTCGAATCGTGAGGAGAAGACCACGTTCTAGTGAATCAAGACGTTCGGATCGTCAACGAGAAGCAAATTCGACGCGAGCATTCGAGGGAGGCATCTCATCGCCACCGTGAAGAACCCAGAATTAAACAAAGAGGAGAATCAAATTCATTCTCCTCTCTTTTGTAATCGGAATCCAAATTATAATTGATTTTGAGAGGAATACAAGTCAATTTTTCTTTCATTGTCTTTTTACTGCAAATTTCCTACAAACAGAAGTGTCAGTCGGAACCCTTTTAGATGAGAAGCAAAAAGACAGAGAGTCAGTCGATGATTTTGTCAAGCACTTCCGTGGCAAAGCAATGAATTGCAGAGATCCTATTACAGAGGAGTTTATCCTGCAAACATGCCACAATAACCTCTCCATTGATGTCTTGGAAACTCTGGGGGTCGTACCATCCACCACTTGGAAAGAGTTAAAACTACGTGGTGAACAAGATGAACACTTTCTTAAAAGAAAGAAAGTTGAGAGAGGTCAACCAACGACATCCACAATTCTTGTGAATGCAACTCTCGATCCGAGGTTCCAAAAGGAGTATTCTTTCCAAGATGATGAAGCTCCAGCCATATTGGAATACCTCCTCGCCAATGACAAAATCGAGCTACCGCCTATTAAAGATCAGGAGGGTGCTAAGATGATTATAGATCCAAACTACTGTGCATACCACAGAAGGGTTCTTCATCCCACCAATATTTGCTTTGGACTCAAAAACAAAATCCAAGCCCTAATTGACACCGGCGTCATGGCGAAACAAGCCGATTAAAGATGAGAATACTCCATTGGATACACGAGTATAAACTGTTTTCCTTGACTCCGATGAGTATACGAGTATAAACTGCTTCTCCATCTCACTCCAAAGAGTATATGAGTATAAACTGCTTCTCGGTCATCCAACTAAGTACAATGTTAAACCCGGTTTCGCAAAGAAAGCTGGGGGTGGATGATTTATGTAACGGGGAGTTCCTGGAGAATCTTATATTCTTAAGGATAACCCGAACATGCGACCGAGGATAATGTATTCCTCGTTACACCTAGTTTTGCAAAGAAAGCTGGGGGTGGATAATTCATGTAACAGGAAGTTCCCGAAAGAATACTATATGTAATTTTCTTAGGGATAACCCGATCATTACAAACAAAGTGATAAACACTACATCCACACGGTGATTTACGAATACTCTTTTGCTGAGGTAAGATTCGATCATTTCGTTGGATCAATCTTCCCTCACTAAACTCTCTCATGGTCAAACATTTAAACAGTTAGGACCAAAGCCAAAATCCCCTCTCGATTCCTTCCATGAACCAGAGGTCCACAAATCGTACAATCAAACCTTTAAACTGTTAGGATCGTATCAAACTCATATTTGGTCAAACCTTTAAACGGTTAGGTCCAAAGCCAAAATCCCCTCTCGATTCCTTCAATGAACGAGAGGCCCACAAATCAAACGATCAAACCTTTAAACAGTTAGGATCATCTCAAAACTCCCACTTGGTCAAAACCTTACTCAGTTAGGACCACAACCAAAATCCCCTCTCGATTCCTTCCATGAACGAGAGGTCCACTTTTAGTTGAATAATCAAACCTTGTGACATTTAAGATTATTCAAACCAATCCAGATTCTCTAAGTGGAGATTCCACTTGAAGTTTTCCTTTGCAACAGGAGATAGAATATAAAATTCTTCCTCTCCAATTCCGGGTTCATCTCTACCAACAAACAAGAGACCAGGAGATAGAATATAAAATTCTTCCTCTCCGACATCGGGTTCATCTCTACCAACAAACAAGAGACCAGGAGATAGAATATAAAATTCTTCCTCTCCGACATCGGGTTCATCTCTACCAACAAACAAGAGACCAGGAGATAGAATATAAAATTCTTCCTCTCCGATTCCGGGTTCATCTCTACCAACAAACAAGAGACCAGGAGATAGAATATAAAATTCTTCCTCTCCGATTCCGGGTTCATCTCTACCAACAAACAAGAGACCAGGAGATAGAATATAAAATTCTTCCTCTCCGATTTCGGGTTCATCTCTACCAACAAACAAGAGACCAGGAGATAGAATATAAAATTCTTCCTCTCCATCATCGGGTTCATCTCTACCAACAAACAAGAGATCAGGAGATAGAATATAAAATTCTTCCTCTCCATCACCGGGTTCATCTCTACCAACAAAAAAGAGACCTGATTACCTCCCAACGGGTATATGAGGTTAAACTATTTCCCGAATACTCTAATGGGTACACGAGTCTAAACTGTATTCCTACCCTCAATAGGAAGTTTCTGGAGAATATTAATCTGAATATTCTTAAGGATAACCTGACGAACTTTCGAGAGACAAACAAGCGTTAATCTGAAAATACCAACTTCAATTCAAGACTTCGACAACGGCCACGTGATAAGCGCAGCACCGGAAAATTCTAGCTATTCTACAAAGCACTGAATAGGTTAGAAGATGAAGAAGTCAAAAGTTAAAGCCATTTATGGATCCTTCTGTACGATCTACTCAATCAAGCATTGAAGGGATTGCAGATAAGATCTATCTTATCCAAAGTATCCCAGACTCCTCTATAAAAGAATGAGTCTAGAATACTTTGGAGGGGGTATCTGTAGGCGTCAAAAAATACTGAGAGATATCCAAATACCAGCTCAAGAGGAAATCATCCAAAAAGACAGAAGAACACAAGTTTGGGATGTCTCGCATACGAGACAGTCTTTACTGTCTCGCCATGCGAGACAGCATTCTCTGTCTCGCCCGCGAGACAGCATTCTCTGTCTCGCCCCCGAGACAGTTCTCAAAGGCTCAGAAGTTATTTTATAAACCGCCGACACGTGGCCACCAACTGTTCAAGAACGTGGGAAACGTCGTGGGCGAAAATCACGTGGATAACTGCCAAAATAACGGAGTTTGAAACGTGGGAAGATAGTTAAAACGAAAACTGGCGCCGAGACAGCAAACACTGTCTCGGTAGCCGAGACAGCAAATGCTGTCTCGCGAGCTTGTTTTCCACCAACTGTTCCTAGGGGCTATAAATACCCCCCGAAGGCCATTTTTGAGGGGGCTGATCATTTGGAACACTCCAGAGCAGAGAGAGCAGAGTTCCTGAGCTTCCGGCAATCCCTTGAGATTCGAGCTTTGACTTGATCTTAAGAAGAACGACTATCTTACTTTGATAAGATATCGTTTCAAATTCTTACTTCGATAAACGAAGGAAGAATCATTAAACCCCTCACGATTCAATCAGAATCTGTGATTTGGTGGTCCACGAGTCAAAGCGCTCCCGGCACAGGCAAAGATCCCACGCAAGCAGCGATCCAAACAACGATCCTGCGTTTGTTTCTAAAAAGTTATAATTTTCTATTTGTTGTGTAAAAGGAGTCTTATAAAAAGACTATCTCTTTTGAATTTATTGTAATCCACTGAAGATATAATGAATTCCACAACAAGACCAACTTTTGACGCAAACAATGTTATGCCTTTTGGATTGAAAAATGCCCCTTCTGAATTTCAGAACATTATGAATGAAGTATTTATTCCTTATACGGACTTCATCTTATCATATATAGATGATATTTTAATTTTCTCTCAAAGTTTTGATCAACATATCAAACATTTAGAAATATTTAGAAATTTAGCTATAAGAAATGGTTTAGCAGTATATGCTCCCAAAATGAAATTATTCCTAACCCAAGTAAGATTTTTAGGTCATAATATTCATAAAGGAACTATAATTCCTATTGATAAAAGTATTGAATTTGCTTCCAAATTTCCTAATATTATTAATGATACTAAACAACTACAAAGATTTTTGGGCTCTCTTAATTATATTGCAGATTATTAACCTAGCCCAAGACACTGCTATTTTATATAATAGATTGAAAAAGAATGCTAAACCTTGGACAGATCAGCATACTGAAGCTGTTAAAAGAATAAAAATTAATGTTAAATGTTTACCTTGTACTCATTTAACTAATAGTGGTTGGTTTAAAATAGTTGAAACTGATGCCTCTAATCTAGGTTATGGAGGAATCTTAAAACAAATCGACCCTGTTACTAAAAAAGAACAGTTAGTTAGATTTACCTCTGGAAAATGGGATAAAACCCAATTTAATTATTCAACTATTAAGAAAGAAATGCTTTCTATTATTAAATACCTTTCTAAATTTAGAGATGATATTCTTAACCAAGAATTTTTATTACGCATTGATTATAGCTCTGGTAAAAGTGTTATAGAAAAAGACGTTAATAGTAATATATATATATATTATATATATTATATATATATATATTATATATATATAATATAAATAATATTAAGCAGTAAGCATCACATTAACAGCACAATTAGCATTCTTTCATTTTATTGCCAACGGGCCTAACTTATGTTTTTTAAAGCCCACACATCGCATTCACTGACTATACAAGTATGTCGACGTTCATACTTAACTTATCTGTAAAGGATCATGCCAAATGCGAAATTAGTACAAACAATTATGATTAACTGCTCTAATTAAGTCTGATCTATTCAAAGATGTTCAATCATCGAATGAATAGCATTATTGAACAGCAATCCAATAATATATAAATTGCTATAAAACAATGACTGTTTTGCTTATAGACTATATACATTGCTTTACTTCTCATGAGCCCGGTCCATGGCATTAAATATCCACCCAAATGATGTCAATATCTTAGATATTATAATGTTATAAAAATTTCCTAGGATAGAGAGCCGAAAAATATCAAGAACACATGAACACAAAGATATACGTGGTTCGGTTTGTTAGGCTACGTCCATGGGTGAAGGAAGAGAAAAGTTTTTACTAATTGATGAGGAATACAAAATGGAATCTCTCAATCTCTCAATCCAAATCACATCCTGAAAACCTAATACAACTCTTAACTAAAGGAACGAAGAGAAGAATATCAAATAGGCTCACAAAAGAACTCTCTCTTCTTGATTGATGTCTGAAGATTGAATGCTGTTAATTGGCTTGAAAGGTTGTTCTTAGGGGGAGGGGGGGGGAGGCAGAGGTAATTCACCTCAACACAGTCAGAGGGCTTATAGTCCTAATGAATTCTTTAAAAGTTCGAATCCTGAAACCAGTTCATGGAGAACTGTGGCTAAAAAGAATTATTCAGGAAGTCAGGCTCAAAACCCAGCCTTTTATAAAGGCATAGTAAATGATCTTATAAATGAAGTAAGTCAAGAAAATAATACTGAGTTTTTCTCGGCAATAGTAAAACAAGAAGCCAATTGGACATCTAAAAGGTGGTCAGAAACAGTTCTATATTTAGAACCAGAAGATGTTTCTTCAATGCAAGATATTGAAAATATCAGAACAAGATACTTGAATGACAATTATTACCCAACATTGTCATTAAAATCCAGATCTTGGATGAGAACTTTAATTATGCAAAAGGGAATGGAAATAACCCATTTCTAGGGATCTGAAAATAGAACTATCCCGCCTAATTTCAGTAAATGCATCATCAAAGAAGTTATTTTACCTCGAAAGTGGGCTCTAAACCCAAACCAAGACTTGCCTCTGGTTAAAGCCCAGAATTCAAAAGAAATTTATTCTTTTAATTATTGGGATTATAAGCAGGCATTTTATAATATATTTTTATATCAAAATCCCAAGAATAAGCATACCTGGCTGATAAAACTTTGTCCAGAAGCCCTTAAAAAGGGAATTCCTTCATGATTTTATAATTGGTGGACAATCTATGGTGCTAAATTAAGCATCTTACCTGAACCCATAAGCAAATTATATTCGGCTTGGGTAGAGTCTCATCCTCTCATTTCAAAAATGGAAGATAATAATATTGTTGAAGGCATATGTGCTGTTTACTTCTTCTCTGAAACAGAGATTCCATGGATATGGACATGGACCTTTGAGTCTGATTGGGATGATTTACATCTACCTATTCTCAAAAGAAATCACTATTGTAGGTGGAATGGAATAATTATTGACGAAAATATCAAATTAATTGAAGAAATTATAGAGAGAAATAATAGTGTTCTCGAACAATCTATGTCTCAAGAGGTTAGCCAAAATAATTAGGCGGAAATACCCGCAAGCTTCTGAGATTGAAATTCAGTAAAAATGTTTTGATCATATGAAAAGACAGTTTTTTGAAGTATTTGATAATATGAAAACACAATTTAGTAAGAGCCTTGATTCTTGTTGTGAAGATAGTACATTCCCAGACGTGCAAGGAGAAGACGAAGAAGAAGATATTTGGAAAGCTGCTATGGGGATACTGAATCAGGTTCCATCATCAGACCTAAAAGGAAAAGGAAAAAAAAAGTAAATAGGTCATTATGAGTTGAGCCTCGGGGAGCCACTCATCAGAATCCAGTACTTCTTAAAGAAGCTTTTCAAAAGCAAAGCTTTAATAAAGCTGCTTTGATAAAGAAGATTCCTTGTCAGTGCATTGTCAACTTTCTTTTGTCAGTGCTTTGCCAGCTGTCTTCTTAAAATATGTATCTTTTATTCTCCTCTAAACTATATAAGGAGAAGAGTGGTTTGATGTAAGGTGTGCTCTTTCAGTTAAGTTTTATTTTCTAAGTTCAGTGTGAGTTTGGAGTGTGAAGTTTCTCTTGTAAGATCTATCAGTATAAATAAGATTGAAGAAGATATTATCTTAAGTTTTTGCTTGGCTAATTTTCTTCTTACGATTTATATTTATACTCTTTCAGTTAAGTTTTATTTTCTAAGTTCAGTGTGAGTTTGGAGTGTGAAGTTTCTTTTGTAAGATCTATCAGTATAAATAAGATTGAAGAATATATTATCTTAAGAGTGGGTAGCTGAACTGCTTTAAGAATTTAATTTTATGCATGTTTAGAATTGGTATCAGAGCCATGCTTGGCTAATTTTCTTCTTACGATTTATTTGTGTAGACTTGTTTATAAGAATGTAAATTTATTATATGTTCTTCCTTTTCTTTGTTTATGAATTAAGTTTTTTAAGGTCTATGGAACGTCACCAAAGTCGCGTAGTGTAAAACCCAGTTGTTGCCGAGATGGCGTTAAAAGGGTAGTGTAAATCGTTGACAGACGTGTAGTCCTTTAACTTAGTTGATTTTTAAAGAAAAGAAAGAAAAATAGTAAATTTATATCCTTATAGCTAGTTTTACATAAATAAATCTGTAAGATCTTTATGTCAGAATTAATTCCTTCGTCCTCTACTTTAAGTAAGACCCTTAATAAGGGCAAAAGAGTTAAAAATGCTCAAAGTACAGAATATACTTCTGAAATTGAGGCTTTAAATAAATGGACAATTCCTGCTATCCCTAATAGAGATATTTATAAAATAGGTTTTCTGGATTATAAATCCTTAATAACTATTAAAACTTTAGAACGAACTACAACTGTAGATCGTGATGAGCAAACAATACAATTGCTTAGTCCTATTGATATTGATCCTTATATGGATAAATATAATTATATTCACATCGGCTTAATACAAGTCGCCTTCAGACC
>NC_033797.1:3582431-3588544 GCF_001876935.1 Asparagus officinalis
AAGCAGTAGCAATCACATTAACAGCACAATTAGCATTCTTCATTTTATTGCCCACACGGGCCTAACTTATGTTTTTTAAAGCCCACACATCGCATTCACTGACTAACAAGAAGCAGTAGCAATCACATTAACAGCACAATTAGCATTCTTCATTTTATTGCCCACACGGGCCTAACTTATGTTTTTTAAAGCCCACACATCGCATTCACTGACTAACAAGTATGTCGACGTTCATACTTAACTTATCTAGTAAAGGATCATGCCAAATGCAAGCAGTAGCAATCACATTAACAGCACAATTAGCATTCTTCATTTTATTGCCCACACGGGCCTAACTTATGTTTTTTAAAGCCCACACATCGCATTCACTGACTAACAAGTATGTCGACGTTCATACTTAACTTATCTAGTAAAGGATCATGCCAAATGCGAAATTAGTACAAACAATTAATGATTAACTGCTCTAATTAAGTCTGATCTATTCAAAGATGTTCAATCATCGAATGAATAGCATTATTGAACAGCAATCCAATAATATATAATTGCTATTAAACAATGACTGTTTTGCTTATAGACTATATACATTGCTTTACTTCTCATGAGCCCGGTCCATGGCATTAAATACGCACCCAAATGATGTCAATTCTTAGATCATTAATGTTATAAAAAATTTCCTAGGATAGGAGAGCACGAAAAAATATCAAGAACACATGAACACAAAGATATACGTGGTTCGGTTTGTAGCCTACGTCCATGGGTGAAGGAAGAGAAAAGTTTTACTAATTGTGAGGAATACAAAATGGAATCTCTCAATCTCTCAATCCCAAATCACATCCTGAAAACCTAATACAACTCTTAACTAAAGGAACGAAAGAGAAGAATATCAAATAGGCCTCACAAAAGAACTCTCTCTTCTTGATTGATGCTCTGAAGATTGATGCTTCTAATTGGCTTGAAAGGTTGTTCTTATATAGCCTGGGATCCCAACTCCTTGTTGTCTAAGTAATAAGAGTTCTAATAGGAATAGAAGTCTACATGTCCTAAAACCCAACAATAGTCCAAGTAAAAAATAAACCTCTAATATGATTGGTTGTGCAAAGTTTAATGTAAGTAGGACTCTTGATCAAAACAAACCAAGCTAAAAAAGAACTCCCAAAGCAATATGGATTTGAGTATTTGAGGCAACATATAACAAATCTCCATCTTGACTCAAATACGTAGAAAATTCCTCACTCCGAAATAAGCTAATTTACTCCACCTTCTCCAATAGCCCCGTAGGACATCTAAGTGTGGCACGTATCGATCAGGTTCAAGCCCAACTTGAACTTGCTAACTAAAAGAAGCCTCCTCAATAAATTGATCGGATTGTCCACACAACGACCATAAATATTAGCGAAGTCATCACCTGAAGTAGCTCCTGATTAGCTGAAGGGCACAAAATTATCAACAGACAATGCATAAGGTATCATATCTTCATATCTTCATGGTGGTCGGATATCTCGTCTAGACTGATCTCTAGCAATAGTGTACTTCCTGCAACTACTGAGATGCTTCATCTACTTGAACCGGATCTGACTGCCAAATTCACGTAGGCTTATCCTACTAAAGAGCTGAATCATGAATTTTCTAACTCCACCTTATGTCCTGTAGTGCGTGCCTTATCAACAACTAAAACCGAAGACCATTTCTGGTGGAACATAGCAGATTCATCAAAAGCAACATCATGGCTAATAATAATCTTAGGAGATTTTGTATCAGGACACCACAAACTAAAACCCTTAACACCTGATGTATAACCTAGGAATATGTACCTCTTCGATCGTGGGTCAAGTTTCCCTTGACTAACATGCACATATGCAGGGCAACCAAATATTCTAAGATTATAATAATCCGCCTGCTTACCGGACCAAACATCCCCTGGAGTTTTACAACTAATAGCAGTAGATGGCGACAGATTTACTAAGTAACAAGTCGTATTCACTGCTTCTGCCCAGTATTCCTTGCCTAAACATGCATTGAACATCATATAACGAGCTTTCTCTAATAGGGTTCTGTTCATACGTTCTACCACTATATTCTGTTGCAGTGTGCGAGGGACTATACGATGTCTAATAATTCCCTCCTTGCAGAACTCATTAAATTCTCCTCCACAAAACTCAAGATTATTATCAGTTCTAAGCCTCTTAATCAGCCTCTTAGTCTGCTTCTCATTCAAAGACTTTCACTGTTTGAAAGTCACAAACACCTCATTTTTATGTCTCAAAAAGTAGACCCAAACTTTCTTCAATCCACCATGTGTCAACATGACGATCATCCTTACTTGCCAAAGGCTAAAATTAATGTCGCCATCAAACTTTTTGATATCCCACTTCGTAATAGTTGTCGTCACCTTCTCATCCGATAGATAGGTGAGAGCTCTGATACTAATTTGTTATGACAAATTTTCCAAGATAAGCTAATATCAATCACATGACAGAACAAAAAATATCGAAAACACACGAACACAAAGATATATGTGGTTCGGCTTATAGCCTATGTCCTCGGGCGAATGAGGAGAAAAACTTTACTAATTATGAAGAGTACAAAGTAGAATCTCTCAATCTCGCAATCCCAAAATCACACCCCAAAAGTCTAATACAAATCTCAACTAAAGGAACAAAAGAGAAGAATATTAAATAGAGTTCACAAAAGAACTGTCTCTTCTTGATTGATGCTTTGAAAATTGATGCTTCTAATTGGCTTGAAAGATTGTTCTTATATAGCCTTGAAGATCACAACTCCTTGTTGTCTAAGAAATAAGAGTTCTAATAGTAATAGAAGTCCACGTGTCCTAAAACCCAATAAGAGTCCAAGTAGAAATAAACCTCTAATATGATTGGTTGTGCAAACTCTAATGTAAGTAGGCCTCTTGATCAAAACAAACCAAGCTAAAAAAAAACTCCCAAAACAATATGGATTTGAGTATTTGACGCAGCCTATAACAATTGAAATTCGTGATTTATGCATTGATATAAGAGTTGATATCCTGGGATGTACATGTAATGATACTAGTATGGTGCACGCGCGTTGTACGTGTACTTATTTCATGTTTTTATGTAGATAATAAGTGCATACTGCAATGATAATTTTGTGTATTTTATGTAATATTTAATTATATTTGTAAAATATAGACAAAAAACAAAAGATGGTGATTGAATGAATCTGCAATACAGTTCTCGAACTAACTCAGTACTTAAAATAAGATAAACTTCTTAAAATGATAAGTAAAATAATTTCACAACCCTTTTTCATTATTTTAGTTCTGAAATAACATTTTTATTTTATGGAGAATGATGTCATAAATAGAGATTCTTTATTTTTTCAGGTCTAAAATAATTATTACTATAATATTTTTCATTTATGAAATAATATTATCTTATTTTTTATACTAACAAATTTCATAAAAATATTTATTTGTAACTATAATTTGAGTAATAAATTATTTATGACATAATTCCATAAACAAAATAATGAATATATTAATCCTTAAATAAAATAATGCAAAAAGGGGTTATAAAGTCCATTTTCGAATTTATTATTACAAGAATACCTTTTAATAACCATTTTGTTCCTTGCTTTAATTATGAAATAACATTTTATTATTATTTTATAAGGAATAATATCATGATTAATGATTTTTTGTTTATTTTCATTAAAAATATCACAAATTTATCACAGAATAAAATTTACTTTTTGGAATATATGAAATTTATTTTTCTATTATATTTTAGATAAAGAATCATTATTGCATAATCCCTATAATAAAATTTACTTTTTGACTAAAGGTTAATTTACGTATACTAATGACGCCTTATATTGTGTGGATTAAATACTTTTTCCTTAACGCCTCGTTTGGTACGTGGGAATGAAGTCAAGTGAGAATGGAATGGAAGAAGGAATGAAATGGAATGTATGTGAGAATGGAATGGTCATTCCCATTCTCTTGTTTGGATGCGTTTGTAGAATGAAGCTAGAATGAAAATCTAATTCTCATTCCCATGTTTGGTATCACTAGTTCACAAGTCAGAATAGAATCTTATTTTCTAATAATGCCCTTATAACAACATAGATTTTTAATAAGATAAAAATAAACATTAATGATAATAACTAAAAAAAATTATTTATGCATATTTTATATTAATCTAGGTATGTGTTATACTAATGCGCATGTTATCGATTAGGTGTATGTTTCGTTTATATTTTTTTAAACAATTCTCACTATTTCTTAGTCTTAAAAAATTAAATAAAAATAAATAAAAGATTATTGCATCTTTCATAGGTCCAAAAAAATATAAAGAATGAGAATACATCGATTTCAGGGGCGATGAATAGAAAGGAGGCCTTTTTGTTTCGGTGGAGCCTAAAAAAACAGGGAGAAAATGAGAATACGTAGTCAAAAGCCATGATTTTTAAATTAATTCTTATTATTAATAGGGGTATAATTAAAAAAAACCTAACTAATTTGATTCTCCTATTGAATGAGAATGATCATTCCCTATCTTTTCACATGGAATGCTCATTCTCACAAAAAGTGGGAATGACCATTCCATGAGAATGATCATTCCAACATCTAAAAACTAGTTTTGTTTGGTTCACAAAAAGTGGGAATGACCATTCCATGAGAATGATCATTCCAACATCTAAAAACTAGTTTTGTTTGGTATGAGGGAATGAGAAGTGCCATGAGAATGATCATTCCAACATCTAAAAACTAGTTTTGTTTGGTATGAGGGAATGAGAAGTGGGAATGGCATTCCATTCCACCACATTCCCGCGTACCAAACGGGGCCTAAAAGTAGGTGTCAAACTAAGAAAATTTTAAAATCTGTTGTCTTGTAAAACTCTATGTTTTGGATTTGAATTATATTTTGAGAGATTCAGTGGCCTAACTTATATTTTCTCTGTGCTTCATAGAATTTTTAGTATTTAAGCTACTAATGTCTTTTAATTTAGGACTTAAAAATAAATTCTTCGCACATAGGGGACTAGAGATAAATATATTGCTTGTTTTTAAATTGAACCCTCAATGAACCATTTTGTATTTCTTTTCAATTTTGTTTTATTAGTTATATAAAACATGCACATGTAATTTTGGGGGATCTAGTGGTGGCCTAATTTAAATTTTCTCAGTGCTTTATAGAATTTTTCATATTTAGGCTACTAATGTCAATTTAGTTTGGAACTTAAAAATAAATGCTTTGAAAATAGGGGGTTAGAAATAAATGTATTTTCTTCTTTTTAAATTGAACCCTTGACAAACCATTTCTTTTTTCTTTTCTATTTTGTTTCATTAGTTATGTAAAACATGCACATATAAAGCTAATAACATGTGTTAAAAAATTTCTTTGCTGCTAACGTGTTTTGATAAATTAAAAGTGATGTCCTAATTCTTCTCCTCCTATTGTCATGCCACTCAATACCACTTGAAATGCCACTTTTTGGGTTTAAGTTTTATTATTAATTCCATTGTTCGCATAACTTTATTGAACTAAGAGCCAATTTAGTAATAAAAGTATTCATGACTTGCTATCATGCCAATGTGCCTATGAACTTAACTTATGGTATGAATAGATATAAGTGGAAAAAAACCCCACATATTTGTCCTCTTATTACCTAGTTATTGATCTAGATCTACATTGAGCAATGATTTCAGGGATTGTAGTAAACAACATTTTCATAGAAGAGAAAAAGTTTCATAAACATAATAACACAAGTTTAAATTTTTCTTACTTTATTGAAAATTTGTTTTGATATGCTTTTTAAAAACTACTTTATTGACTTGAATTTTATCATTATCAGTTTTTTGCATAATTTTATTGAACTAATAGCTAATTTTAGATTCATGAATTTCATTAACAACATTATAAAATAAGAAGCTAAAACTAATCATCAATTCACCAATTTAAATCATTTTTTCTCAATAAAATCAATAGAAAAATTCAATCTTAAACAACATATCTAATTGAAATCTAATTCTAAATATAGATTAAAACAAATATTAAAAAGATGAATAAAAAGGGGATCGAAAACTATCTTTCTATTTCCCTAGTCCATTTCTCTTTGGTCATGGCCAT
>NC_033797.1:3588554-3657073 GCF_001876935.1 Asparagus officinalis
CTCATCAACTATCTTTATACCTTCATCTCGTTGTTCGTCGCCTCTAGCCAAGATCATCATGAACCAACGATTAGGATTTCTAATTCAGAAATCGATTGTCTCAAGTGTCATCTACCTTATAATCATGATGCCCGTTATTTAAGTATTGTGTGAAGCAAGCTTATTTGAAATGGGAAAGTTTTATAGGGCAAGAGAGCTCTTGATTTCATAACTTTTTTTCATTAATTCCTAATGAAAAGCATCCACTAACATTGGTCATTAATTCTCATAAAGAAAAAGCACTCAATAACTCTAGCATTAATTCATAAAATGTTAATGATGATTCATGATAATGAATTTGGTCAGTGGTTTTTTATCTACATTTGTTTTGTTAAGGAGGTTGGGTTCTCTTCCTCTTTTGATTATGTGGGTTATATTTACTTATGCAGAGGCTAGAAATGCTTAACAGCAGTGGGGAGCTTAATAAGAGGATTAATGAGTTTGTCTTTAATAACCTAATGAAAATGATAGTATAGTGAGGGTACCTTTTTCATTAGTAAATTAAATAGTTAGCAGTTACAACGTGTGCTTTTTTTATTTTTCCCTCGTCGATTTTTTATTTTTTGCCTGTTAAAAATGCATGCTACGCTATGCAAGTTGTAGTTATACTATAAATAATATATTGTCCTATATTTTAGTATAGGTAACGTTTGACTATAATATTATAGGTAATATAATATAGACATAAAGTTTGTTAATTATTAATAATATCTAAATTTTAGTATAACTTAGATATATTTTACTATATTAAATAAATAATAGTTGTAGTATAGTTTAAAAAATATATCTAACTATACTTAATGTCATATGCATTTAATTAATAATTACCTAATTTGATTTGATAAGATTTTGGGTTATGAGAATAATTTGAAGAGATATAGTTTATGTATGTACACATGTGTTTAATTTGAAGGATTTAAAGATGTATATATGACTTACGTATGCATGCTTGTATTGTGTGCGCATGTATGTATGTTGAAGGGTATTTTCGAAAGAAATATTTTAACATGGCAACACACTTTTATAATAGTATCAGATTAGATGAACTGTTTTTACTAAATATTTTCTCACTTTTCACATCCTATAGAAAGAAGAGACAAATACATGAATTACTTCTCGTGATGATCACTTCCAGATATCATTTATTAAGGTCAATGACACATATCCTTTCCCAAAGTTTTGCATTATCTTTTCTTATCGGAAACAATTTTATTAATTTCAACTATTGGTGATAAATATATAAGATAAACAATCAATAAGTTAATTTTAGGCTCAACTAACTGGAACTTGTATACCAAAAAGATTTACTGAAAACATTCAGAAGCCATCAACAAGAGACTAAGAGAGTACTTATACGTGCTAATAAGAATAATAAAACGAGACTAAGAGACTACTATACATGTTAAAAAGAATAATACCAGTAATTCAATAGATGATGGTCACGTACCTTGCTTTGAGTCTTGCGAGTGACTTCATTACTTCTAATTAGAGGGACTGATCTATGCTCTCATACTAGAAAACATTATTTACACCTTTATATAGGTATGAGTCATTTCCATGTAAAGTAGACAACATGTTTTTAGCATTAATGTTTGTGTGAACAATAGCCAACTATACATATCTAAATACATCTAGAGTTTCAATATGTTCATCTAATTGCTCCACGATGTGTATATGTATATTTGTAAGGATATCCTATTTGTAATTGTTGCGCGCCGTGCGGAAGCGTGCTCGCAAACCAAACGAGTCGGCGAGCGATGAGAGAAGAACCAAAACCAAACACGAGTGTAATCCACCAAATTAATGGTCAAAATCACATAAACACAGAGATATACGTGGTTCGGCAATTGACTACGTCCATGGGGAGAGGATGGGTAGATTTCACTATATAGAGAAGAAACAACGGGTTACAATCTCTCAAACAAATTTCAAAATAACCCAACCAATGATCTCTCACTCCCTCACAATAATATCCCTCTCAAAGTTCTCAAAAGAACCCAAATTCTCTATTCAAACTCTCTCTCTTAACCCTAGAAACATGTGTTTCTATTTATAACAAACTCAATCCAAAATAAGGTGGGAATCTGAAAACGAGTCTGCCACACCCGGGTGTGACACGCACCACACCCCTGACAACAGGGAAGATTCTGTCATACCTGGGTGTGGTACGCACCACACCCCTGACAACAGAGCAAATTCTACCACGCTTGGGTGTGGCACGCACCACACCTAGGATGCTGAATTTTCACGTTTTTCAACACTTTGAACAATTCGACGTTGTTTTTTATAATTCTCCACCTCGACGAAGTGTTCCCAAAACTGAGTCGATACCAACATGAGCACCAATGCGTCATCTCACCAAATCCGGTTGCACCAATATGGTTGTCTATGTACCCCCTCTCCAAAGGGATCAAGTCGCCCATAGTTTATTCAAATAGCCGCGAACAATCTCAACAATCACGAATTTGCAATAAGTTTCTACAATGATCAAACTTATTGCTCAGAACCATCTTTGTGAGCATATCCGCTGGATTGTCTTTTGTGTCGACCTTCACGAGCTCCACATCCCCATCTTCAAGAACATCCCGAGCAAAGTGATAACGAATGTTGATATGCTTCGTCCTCGCATGGAAAACATGATTCTTTGCTAAATAGATAGTACTCATGCTATCACAATAAAAAGTGACGGATCGCTGCCAAACACAAAGATCCTCCAAAAGTTCTCGAAGCCAAATCGCCTTATTAACAGCATCCATAATTGCCATATACTCTGCCTCCATCGTCAACAAAGTCACTGTAGGCTGTAAGGTGCATCTCCAACTCACCGACGTACGGGTCAAAGTGAACACATACCCTGTCGTTGATCGGCGTTTATCCAAATCTCCAGCGTAGTCTGAATCAACGTAACCAATACAATAGCTGCCCACCGCTAGTGTCCAGCTCAAATATCAAACCAACATTAAGAATACCTGTAATGTATCTCAAAATCCATCTCACATCATCCCAATGACCCGAACCTGGGTCATGCATGTATCTCGAAACTATACTCACTGCCTGTGACAAATTCGGCCTCGTACAAACCATGACGTAGATCAAACTTCCAACTACGCTCGCATATGGAGTCTTCGACATCAACTCTTTAGCTTTAACTGTCTTCGGTGAGAGGTCAGCTGAAAACTTCAAATGGTCTCCTAAAGGTACACTAACTGGCTTTGTCTTCATACTCACATTAAACTGCTACAGCACCTTCTTCAAATAAGCCACATGTGTTAAACAAATTATGTCCTTACCTATGTCTATGCTGATCTCCATCTCCAAAATACGCTTCGTTTCACCCAAATTCTTCGTCTCGAACTCTTTCGAAAGTTGTACCTTCAACTCATCTATAGCGGATCTAAAAATAGAAGCAACCAACATGTCATCGACATAAAGCAACAAATAGATGTACGCACCTTCTTACAACTTACGATAATACACGTAAGGATCAAACTGTCTCCTAATGTACAAATGACCGAGCATAAACCCATCGAATCGCTTATACTATTGTCGCAGAGATTGCTTCAATCCGTATAGCGATGTTTTTGCCTACAAACCAATTTCTCCTTCCTTGTAGCTCAAAACCCCAATTGCTGAGTCATATAGATTTTCTCATCAAGATGACCATAAAAAAATATTGTTTTCTCATCCAATTGATCCAATTCCAAACCATACTATGCCACCAAAGCTAGTAAGATCCGAATCAAAGAGTGTTTCACCATCGGAGAAAAGAGCTTATTGTAATCAATGCCTTCTTCCTGTGCATAGCCCTTTGCTACTAACCTATCTTTGAATCTCACCGGAGTTCCTTCAATGTCCTCCTTCTTCGTATACACCTATTTGTAACCAATAGCCTTCCGCCCCTTTGGAAGCTCAACAAGCTCACATGTGTCATTCTTCTGAAGAGATTCCATCTCCTCCTGCATAGTTTCCTACCACAAATCAGCATCTAAACTCTACTCAGCCTCTCTAAATATAGTAAGAGCCATCTCATCGACACTCTTCATCGGAAGTGCATAAACAATAACTATATTCGTATACCTAGCTGGTAACTGTATGTCTCTCCTAGGTCTTCGAACCGCAATCGAATCCTGAACCTGAGCCGTCGGTCCCTGATTCTGCTCTGTTGAACCTGTATCCTCCAAAATTTTGTTGTGCTCCCCTGGCATTACCTCAGTTGGCGTTCTAATGGATACGATATCATCTGGATACTGTGGAGCTTCATCAATCTCCACCACATGTGATATCTCCTTTGTCGGGGTGTTCTCCACCTGATAAGGGCTGAGAAGCTTCAAGATCGAAGCATCATCAAAAGTGACATCTCTACTCAGCATAATCTTCTTATCAACTAGATCCCAAAGCTTGTATCATTTCACACCATGTTTGAATCCAACAAATATGACCTTTCTAGCTCGAGGTTCTAATTTATCAGTCTTCACATGATAAAATGCAGTGCACCCAAATTCCTTGAGCTGATCAAAATCACGTGTTGTCTCTCCTGACCACACCTCCATAGGGGTTTTCCCTTTAATCATAGATGAAGGCAGCTTGTTAATGAGATGGCTCACATATAAAAGTGCTTCAGCCCAAAAGATCTTTTCCAAACTACTCTACGATAATAAACATCAGACCTTCTCCAGTAAAGAGTGATTCAATCTCTCTGCCACCCTATTTTTCTGTGGTGTATGACTAATGGTGAAGTGTCTCTCTATGCACTCGTCTCGACATAGTTGCTGAAAGGGGTCTTAAGTGAACTCGTCATCGTTGTCGGATCTCAACATCTTGATCTTTCTCCCAGTCTGCAGTTCTAATCTCCTTTTCCACTCCACAAATTAATCTAGGACTTTATTATTATATTTCATGGTGTACACCCAACAATGCTTAGAATAGTTATCCACAAACGTAATGAACCAAGATCGACCACCAAATGATGTCGTCTTAGTGGGACCCCAAACATCTGTGTGCACATAGTCCAAGATATTCATCGTCCTATGTACGGCTATCCCAAACATCACCTTTGTTTTCTTGTCAAGAATGCAGTGCTCACAGAATTCTATCTTCCCGCTCTTGCCTCCTTTCAATAGCCCCTGTTTGCACAGCACATGTAGTGACTTTTCACCTGTATGCCCCCAATCTATAGTGCCAAAGTCTTCTTGCGTCCACCTCTAAAATAGCTAAAGCTATCTGGCCAATCCTTGTGCTCCTCTTTAGATAATAAAGATTCCTACTACGGACTCCCTTCATCACTACTAAAGATCTCTTAGTAACTTTTGCTATAATGTTCTCAAAAGTCATCTTGAATCCCTTTGCCTCTAAAGCTCTAACAGAAATAAGATTTCTTCTTCAACTGAGGAACAAATCTCACTTCAATCAACTCATGAATAACTCCATCGTGCATCTGAATCTTGATGGTACATATCCCACAAATACCACAAGATTGATCATTTCCTATGACCACCACACCCTCATTGAGTTTTTTGAATGATGCAAACTGATCTCTGTAGGTTGTCTAAAAATTACTACAGGCAAATGATTCCCATCAAGCACTGATAATGGAAGTTATAATTTAACGACTTCCAGAAGACTATAATTTGGGGACTTTCATGACAATCAACGAATATTATAATTCAAAGACCTTCACAACAACCGATGGAAGTTTTGATTCAACGGCCTTCACAATCATCAACAAAAGTTACAACTGACGACTCTCACATTCTAAAGAGCCAAGTGTAGGCTGTCAAAAAAAAATCAAAATAGATAGCTAATCCCCCATCAAACACCGATGATGGAAGTTACAATCTGACAACTTCCAGAAGGCTATAATTTGAAGACTTTCACATAGACCGATGAATGTTACAATCTGACGACCTTCACAACAACTGATGAAAGCTCTAATTAATAGTCTTCATAATCAACATCGGAAGTTACAACCTGACGACTCTCATATTTTCAAGGAGCCAAAATAAAGATTACAAGATAATAGTCTTTCCAACGCTCTGCAGAAGAAGCTATAAGTCACTGGCTCCTTCTAAAAACACGGAATTCATCTTCGCGTTTCAATTCCTGAAACGCAGGCGACCCCCGTGTTTCCAAGCTTCAACAAGCAAAACACGAGCGACCCTCGCGTTTCCAACCTTCAACAAATGAAGCGCAGGCGACCCCCACGTGTCCAACCTTCAGACTCCAAAACGCGAGCGGCCCTCGCGTTTTTCAACACCCAGTGAGTACCCAACTCTGCGTCTCCATTCTAAAACACGGAGTTAGGGTCCTGAACGCCAACGTGGGCGTTTGACTCGTTCAAACACGAGCTGAATGGTTGTAGGAACCGTTTTTCCTCCACGATTTGAGGGATTTCCGCCCTATTTAGGAGCGGATTAAGGGGGCGGTTACACCCCTCTCAACCCCATTATAGAGAGAATTAAGAGGGGCGGTTACACCCCTTAATTTCCTATAAATATGGATAAACTCAATTGAGTTCGGGCTGGCTTTTTGTATCTGAGACTTGGCAGCGAGGGGGGAACTTCTTAGCTCGGATTGACTTTGGAGCTTGACAGCAAAGAGAAGATATTTGGAGCATTCTCGGATCTGGAGATCGACCATCGGAGCCCTCTTCTGGCCTTGGCATATTAACCGATTTTTGGTTCAAATCAACTCTTTACAGAGTTCTTCTAAACTCATTCAGAATTCTAAAACTTTCCACACAAGTTCTCCACAACATCAAATCGTGAGGAGAAGACATCGTTCTAGTGAATCAAAACGTTGGATCGTCAACGGAGAGCAAACTCGATGCAAGCATTCAAGGGAGGTACTTCATCGCTACCAAGAAGAACCCAGAATTAAACAAAGGAGAGAATCAAATTTATTCTCCTCTCTTTTGTAATCAGAATCCAAAGAGATCGAAGGAATACAAATCAATTTTTCTTTATTTCTTTTACTGTAAATTTTCCCACGAACACCAAGATGAAGATCACAATCTTTGCAATGCTCTAACTAGAGAGACTACAAATCAACGGCCTCTTAAACCCAAAATGCAAAGCTCGTCTCTGCATTCCAGACTCAAAACACAGAGCTCATCTTTGCGTTCTAGACTCAAAACACAGAGTTCGTACCCAGAACACAAGTTTTATGTTTGACTCGTTTAAACACGAGTTGAACGGTTTCAGAAACCATTTCCCATGATTTAGGGAAAATCACACCCCACTTATGAGTGATTTTAGGGGTTAGTTACACCCCTTAATCCTCTATTGTTTGTTAGGAAAATTGAAAGAAGAAAATTTGAGAATTGAATTTATATTTATTCTCTCTAATAGACTAAGAAAAAGAATGAGTTACAATTCTCTAAATATAAGAAGTTCATGGATTCAAGGCATCTAAACCAGATTCATGTCCATCAAGAGCCAGTCATGTCCAATCATAGACTGGGGGTTCCAGTCTAAACCAGATTCATGTCCATCAAGAGCCAGTCATGTCCAATCATAGACTGGGGGTTCCAGTTCAAACCTCACGATCAGTGAGTAATTCTCCTCGAATCTTTACAACAGATTTGAGAGAGTTCATATCGAGTGAAAGACCGATGCAACAAAGTATTCGTTCATTTCAATGTGAACGACTGATCCCTACGGTCCTCTCGGAATATCAATGCTGCTCATATGCGGCCAAACTGTTGGTGTTCGACCAATTAACGAACGTTGCTTTGCCTAACCAAAGACGACGTTCTTACAGGAAGAAATCTCCAGAGACCAAGTATCCTGGAGTCACTATCAATGTGATCGGTAGAGGGAATGCCTTCGGTCCTAGCTCCGATGACTCTGAGACAAGTCGTTCACTGACCGTCAGAGAAATCACTAACGAGTTTGAAGGAGTCTACCGATATACTCGGACTCGAACGGGAGCCATTCCTCCTATCAACTATCAGAGGTTAGCCAGAGGAACCTATTCCGATGATGAACACTCAGCCATTGCAGAGTCCCAATCATCAAGCTCTTTTGTTGAACATGAGACCTCCGCTTATATGACGGGAAACCATGAAGATCTCGCGAAGAGACTTGACGAGCAGGAGGCCATGCTCAAATCTTAGCAGGAGGCCATCGATGAACTCATGGCCCTGTTGACTCAAATCGTCGCAGACAAGGCCAAATCTCAGGAGACAGATTCACCACCTAGGCAAAAATCTTCCCAAAGAGGAAAAACGTCTTCATCCCAACTTCACACAAGCAAAAGAAAGGGAAAAGTGATTGATGGTGCTGCTTCTAATCAAGAAGCCCACAACCTAGAATCTTTCTCTGATGAAGCAAAAGAGACTGAGAACGAGCAGAATCTCCAGTCTGCCAAAATAGAAGAATTGGAAGTCCGTCTTAATGTCATTGCTAACAGAAGCGAGCTCCAAGACGAGGGAGTTGTCAGGCCCTATCCTGTCGAATGAGATGCAGCACCTTATCCTCCAAAATTCGAGGTCCCGACACTACAAACTTTTGACGGCACAAGATCACTGAACCAACATATCTATCATTTCAAGTCACAGACTGGGAATGTGATATCTAATGATGCTATTCTTGCTCGATTGTTCATTGGCACCCTCAAGGGAGTTGTCTTTGAATGGTTCAGGAAACTGCCTGCAGGATGTATCCAAAAGTGGACAGATCTAGAGAGACTCTTCCTATCAAGATTCTTTAAAGAGGATATAGAAGTCTCCATCCATACCCTTCTCGCCACTAAGCAGAAGAAGAGGGAGTCTGTCAAAGTTCTCGCCACTAAGCAGAAGAAGAGGGAGTCTGTCAAAGCCTTCGTCAAGAGGTTTCGAAACATGGCTCTGCGATGTTCGTCAGGTATGACAGAGGGAGTCTGTCAAAGCCTTCGTCAAGAGGTTTCGAAACATGGCTCTGCGATGTTCGTCAGGTATGACAGTCTACCTTAGTGAATACCTGTCGACACAACTTGTAAACCGACCTTCTAGCCCGAATAGGAGTTGCAGAATGCCATTCTTGGAGACAACTAATCTCTCAATGAGAACAGGCTTAAAAGATTATTACCAGGATCAAAGCTGAAGAACAAAGTAGGCAGTATCAGCCTGAGCAATCGGACCAAGCCCAATCTTCTCAGTCAGAAGGGGAACATACTACGACCACTGAAGCTAACCCTCTTCAGTAGGATGCCAGGATCTCCAATAACTATCACGTTAATAATTACCTCTGATAGTCAAACTCGTTAGATAGTGGCCCATTAGGCCATGTACCATGTCTGCTCCTTTTTCCCCCTACACTTGTTCAAGACTGGGGATTGGTTTATTTATAGTTCATCGGATTATTAATAATAAATTTTCTGAGTTGTCATGTTCAATAGAATACTTCTGTCAACCACGAAGTCTACCAAAACTATCATGTTAATGATCACCTCTGATAGTTTATTAATCTGCCAATCCACTTCAATAGGATGGCAGATCCACAAAACTATCACGTTAACAGTTACCTCTGATAGTCCCTCAATTCGCCAATCCTCTTCAATAGGATGGCAGGTCCATAAAACTATCATGTTAACAGTTACCTCTGATAGTCAAACTCATCAGATAATGACCTACCAGGTGATGTGCCTCTATTTTGACTTCATGGATAGTACCCCACCAAGCGATGTGCCTTGTCTACCTCTTTTTATTCCCCTGCTAAGTCTTAATCAAGACTGGGGGTTGGTTACTTGGAATCCATTGGATTAAGAATAACGAATCTTTCACATCGTCGAGTTAACATTACACTTCTGACGATCATCATCCCCATAGAGTATGCATTCAACTCGCATTACTCTCAATTTTTCACGTTAACCATACACCTCTGACAATCAACTTATCAATCCTTACCAATAGTATGATAGGTCCTCAAAATTACGTAAATCGCAATCTTCCCCAGCAAGACACTAAGTCTTCAAAATCTTATTCAAATCACAAGCATCAAAATTCATCACTTCTGATGATAAACTCACATAGCAAGTTTCCCCAGCGAGACGCTAATTCCCAAATCTTGTGTAAGTCACAAGTACGTATTCTCCTATCACGTTAATATTACACCTTTGACAACCAATCAACTTATCAATTCTCTCCAATAGAGCGATAAGTACTCAATATTGCCCTAATCGCAATATTCTTCCTGTCACGTTAATATCACACATCTGACAACCCACTTATCAATCCTCTTCAATAGGATGATAAGTCCACAAAGTTCCTCCGATCGCAACACATTCCTGTCACGTTAACATCATACCTCTGACAACCCACTTATCAATCCTCTTCAATAGGATGATAAGTCCACAAAGTTACTCCGATCGCAACACATTCCTGTCATGTTAACATCATACCTCTGACAACCCACTTATCAATCCTCTTTAATAGGATAATAAGTCCACAAAGTTGCTCCGATCGCAACACATTCCTGTCACGTTAACATCATACCTCTGACAACCCACTTATCAATCATCTTCAATAGGATGATAAGTCCACAAAGTTGCTACGATCGTAACACATTCCTGTCACGTTAACATTATACCTCTGACAAAATCAACTTATCGACTCTCCTTAATAGAGCGATAGGTCCATAAATTTTAGTCAAGTTAACATCACACCTCTGACGATCAAACCAACTTATCGACTCTCTTCAATAGAGTGATAAGCCCATAAAATACTGTTAGGTTAACATCACACCTCTAACAGTCAAATCCCCCAATGAACTTGTTAATCTCTTTTCAACAAGAATAGCAAGTTTTTTATTATAAAATCCCTAACGAATTAAATATTTTCTGGAATTATCCTAGTGATAAAAAAGAAAATTTTTAAATTTCACTCTAAGTGAAAATTCATGCCAAGTTAATATTACACCTCTGGTGCTTCCAACTTTCTTTCAGTGTTTCAAGTAACACAGGAAGAAATAATGACAAAGCCTACGTATTCAATATCGTAGCGGGTCGTTATTAATAACGTTAAAATCCATGCCTTACACGCATGGGGAAATTTATCCCGAATCCTAAGTAGGGATAATCAACGCCTAACACGCGTTGTCGGTTAGTCTTTCACCGTAAAAAGGACAAAAGTCTACGTATTCGACATCGTAGCAGGTCATTATTAATAATGCCAAAATACATGCCTTACACGCATGGGGAAATTTCCCCCGAATCCTAAGTAGGGATAAGTCAACGCCTAACACGCGTTGTCGGTTAGTCTTTCACCGTAAAAAGAACAAAAATCTACGTATTCAACATCATAGCAGGTTGTTATTAATAACGCTGAAATTCATGCCTTACATGCATGGGGGACTTTATCTCGATTCCTAATTAGAGATAAGCCTATGCCTAACACGCGTTGCCGGTTAGTCTTTTTCCGTAAAAATAACAAAGTCTATGTATTCAAAATCATAGCATCAAGTCTAAGAGGGTTCATTCTCTTAGCACAACGTTACATGTGAAATGAATTCAAATAATTCACATGCTAGCCCGACTCAAACGGTAGTTGGTAAAGGCTTATCAAATCCGTTGATGGCTGAGGGTTTGCCAAAAATCCTATGCATATTCGTAGGTCCATTAGCTTAATAGATGTGAGCCGGGACTTGATACAGATGAGCTAAAGACAAGTCTCAAAGACTTAGTCAAAAATACACGGAAGCCACTTCCATGTCTTAAATCAAAACGCTGAGGTCAGACCCGCGATGCAAAAACCAAACGCTTAGGTCATACCCGTGTTCCAAATTCAACATGCAAGGGTGAGACCCGCATCTTAAGTTCAAAATGCAGGGTTCATCCTCCGCATTCCAGAAGTAGGATTATGATGCATACCTTCACACAGGTCCTGCATGGAAAATCTCTTCAACCAAGGTGCCTTCGAAGCGAGTGCAAAGAACAACTCTTTTATGATAAGGAATCAACAGCTCCAAGATCAGAGTTGAGATCCAAAGTATTCCAAAAATTCGTCCCAGTCAACCGCGAACTTTCAAAAACTTTGGAGAGGGTTCTGTAGGATGTCAAAAAATTCAAAACAGATAGCTGATCCTCCATCAAACACCGATGATGGAAGTTACAATCTGACGACTTCCAGAAGGCTATAATTTGAAGACTTTCACATAGACCGATGAAGGTTATAATCTGACGATCTTCACAACAACTGATGAAAACTCTAATCAATAGTCTTCATAATCAACATCAGGAGTTACAATCTGACGACTCTCATATTTTCAAGGAGCCAAGATGAAGATTACAAGATAATAGTCTTTGCAACGCTCTGTAGAAGAAGCTATAAGTCATTGGCTCCTTCTAAAAACGCGGAATTCATCTTCGCGTTTCAATTCCTGAAACACAGGCGACCCCCACATTTCCAAGCTTCAACAAGCAAAACACGAGCGACCCTCGTGTTTCCAACTGATAATCACATTTTATTACAATTTTATACCCTCATTATCTATTTTATATGAATAAATATACTACTAATAATTGTTTTTATCTTTAATTGCAGGTTAATGAAGAATAAATCTCAAAACCCTCATCTCTCAACAAAAAGCCCATAATTTAATGAAGAATAGGGGTTGAGAGTGAGGGGTTAGAGGTGTGAAAATTTTTGTAACTCCTTTTGGAGAGGAGGGCTACTCTTAATTGAGAAGGCCTTTCAAAATTGTAACTTTTTGTTGCAATTAATAATAATAATTTTTTCACCACTTTAAATTTTTCTCTTCTTCTCTTTGTTGGATGATGAAGATGAAGATGAAGATGGAGAATTATTTGAAGGTTTGCATTTCTTTCTTTTTCTCTTTTATTGCTTATTAGTTTAGATTTATTTCTATGCTTGTAGTTAGATTTTATTTTCTTGTTAAATAGCCAAGAGGCTAGAACCCTCTTGCCTTAGATTTATTTCATGCTTATAGAATAGATTTATTTTCTTGCATTTAATTCTTATAATTTTATTTTATAGTTTAGATTTTACAATTTATTTTGTAGTTAGATTTTAATTTCTTATACTATTCACCTTGAGGCTAGAACCCTCTTGGGTTTAGTTTTTTTTTTCTTTTTATTTTTTTTATTTTGTTTGATTCGCCTTTAGGCTAGAACCCTCTAGGGAATAACCCTTTTCTAAGAAGTGGGTTCAATTTTAGATTATCCATATCTATAATTGAATCCACCATCTTTAATTTCTTGCATTTTCTTTTATTCTAGAATCTTGTTCTTTATTCTTGATTTTTCATTTGTTTCTTGATTTTATTTATTTTTTTCCTTCTTGCCTTATTGATCACACTCATTCTTTGTCACATCTACTCTCACTTAAATTTTGCGCCGTTTCACACACTATCACTTCCACTCTCATTATCTCTCCACAATCACATTTACTCATCACTCTTTTTTGTCACGCACACAAAATAAGAACCAATTTTATATTTTCTCCTACAAAACACCTTCCTCGTGGGATCGATATCTTAAATACTATAACTTGACACGGTTGTGCACTTGCAACCTTTTTGGTACATGTTTATGCCGCATCAAGTTTTTGGCGCCGTTGCCGGGGAAGGTGCTTAAGTAGGTTTTAATTATTTTGGTTCTTTAACTTGTGTGTTTTTTGTGAAGGAAACGCTTGGAGCTTGAAGATCGCGGATTGGAGAGCTAGGATTTGAAGATTTGCTTTCAGGTAAGTCCTCTTTCTAGTTTTTAATTCCACCCTTTAGCTACTTCTTCACAATTAGAGACAATTAGGACTTAAAAAAGAAGAAGAGATTTTATTTTTTGTTGACCATAATAAAATTCATCCTCCACTTTGACATTTACTAACAAGATAATAAATTCAAACAAATCCCCCCTTCTCATTTGTTTGATTGTTAACCCTAATTAAAAAAAAAGATTTTTCTTTTCCATCCTTTTTAGTTGCTTTTAATTCATAGGGTTGCATTTCATATAGTGTAGGAATTCACCAAGTGATTTGAGCATCTTGATTTGACACACACTTAAAAATATTTTTAAGGGCAAAACCCCATAATCAAGATAAGGTGAGGGATTTCATCACCCTTTCCTTAGCCCAAAAATCACTAATTCCTCACTACACCACCCAAGCCTAATAAAACTCATTAGACGTTGGCCCCTAAGGATTCGAGCTCAATAAGGAACAAGAAATCCTTAAGTGAACCGGTTTAAGTTTTCTCAGATTAGTTGGTGTCTAAGGCAAGGTTTAGGGGTTGCGTAAAGCGCTCCGCAAGGAAAGAGGTACTTAATTGATCTTTGATCACCCTCTAGTACTATCCTTACCTGGCTAACTACCTGGGTAAAACTTTGATCTTTTCACTGTAGGAGTTTTTGGTTAGGAGCTGGTCTAGTTGAGTTAGGCTAAACCCTAGAATTAGAGTTGATTGAAAAGTGATTGTTTTGATTTGTTTCAGTTAGGATTTTTCTTTTTCTTTATCTTCTCAAAAAAAAACTAATTTTCTTTCTTTTCTTTAAGAAAAAATAATAATAATAAAAAATAAAAAGAAATATTTTGGTGTATGCAACAGTGGATTAGGGATAATACGCATCGATTAATTCGCTTTGAACCAATCATAGAAATGGAGCATCCTAATCCACCCGTTCTTCATGATATGTGCTATCCCATTAGGAATGCAATCCCCTCATGCATTAGGCTCCCCAAAACAAATGGAATAAGTTTTGAGCTTAGACCGCAATACATAAACATGCTTCCCAAATTCCTTGGTAATGAAACAGAAGACGCATATATTTTTATTTCGGAATTTGAGGAATTGTGTATTATGATTAAAATGAGAGAATTAAATGAAGATGCGGTTAAGCTTAGATTTATTCCATTTGCTCTTAAGGATAAAGCTAAAAAAATGGCTGTACAGCTTACCAATAAATTCCATCTCAACTTGGGATGAATTTCTCACCATTTTTCTTAAGAAATTTTTTCCTATTCATAAAACGGTAAAGCTTAGGAACAGCATTCAAAACTTTAAAATTATCCCGGGAGAACCTTTTTGGAAGTATTTTGACCGATTTAAAGATCTTCTCATCCAATGTCCTCATCACGGTTTAGAGAAATGGCGATTGTGCCAAATAATTTATGAGGGATTAGATTATTCTGCAAAAACTTCCTTAGAATCAATGTGCCACGGGGATTTTATGAGGAAAAATGCTGATGAAGCTTGGGAGTTTTTGGAGAGTCTTTCTGAAAAAACAATGCAATGGGAACAGTGCGATGACAGGGTTTCATCAGTTCCCCATTCTAAGTCTAGTGGTCTTTCCTTGGAGTCAAACATTGCTTCTGAAGCGAAGATGGCGACAATTCTGCGGAGGACTCCTCACAATCCATATCAGGATAAACGTCTCAATGTCTTGGAAAGGGGTTTAGAAACCATAATTAAGGCCTCTACTCAAACCACGAATATGTTGACTCAAACGTCTAGCACGCTGAATTCCTTCATGCAATCAACCGGACAAATGCTCAACTCCAACACTCAAGCTATAGCTAGATTAGAATCCCAACTTGGTCAACTAGCTAGTGCCGTGAGTGAAAGAGAGAAAGGAAAATTTCCGAGTCAACCCGTGGTCAACCCTAATAACACAGGATGCAGTTCATCCTATGAAGCTCAAGTGAATGCAATCCATTCACTTCGGTCAGGTAGACAGGTCGATAATCAAGTGAGAACTCCTCCAAGTCAAACTCTTGATCCTGTACAAATTCCTTCTCCTTCTCCTTCTGATGAATCTATTCAACAATCACTCCCCTCAGATGACCAAGAACCTGAACCCGAACCTGAGCCTGCTTTTGATAGATTTAGACCGGTTGCTCCCTTTCCAGATAGACTCAGGTCTAGGAAACACTCTCCTCAGGAGGAGAAAATCCTAGAGACATTCAAGCAGGTTAAGGTCAACATTCCTCTCTTAGATGTAATTGAACAAATTCCATCTTATGCTAAATTTTTAAAAGAATTATGCACTAAGAAGAGGAGAATAAATGTTCCAAAGAAAGTCTTTTTAGCCGCCAATATCAGTGAAATGCTGTCAAATCCCATACCTTTGAAACGTAAAGATCCAGGTTCCCCCATCATTTCATGTATCATTGGTAATACTCACATTGATAAGGCGCTTTTAGACTTAGGGGCCAGTGTCAATTTGCTTCCATATTCAGTCTACCAGCAATTGGGTCTAGGTGTACTGAACCCAACCAAATGCACCTTACAGTTGGCTGATAGATCTGTCAAGGTCCCTATGGGTGAGTTAGAGGACGTTCTGATTAAGGTTGGAGATTTTATTTTTCCAGTAGATTTTGTAGCCTTGGAAACACAGTCTGTTTCTAATCCCAAAGGACAGACACCTGTCATCTTAGGACGACCGTTCTTAGCCACTTCTAATGCTCTCATTAACTGTAGAACTGGTCAAATGAAACTGTCCTTTGGGAATTTGACTGCTGATCTCAATATTTTTAATCCAGGGGACCAACCAAATAATCAGCCTCTAGAAATAAACTACATTCAGGAAAGATCAGAAGAAGAAGAAGAAGAAGAGTGTGATTTAAGTTTTGAGGAAATTTTTGATGAAGGATTAGAGTTTTTAGAAGAAGCAGATCAGGTCTTTGAGAATAATAAAATTGTGTTAAACATTTGCTGCTTTGAATTAAATTTTGAAGAACTCTTTCTTGATGAACTTAGATTCTTGAAGAATAATCAACAACCAAATTTTCAGAACTTTACAGAAGAATTGGTTGTTGGAAAACAAAACTTCACAGTACAAGAGTCTAAGTTCATTAAGAAATACAAAATACATGACACCAATAATACCTACCTTACCGAATTACTGAACACCCCGAAATGCTTGAAAATTCACATTATTGATTATATCATTCTGAATTTGTTTAAAATCCGGGGAAGAATTTTCAACAGTAAGGTAGGAGTCAATGTAGAACAGGAACTCTTCATGTTGAATATTTCATTCTACATTGTTTATTTTGTTTATTTCAGAATAATAAAAAGAATTTATTCTTCTCTCATGTGAGAGTTTCTTGTTCAGTTTTCAAAAAAAAAGGAAAAAAGAAAAAAAAGAAAGAAAAAAAAAGAAGAATAAATTGTTGTTTTTATCCTCCTCAGACCAAAGGTAATTGCAGATTTTTATTAGCGGACCAAATGTAAGTGCTTCACTTCTTATCTGCTTTATTTTATGCATCATAGAGTTTGCATTGAGGACAATGCAAAATTTAGGTGTGGGGGTGGGAATTAGTTATTTTCTTTCTCTTTATTTTACAATTTTAGTGCATTTTTGTCTTTTCTTTTTCTTTTCCTTAAAAAAATTTATAAAAATATCGTCACTTGCCAAATTGATAGAGTTATGTAATAATTAATTTATTTGATAAATTTGAAATTTTCTAATCCCTAGTTGGTTATTGACTTAAGTTCACTTTTTATGATAACTCTAAATAAATTTCTTAAGAAATGATTTTCAAAGTAGTATACTTTACTTAAGCCTTAACTTGGACTTTTATTTAAAATAATGAAATTTTTGTATGCCTAACTTAGATTTGAAAATAATTTTTCAAATTGTCTTGATTTACATATTTTTCAAAAAAAATATATAACCAAACAAAAATATATATATATATATATATTTGCAAAAGAAGAGTGCGAAAAATGGGCACCAAAAAAAAAACTCTTGAATTCGAGGTGATTCTATCTTATTAAGCCTAAGCTGACCGAGTAATTAAGCCCAAGGAGTATTTCCATACTTAATGACCTAAGCCCATTTGGGTTGGGATCCATTGGCCCAAAACTCGTTAAATGGTCACTTAGAAAGCCCGTTAAAGTAGAAAAAAAAAATCACCAAGAAAGAAAGAGTTAATAATAATAATAATAATAATAAAATAATTAAATAAATAAATAAAAAACTAATAAATGTTTTATAATTGTATATATGGTCTTGGAAAATATTTATAATCAAGCAACTTGAAATTTATCTAAAACAAAGAGTTAGCATGTTCTTTTCAAAACTTTTAAATTAAATTTCTAAGTTTGGCTTGGTTCTGTATTGCTATAATGAGAAGATTTTCTTAAAAATATACCTTAGGGTTATATATAAAAATAATTTCTTGAGTGATAACTAACTCCAATTAGATTATCTAAAAGTTATCAAGTGAATTTAGTTATTTACTGACTTCTTTAATTTGGTAAGTTGACCGAATTTTGTGGGTATATTCACTGCAAACCCTCACGAGACTACAACTCGTCCACTAGGGTAACCTAGGGGTTTAAAGGCTTGTTGTATGCGCTAAATACAACCGCGATTCCTACGAAAGTGAGTTAGGATTTTCTTTTTATTTTTTTTTTCTTTGCTAGAGGACTAGCAAAAGTTTAGATGTGGGGGTATTTGATAATCACATTTTATTATAATTTTATACCATCATTATCTATTTTATATGAATAAATATACTACTAATAATTATTTTTAGCTTTAATTGCAGGTTAATGAAGAATAAATCTCAAACTCTCATCTCTCAACAAAAACCCATTGATTAAATGAAGAAATGAAGCAAAGAAGCACATTGGAAAATCAATTTCCAAATTATCCAAAAGCCCAAGCTAAGAAAAAGAAGAAAAGCCCAAGAAATGCCAAAGCCCAAAATAAATACATGAAGAAATCAAGAAGCCCAAAAGCCCAAGCAAAAGCCCAAAATCCAAGTCCAAAAGCCAATAGAAGAGGAACTCTGCGGACAGCAAAAGGAGAAGGGCAGGCATCGATGCCTGCATCGATGGCGGCATCGATGCCTGCATCGATGGCGGCATCGATGCCTGCATCGATGGCGGCATCGATGCCTGCATCGATGGCGGCATCGATGCCTGCATCGATGGCGGCATCGATGCCTGCATCGATGGCGGCATCGATGCCTGCATCGATGGCGGCATCGATGCCTGCATCGATACCGACATCGATGCCTGCATCGATGTTATAGAATAGATTTATTTTCTTGCATTTAATTCTTGTAATTTTATTTTATAGTTTAGATTTTGCAATTTATTTTGTAGTTAGATTTTAATTTCTTATACTATTCACCTTGAGGTTAGAACCCTCTTGGGTTTAGTTTTTTTTTTTTTTTTATTCGCCTTTAGGCTTGAACCCTCTAGGGAATCACCATTTTCTAAGAAGTGGGTTCAATTTTAGATTATCCATATCTATAATTGAATCCACCATCTTTAATTTCTTGCATTTTCTTTTATTCTAGAATTTTGTTCTTTATTCTTGATTTTTCATTTGTTTCTTGATTTTATTCATTTTTTTCCTTCTTGCCTTATTGATCACACTCATTCTTTGTCACATCCACTCTCACTTAAATTTTGCGCCGTTTCACACACTATCACTTTCACTCTCATTATCTCTCCACAATCACATTTACTCATCACTCTTTTTTGTCACGCACATAAAATAAGAACCAATTTTATATTTTCTCCTACAAAACACCTTCCTCGTGGGATCGATATCTTAAATACTATAACATGACACGGTTGTGCACTTACAACCTTTTTGGTACATGTTTATGCCGCATCAAGTTTTTGTTACAAAAATTTTCACACCCTTAACCCCTCACTCTCTACCCCTATTTATAGTAATCTTCAATGAATATGAGCCATTAGATTTGTCTTGAGCCCCAAGCAATAATCTCCACCCGCGTCAAAAACTTTCAAAACAAAAAAAAACTTTTCAACACGAGCGCAGGCGACCCCCGCGTGTCCAACCTTCAGACTCTAAAACATGAGCGGCCCTCGCGTTTTTCAACACCCAGCGAGTACCCAACTCCGCGTCTCTATTCTAAAACGCGGAGTTAGGATCCTGAACGTCAATGTGGGCGTTTGACTCGTTTAAACACGAGCTGAACGGTTGCAAGAACCGTTTTCCCTCCACGATTTGAGGGATTTCCGTCCCATTTAGGAGCGGATTAAGGGGGTGGTTACACCCCTCTCAACCCCATTATGGAGAGAATTAAGGGGGACGGTTACACCCCTTAATTCCCTATAAATATGGTAAACTCAATTAAAGCCGTGCTGGCTTTTTTGGATCTGAGACTTGACAGCGATGGGGGAACTTCTTGGCTCGGATTGACTTTGGAGCTTGGCAGCAAAGAGAGGATATTTGGAGCATTCTCGGATCTGGAGATCGACCACCGGAGCTCTCTTCTGGCCTTGGCATATTAACCGATTTTCGGTTCAAATCAACTCTTTACAGAGTTCTTCTAAACTCGTTCAGAGTTCTAAAACTTGCCACGCAAGTTCTCCATAACGTCAAATCGTAAGGAGAAGACAAGTTCTAGTGAATAAAAACGTCGGATCGTCAACGGAGAGCAAACTCGACGTAAGCATTCGAGGGAGGCACTTCATCGCTACCAAGAAGAACCTAGAATTAAACAAAGGAGAGAATCAAATTCATTCTCCTTTCTTTTGTAATCGGAATCCAAAGAGATCGAAGGAATACAAATCAATTTTCCTTTATTTCTTTTACTGTAAATTTTCCCACAAACACCAAGATGAAGATCATAATTTTTGCAACGCTCTAACTAGAGAGACTACAAATCAACGGCCTCTTAAACCCAAAATGCAAAGCTCATCTCTACATTCCAGACTCAAAATACAGAACTCATCTTTGCGTTCTAGACTCAAAATACAGAGTTCGTACCCAGAACACAAGTTTTATGTTTGACTCGTTTAAACACGAGTTGAACAGTTCCAGAAACCATTTCCCATGATTTAGGAAAAATCACACCCTACTTATGAGTGATTTTAGGGGTTAGTTACACCCCTTAATCCCCTATTGTTTGTTAGGAAAATTGAAAGAAGAAAATTTGAGAATTGAATTAATATTTATTCTCTCTAACAGACTTAGAAAAAGAATGAGTTACAATTCTCTAAATATAATTTCTCTCTAACAAACTTAGAAAAAGAAATTATAATCTTCTCGGTCGGTTTTCCAATTTATAAAAGAGAGATAGATCGACAGATATCCATCCCTTTGTTTAACATGGGTTCTTCTTGGTGTCGATGAGCTTTCGATCTTGTATCTCATTAACGATTTGAACATTTCACTTCACTAGACACGGTTTTTTCCTCTTGATTGATGTTGAGGACTTGCGTGACAAGTTTGAACAGAACTCTTAACGAGTTTAGGAACTCAATGCGAGTTTAAACTCTGTAAAAAAGAGTTAATTTGAATCGAAAATCGGTTTATATCCAAGGTCTAATTTCCAAGCCTTTTGTTGCTGAAGGACGCTCCCAGACCTCCTAGAACACAAATGTCGATCTCTCTTTTTAGTGATCTATAATGCAAAAAAGCCGATCAATTTTTAGATTAATTCAAGATCCCGAACTCAAGAGTTAATTTAACCGAAATCGGTTTGTAATCCAAGGATGAAGAAAGCTCCTTTGCCGAAGAATGCTCTGAGCTCTCCAAAGATAAATGTTGATCTCCCTTAAAGATGATCTGCCAAAAGATCTCTTTTTTGCTATTGAGAAGAGGATGAATTAGAGATCCCGAACTCAGTTGAGTTTTTCGCCATTTATAGGGGTTTTTAGGGGTGTAACCGCCCCTAAAAATCTCTCCTTAATAGGGTGTAACTGACCACATTTCGTGAAAAACGATTTTGAAACCGTTCAAGGGTTTAAGGGGTGTAATCGCCCCCTAAAATCTCTCCATAATGGGGTATAACTGACCCCATTAAGTGGAGATACAGTTTTAAAACCGTTCAGGTTCTATTTGAACTAGTCAAACATAGAAACACGGGTCTGACCCATGCGTTTTGATGTTGTAACGTAGGGAGGACCTCTTTGTTTTGATGTTGTAACGTAGGGAGGACCTCTGCGTTTTGAATTTGGGACGCAGAGGTGGGCTCTGCCTCTTGATTTTAAAAAATCATTGATTTGTAGTCTCTTTTGCTAAAACGTTGTAAAAATCGTCATCTTGTAATCTTCGTCTTGACTCCTTGAAAATATGAAAGCCGTTAAATAGTAACTTTCATCATCAGTGTTTGATGGGGATCAACTATCTTTAGTAATTTTAGATAGCCTACAGTACTCATCATTGTCTTGTTGCTTTCACCAACTTCTTCTCCCATGCTTACAAACTCCAAATTGTAAAGAAAGGTTCAAACTTTGATAGAATTGAGAAATTACCCAACTGAACCCTAGATAGGATTCCAACACAATCTCCTAACCACACAAGGAAATCGAGATCCCAACAGCAATTCCGCAACGTTATCTCCATCGAAGCCTAGAACTCCAAGAACCAAGCTTCAAACAACGAATCTTCCTCCATCCAATGCAAAACCCTAGATCTGAAACCCTAGAGCTTTGGTACCAATTGTTGCGCGTTGTGCGAAAGCGTGCTCGATAACCAAACGAGTCGGTAAGCGATGAGAGAAGAGAACCAAAACAAATATGAGTGCAATCCACCAAATTAACGGCCAAAATCACACAAACACAGAGATATATGTGGTTCGGCAATTGCCTACGTCCACGAGGAGATGATGGAGAGATTTCACTATATGAAGGAGAAACAACGGGTTACAATCTCTCAAACAACTCTCAAAATAACTCAATCAATGATCTCTCACTCCCTCACAATAATCTCCCTCTCAAAGTGCTCAAAAGAATCCAAAATCTCTGTTCTCTCTCTCTCTCTCTCTCTCTCTCTCTCTCTCTCTCTCAACCCTAGAAACGTATGTTTCTATTTATAATAAACTCAATCCAAAATAATATGAGTATCTGAAAACGAGTCTAGTCATACCCGGGTGTGGCACGCACCATACCCCTGATAACAGGACAGATTCTGCCACACCTGGGTGTCGCACGCACCACACCCCTGATAACATGGCAGATTCTGCCATACCTGGGTGTAGCACGCACCACACTTAGACTGTTGAATTTTCACGTTTTTCAATACTTTTAACAATTGGACGCCGTTTTCTACTGTCATTGATCTTCATTATTTTGTGCCACCAATCTTTAAACGAAACAAGTAGTGCATTATAAGCTTTCCTTCTTTTTATTTCAAAGAAAAAGTCAAGACGAACACATTGACCAAATGGTAGGACATTTTGTTTGGACGCGAAAGAAATGGTTGATTATTATCGCCTTCCATATATAGTAGAGTATGTGTATCGTATGTCACTCTTAGACTTTTATATATGCATGCATGCACGTTACATTCCACCCACGTTTTCTTGCTGGCCGGTTCATTAATTCCGTATTTTTTCCAACGATAGGCTTATCTTTGTTTTTGTTTTTTTTCCCCCTTAAATTTTACTATCTTTAACTTTTCGATGATCCATATGATTATACCTTCAAAAGGTTGAATTTTGAGAATAACTGTGTCCTTGGCCTTGATGATTATAGACCAACGTGTTTTTGCAGTTGCGCCGGTAGCCCTTTTTACCAGACTGAAACTATAGACTTAATGCACGAGTCCCCCCCCCCCCCCCCCCCCCCCCCCCCCCCTCAACTCCCATTAAGATACGTACGTAGGGCTTAAATTTGCTGTTTATTATGTTAAAGATTCCTTACATTATACCAGAGTTTTGTAATTATATACGTACTGTAAGAATTGAGAGGTATAATTTTATTCTGTATCTATGTGGGGCTATATATGCTTGAATGTGATGGGGATCATTTAGCCTAGAGACGAGCATTAAAGGATGATGACCGACTTGTTTTGCCCCAAGTCTTATCTTAAAATTAGTTATCCACTTCAACCTTTAGTCCTTTCCTAGCTAATTGATTGGCGGTGCCCCTATTTCTCCAGCACGCATCTGGTCTCATTGAACGGCTTTTCTATTCATCATTAATAAGTTGGCCACGTACAAATGAGAGGAGCGAACGAGAGAGAAACACAAATAGCTAGCTAGCTAGATCTCCAAAGTCCAATTCCATCAAGGGTCAGATGAGGTGGATCTCCAAACTCAAATAGCCACAGGGACCCCAAGATAGGGGACCCAATGGGAGGATTTTTTAACTATAGGAAGCGCCTAAAATCAAGCCTTTTTCCAAACTTTTTTTTTTATAGGCTAGGCATGGCCCACCTATATCAGACAGCTTTCACCGGGAATCAAGGCTGAAAAACCCGCACTCGAGCGATAGTCTCGATGACGAGTAAAGCAGTCAAGTTCATCAATTCAGTAAGCGTAGTTGCAGTTCGTCAAGTGAACAAATTCAGTAAAAGTGAAGAAAAGATGAGGCTCGTTCAAAACCAATTCACTTGAGTGAGACAGAGGAGCTTACGGCTCTCATAGGCGATTGGGTGCCCCTCTTGCATAAGAACTCCACCGATGGCATAGTCCGAAGCATCGGTATGTACCTCGAAGGGCTTAGTGTGATCCGACAAGGCTAGCGCCGGATCAGCCATGATGGATCCCTTTAAGTCCTCAAGGGCCTCTTGAGATTCTCTCGTCCAATGTCATGGTTGGTTCTTAAGGAAATTTTTCTTCACTCTCCAGAGGGATAGAACAATGTATAGCTTTCTTCTACTGTCACAGATGCTTTCTTCCTCACTCGTCACGAGGGATAGCGCGAACAGCTTCTTTCTCTCTCCTGAAAAGCCATAGATCTCGAAATGCATCTTTTATTTCAGAGATGTCCCCCCTAAATGCATGATGCACTTTTTTACCATGCATTTAAGAGGGGACACCTCACTTGTCCCCATATTAAAACTCTTATTTGGGGTCCCTGAGGCATTGTTGTTCCATCAAATGTATGTGGTGGACTATAGTTGAGGGTAGTTCCCATGGTTTGTCACCTATCTTGCAGGCCCGCCTTTAAACTCTACGGAGTACTAAATAACCATGTGAAGGGTTATTTTATTGAGGGTACGTAACATTAGTACGTAGCAGCAGAAAAATGTAAACGATATGTTATCTAATTTTAAGGGGAAAATAGTAACACATAAAAATATATAATTACATTCGTGCGGATGAAGAGACAATAACAAACTTAAATTTTCTTTAGGATAGTTTTTCCATTCCTATACGGCTGGCGGTAGATGATCGATATAGGCAAGCAAAGCTTTGCTAGATATCGTTAAATTGTAAAATTATAGCGTTTGTACAGCGCGCGCGGGAGATGCCAGTTATAAAATCTCGTCAGCCAAGAACTTGATATACAGTGGGTTTCATTAAAAAAAAGGTAATCAATCTCTTGAGTTAATTACTGATTTCACCTGAACATCAACTTCAAAATTTTGATCTAGTGCTGAAGCGAACACCTAGCAAATTAAGAAACGTACTTAATTAGCAAAAAATCTTGACTTTACTTTCTAGTACATATTAATCCAGGATTAATGCTCCAATGACCCAAAATATGGGACCAATGGGGTGGGACGGGTGATGTGTCCCTCTCCTATTAGATAATGAGTTGACCATGTCAATTCATTGCCAACTCATTATCCAATAGGGGAGGGACACATCACTAGTCCCACTCTTGGTCTCATATTTTAGGTCTCCGTAGCAGCGTAATCGCTTGACTTTTATTTTTTTTTATTTTTGAAGTCCTATTGGTAAGAGCAGTTGTACATCAAATTAATTTAAGTCCCCTCAGTGCAGGTATCCGAAAAGTTGTTGGCAGGCAGCCAGGCTTAATTTCACGAGGCATGCATTCATAGCTTAGCTTTGTCCTCGATCTCCTTCTTCTCCCCTCAGAACTATATCTACCAACCTCCCTCACTCACTCACTCCATGCAACTCTCTCTCTCTCTCTCTCTCTCTCTCTCTCTAGCTAGCCAGAACCTAAGAAATAAGTAAACACGATGGAGATATTGGTCATACTAACCGCAGTGCTCCTCTCATTCTCTCTCTACCCCCTATACAAGCTCTTCGATCAATGGCGAAACCGGGGGTGCTACCTCATCGACTACGTCAACTTCAGGCCCACCGACGACCGCGAAATCCCCACGGAGTTCTGCGAGTCCATCGTCCGCCGCAACAAGCGCCTCGGCCTCGAAGAGTACCGCTTCCTCCTGAGAATCATCGTCAGCTCCGGCATCGGAGAGCACACCTACGGCCCCCGCAACATCGTCGAGGGGAGGGAGGATAGCCCGACCCACGGCGACTCCCTGCTGGAGATGGACGAGTGCTTCTTCGGGACCCTCGACGCTCTCTTCGCCAGGACGGGCTTCGCGCCCGCGGACGTAGACGCCCTGGTCCTCAACGTGTCCATGTTCTGCCCCGCGCCCTCGCTGTCGGCGAGGATCGTGAACAGGTACCGGATGAGGGAGGACGTCAAGGTGTTCAATCTCTCCGGCATGGGATGCAGCGCCAGCCTGATCTCGCTCGACCTCGTGCAGAACCTGATGAAGTGCCGCAGGGATTGCCTGGCAGCGCTCGTCACGTCGCGAAGTCGATCAGCGCCGAACTGTATTCAGGTGAAGAAGCCGGCTTCTGATGAGCTCGGGAACTGCCTGTTCGCCTCCGGGGGTGCTCGGTATTGACTTTCACAGCCCAGCGGCTCAAAGCTACAGGCCAGCTCCAGCTGAACAGCTGGTCCTGGACCACCTCCGGGAAGAGCAGAGGCCCCACACGCCGCCTTCACACTACCAGAGACGAGCGAGGGACGCTGACAGGCATGGCAGCTCAGCAAGGACATCCCGAAAGGCGGCGCAGCCGCCTGTTCGAAAACATCCGGGTTTTCGCCCCCAAGGTCTGCCGGTCAAGGAAATCGTCCTTACGTCCGCCGCAACGCGGCCAACTCGTCAAGACAGGCTCGGCCCCGTCGAAACTCAACAAGCCGAGGTTCGTCGTGCCGACCTCAAGTCCGGCGTCGACCACTTCTGCGTCCACACCGGGGGAACGGTGGTCATGCGATGGAGTCGGTCAGGCTTACGGCTGAGCGACGCGGACCTGGAGCCGTCGCAGGATGGCGCTTCATCGGTTCGGGAATACGTCGGGGAGCAGTGTGTGGTACGTGCTGGGGTATATGGAGGCAAAGAGGAGGTTGAAGAAGGGGGAGAGAGTGATGATGATAAGTGTTGGGGGAGGGTTTAAGTGCAATAGTTGCCTCTGGACCGTGATGAGGGATTTGGATTGCGGGGATGGTGGATGCGGAGCTTGGAAGGATTGCATCGATGAGTATCCTCCGAAGAGTTTGGTTAACCCTTTCATGGAGAAGTTTGGGTGGATCTTTGATGATGGCAAAACCGCAAACATCCACGAGCTGCTCAATAATTAAAAAAGACTATATATTACAGCTCTTTTCAGAACAACCTGCATGCATAAGTGCCAACGAACGGGATGTTCTGACCATACAAGAAGAAGCTCAATTAGAATCCTATTATACCATTATTAGTGTCATATTATATCATCAAATTCGAAATGTGTATGTTAAGGTCTTGTTTGTCATTATTGTACGTTTGTCTAAAAATATTTAAGGTTGGGGTTGTTTGATAAAATGAAAATATGGAATGCGTGTTGATTTATTTACGGGGTTGTTGAGGGGATTATAATTACTCGCTGGTTAGTTGTTTGTTTATGTGTCGACATTATGCAGCAGTCATAAATAAGGGGCGTGCTAGCTACTTGCAATATTGGAGAGGGGCAGGGATCATAACTATTTCCATGCTGCTACTTGCAGTCCTATAATGGATATGGGTCCTTTTTCCCCCTTTTCTTTTCACAATTTAAATGTTTTAGGAGATAGGTAAGATGTAAGTGTTAGATATAGATGCCCTACATGTAATAATTGTATATTATAACAGGACCTATATGAATATAACATCCTTGTTCAAAATGATATAGTATGCTATTTTGGTCAGTTTTATCTGGTATTTTAATACAGATAAAGTCCTTAGAATGATACTAGACTATCAAACATTCCGGATATGTTCGTAATGAAGAGATCTGATTTGTCGCTAATGTATATTCTAAAATATTCCTAGTTGATGAAGTGTAGAAATGAGACATTATCACTTTGGGAAGACTAGTGTATACTCTATTTCTCCTTTGGTAGGATGATGATCCATCTCTTGGATCATTGATGTGAGGCATCAAGATATAGTATACAGGTGACTCATTAGTGAATGAGTTGACTGAACAACTCACTGAGAACGTCTAGTTGGTAATTATACTTAACTGTCAAATAGAAGTTCTAAAGTGATATAGTACAAAAATAGTCTTTTGACCTGAAGCATGAGTGTAATATCTTATATGTCAGTATAGGTGTACTTAGACTTTTACCTAACCACAGTTCTCATTGAGTTATGCATAATATTTCTTGTTGGGTGCATCCCAAGACATAAGTAGATATTAAGATGCCAAGATGAGATTCGTCTCTCCCAGTATAGGGGGTTGATGTCATAAGATTATTTGATATAACTATAGCGTGAAAATCCTTGGCCAAGGTAAATAAGATAAACTGAGTGTCAGTTTGATCTTAAATGTTATGAGTTTAATATCAACAAACACTAATCGAGCTATTAGGGTTTGAAAAATTTTCATACCCTAGGCTCTATAGTTTAACATGGTTTGACGAAGAGACCCGACTGTACGGTATTATCACTGAGTGGTCCTGATAAAATTATGTAAGCATCTTGCAGATATTTATCACAACTTATACCTGGGTAGTCTTCATGTGTAGCTAGCACCTCTGTTGTACTTGTAGATATGATCCACTGTCGAGTCTTAAGTTGGGCCCTAGAGTCACACCAAGCGCGTACTTGAATCCTATGAAATACAATTTATAGAGTTAATGCGTATGATTGATACGCATATATGATTTTTACCGGATACATATAAACGGTTATATGTATCGGTAAAATCAGAATGTTATGTGCTTAATAAATGGATTCCAGTATTTTTCCATAAAGTTAACTTTTAGTCAACTGGTTGATTTTTTGGTCAACAGTTGACTTTTTGTCAACTCATTGATTTTTTTTGTCATATGATGACTTATTAGTTAATGATTGGAAAAATTATGCAATATCGTATTTATGAAACACCATATTGATGTGGTATTTTTACTTATAAAATACACACTTTATTATACCTTGATTAATGAGTCATGGGATGAGTCATGATGTAAAACCCCGTAAATTTGAATATTTTATAATAAATAATGATAAATATGTTATATGGTAAAAAATAAATTTGAATATTTTATGATAAATAATGATAAATATGTTATATGGTAAAAAATAATATATTTTGATATTTGGATATGATAAGAATTGATTTGAGATCAATTCAATGTATATTTGTGAAAATATGAGTGCAAATGCACAAAATATGTACAAAGGCCAAAAGAGTGAAAAACTGGGAATAATGACCAGTTATGAGTTTTTATATTTTGCACACTGATGCAATTAGAATTTGGAAAAGTGTAAACGACCAAAGTTGTAATTCTCTTCAACAGATTTCCAACAAGTCTTAGATCACCCCATTCTGAGGTCGGATGAGAAAGTTACAGTCAAAATACCGAAGGGGTATTTTCCTAGTCAGACTAGGTTTCCTGGTTCGGGTCTAACAGGTTTGTTTCGGGTTTGCCTCTATAAATACCTGTATTTTTCATGAAAATTCCTTTATTTTATCATATTTTTATCATATCTAAGAACCCTAACAGTCACCAAACCCCCATAAACCCTATTTTGAATTCTTGGAGAAGATTGGAGGCTTTCAAGTTGGGTTTTTGTTGATTTTTTGGCTTTGGAGTGGAGATCTCCTTCGACGTTGCTTCTAACAAGTTTTCCTACAACCCCAGACGAGTATCATCTCCACTAATCCCCCTCCCAGTTTTTTTAAATATTTTTGAAGAGTTTTTAATGAGTTTTATAGAGCCTAATCAATTAATTTGTGTATAAAAATTGGATCTTTTGTATATATGTATAAAGACTAGGTCTTTTCATGTTAAAGAGATTAAGCATGAATTTACAGAAGTATTTTAAGATCTGAAAATAATTTAAAATATTGTTTATCTGAATTTAGATGTTTTATTCTTCGTTTTAAAGTTTTGTGCATGATTGAAGGTTTACATATGATTTCTTGTGCAAATAATCATGCTTGTTATGTTTTGCTGAAAATCTGCTGCACATATATACTATTGAACTAGAAATTTGAAATAACAAATGAAATCCAAATTGAACCAAACTAATGCCAATTGAAATATATGTGAATCTCGTTTTCAAAACAGAAAACCATACCTAAAGATAGTTTTCCTAGAGAAAGATATGCTCAATTTACGGATGATATGTTCTACAGAAAATCTGCTGCACATATAAAATGTTTGACTGGAAATTAGAAATATCATATGAACTCCAAACTGAGCCAAATCAGTGTCAAATGATAGCTATGTGAGTCTAGTTTCCAAAACGAAAAACTATTCTTAAAAAGAGTTTTTCCAGAGAAATATATGCTCAATTTACTAATGATATATTCTGCAGAAAACTGCAGATGTGCTGATTTGAAATAAACTGATATATTACGTAAAGGTTTATTGAGTTTCGCTCTTGTTTGTTATTTTTGAGAAAGTTTCTTGATCTTGTACTATTATATACAATGCTTAAGAGTTGTTTAACATCTGGGACGATGATGAACATCAGATATGGACACGCACACTGAGATATGTGCACGTACACTTAGATTATGTTGTGTTAACATACTTTTGTCGCACGTTGAGCGGATGAATACATATGAAAGAGTATAGTTAATTCATGTATCTGAAAATAGGGAGATAAAACCTATTTGCCGCAGAACGATTGAGTAAGAGTATTACAAAAGTATCGTTAATTCATGTATCCGAAAATAGAGAGATAAAACCTATTTGCCGCAGAACGATTGAGTAAGAGTATTACAAAAGTATCGTTATTTCATGTATCCGGGATAGGGAGATAAAACTTATTACCGCAGAACGATTGAGTAATAGTATTACAACAGTATTGTTATTATATGTATCCGAAATAGGAAAATAATAAACCCTATTGCCGCAGAGCGATTGAGTAACGAGCATTACAAAAGTATCACTATAGTATAAGATGATGCACACATAAATATTTAATCAGTTGTAGGCTTTACTTCTATGATAAATTGCCCGCGAATAGGGTATTTCCTTTGAGATTTTGATGCACCCGTTATGAACGGCAGATATATTTATTTTAGCAATTGTTAATATCCTCTTATTATAGAGCAGGTCACTCGGACGTAGTTCGAGTTAGAGTGATTATTCTTTATGTTAGAGATTGGAGTATTTATTATTGATTATTTGTTATTCATTCATAGAGAGTTATATGAATGATTTGATATATGTAAGTACTGACTCTATTTTCTTTATATACTCCTACCCCTTCCCTGGGGAGAGGTAGTGATGATCTCGCTAGCGCTTTAACGCTCGTTGTTTTCCCCCCTTTCAGGCAGCGAGTCTGGCGCACGGAGAGTCGTAGGTTGATGAGACTTCTTAGTTATCCATTTAGTTACTTATCATATTTTGTAGTTATTATAGAACTCCACATGTAGTTGATTTTTTTTTCAGAATCTAGATTGGTATTTTGTTTCATAGAGTTGAGAGCTATTGTGAGACTTTGTTTATGTGACTCATTGTATTTGAGATTCAATTCAGACTCAGAGATATGTCTATTTTATTCCAGTTGGGCTCAATATTGATTTTTCTTATGCTTCTTCTGTGTATACCCAGTGTTGTCCTATTTCTATTTTTTTTTACCTATCTGTACCTTCACCTATTTATTGTTTCCACTAGAGAGATAGTGATTGTGATGGTAAAACTTGTCATAGCATGGTGGTTGGTGCTTGGCAGGTTTGACAATCCGGGTTTCACCTGGGACTGCAGCCTTGTGTGAATCCTGGGACGTCACAGTTGGTATCAGAGCTCTAGTTCCAGCATCCTTAGGATCATTCTCGTGTCAAATTGTGGAGTTAGGATAGAGTTTCCTAGGGATCATGTATACAGTCCACTAGGAATTCCTAGAATGAGTGAGGACGATATGTGCGTATATCTTAAAATTTCAAAAAAAAATTATGACAATTATTTTATGTTGATTTAAAGTATTTGCGTGAATACTGTATGTTATGAATACGTATTGTGTTACGTTATATATATGTATATATGTTTGCAATCTCACTTTCTATGATCATAAGCTCTCCTCTCGATATTATAAATGTTAGAACGAGGATGCAATCGAGATAAAACTCATACCCGGAGAGCTGGGCAAGTAGAGTCTGAGCCGCAGTAGGCTCCATAGTATTTGATCGACTTTATGGTACCGTTTTCAGAAACAGAGACTAGCAACACTCGAGGAGGGAGTAGCGAGCCACATTACATTTTCTGGAGTTCCAGCACCCGTTGTACTAATTGTGCCAATTGAAGAGGTAATACTAATGATTATATTATCACAACCATTTGTTGACAGAGATACAGAGCAAGAGGCTTGGCTCTGTAAGAATAAGAAAGATGTAGGACACTAAGAACACCATAGTGCAGGGCACATTGGATTCATATGCAGCTTATAAATAAAAAGGAATATGTGAAAATTTCTTAACGTAGACTCAGTATCAAACCAGAGGTTAAATATATTCAGCACAGAGGATATCACCGGAGAATAGCAGCAAAGAATAGCTACGATTTTAGATTTTCGTCGGGACAGTGAATATTACTTATTTGGAAAAATTTTGTTTACTTTTTCGACAAGCAGTTAGAGCTAGTTTGCTTAAAACAGTGAGATATGCCTATAGTTAATTATGAAATCAAGACTAGCATGATGGTGTTTTCGTCAAAAGTTGACTTCGTTGTGGAATTCATCATATCTTCGGTCAATTACAATAAATTCAAAAGAAATAGTCTTTTTATAAGACTTCTTTTACACAACAAAATAAAAATTATAACTTTTTAGAAACAAACGCAGGATCGTTGTTTGGATCGCTGCTTGCGTGGGATCTTTGCCTGTGCCGGGAGCTCTTTGACTCGTGGACCACCAAATCACAGATTCTGATTGAATCGTGAGGGGTTTAATGATTCTTCCTTCGTTTATCGAAGTGAGAATTTGAAACGATATCTTATCAAAGTAAGATAGTCGTTCTTCTTAAGATCAAGTCAAAGCTCGAATCTCAAGGAATTACCGGAAGCTCAGGAACTCTCCTCTCTCTGCTCCAAAGTGCTCAAAAATGATCAGCCCCTAAATAAATGATCACAGGGGGGTATTTATAACCCCTGGACGAATAACCACTTCCGAGACAGTGTTTGCTGTCTCGGCGGTCGAGACAGTAAACACTGTCTCGGGTTCCGAGACAGTAAATGTTGTCTCGAAAATCCTCAACCACCCAGCAGTTTTCTTGTAACTACCTTCTCACGTTTTACAACTCCGTTATTTTGGCAGTTATCAACGTGATTCTCGCCCACGACGTTTTCCACGTTCTTGAATAGTTAGTGGCCACATGTCGGTGGTTACAAAACAGTTTCTGATCTTTTGAAGGTTGTCTCGCGGGCGAGACAGTAAACACTATCTCGCGGGCGAGACAGAAAACAATGTCTTGCGGGTGAGACAGAAAACACTGTCTCGCATGGCGAGACAGCAAAGGTTGTCTCGCACGGCGAGACAGCAAAGGCTGTCTTGCGTGCGAGACAGTCTATACTTGCGTTCTTCTGCCTTTTTTGGATGACATCCTTTTTGAGCTGTATTTGGATATCTTTCAGCATTTTGTGACGTCTACAGATACCCTCTCCAAAGTATTCCAGACTCATTCCTTTATAGAGGAGTCTGGGATACTTTGGATAAGACATGTCTTATTTGCAATCCTTTCAATACTTGATTGAGTAGATCGTGTGGAAGAATCTGTAAAATGGCCCCAGCCCTTGATCTCTTCATCCATTAGTCTATTCAGTTCTTTGTAGAATAGCTAATGCTTCTTCGGCACTACGTTTATCGCTTGACCGTTGTTAAGATCTTGAATCGAGGCTGGTATTTCCATATTGATGCTTGTATGTCTATTGAGAGTTCGTCAAGTTATCCTTAAGAATATTCAAATTAATATTCTCTAGAAACTGCCTGTCGAATGTAGGAAAACAGTTTAGACTCGTGTACCTATTGGAGTAATACGGTCCCTTTTTTGTTGGTAGAGATGAACCCAATGATGGAGAGGAAGAATTTTATATTCTATCTCCTGGTCTCTTGTTTCTTGGTAGAGATAAACCCGAAATCGGAGAGGATGAATTTTATACTCTATCTCCTGGTCTCTTGTTTGTTGGTAGAGATAAACCCGAAATCGGAGAGGAAGAATTTTATATTTTATCTCCTGGTGCAAAGGAAACTCAAAGTGGGATCTCCACCTAGAAAATCTGGATTGATTTGAATAATCCTAACTGTCATAAGGTTTGATTATTCAATTCAAAGTTGGACCTTTCGTTCGCAAAATGAATCGAAAGGAGATTTTGGCTGTGGTCCTAACTATAGTAAGGTTTGACCAAGTGGGAGTTTCGAGGTGATCCTAATTGTAGGAAGGTTTGATCACTCGATTTATGGACCTCTCGTTCATTGAAGAAATCGAAAGGGGATTTTGGCTTTGGTCCTAACTGTTTAAAGGTCTGACCAAGTGAGATGATCCTAACTGTTTAAAGGTTTGATCGTTCAATTTTTGGACCTCTCGTTAATGGAAGGAATCGAGAGGGGATTTTGGTTTTGGTCCTAACTGTTTAAAGGTCTGACCAAGTGAGACGATCTTAACTGTTTAAAGGTTTGATCGTTCAATTTTTGGACCTCTCGTTCATGGAAGGAATCGAGAGGGAATTTTGGTTTTGGTCCTAACTGTAGTAAGGTTTGACCAAGTGGGGGTTTTGAGACGATCCTAACTGTTTAAATGTTTGATCGTTCAATTTGTGGACCTCTCGTTCATGGAAGAAATCGAGAGGGGATTTTGGTTTTGGTCCTAACTGTAATAAGGTTTGACCAAGTGGGAAGTTTTGAGAAGATCCTAACTGTTTAAAGGTTTGATCGTTCAATTTGTGGACCTCTCGTTCATGGAAGGAATCGAGAGGGGATTTTGGTTTTGGTCCTAACTATAGTAAGGGTTGACCATGTGAGGATTTAAGACGATCTTAACTGTTTAAAGGTTTGATCGTTTAATTTGTGGACCTCTCATTTATAAAAGGAATCGAGAGGGGATTTTGGCTTTGGTCCTAACTGTTTAAAGGTTTGACCATGTGAGAATTTTGTTAGGGAAGATTGATCCAACGAAGTGATCGAATCTCATCTCAGCAAAAGAGTATTCAGAAATCACCGTGGGGATGTAGTGTTTATCACTTTATTTGTAATGATCGGGTTATCCCTAAGAAAACTACATATAGCATTCTTCCGAGAACTTCCCGTTACATGAACCATCCATCCCCAGCTTCCTTCGCGAAACTGGGTCTAACATCAAACTGAGTTACATGACTGGGTTATCCTTAAGAATATTACATGCAAAAATTCTCCAGGAACTTCCCGTCGAGAGTAGGAAATAGTTTAGACTCATATACCTATTGGAGTATCGAGGAGCAGTTTATACTCGTATACTCTTTGGAGTGTTGAGAAGCAGTTTATACTCGTATACTCTTCGGAGTGTCATGAAGAAGCAGTTTATACTCGTATACTCTTCGGAGTTAGGGGAAAACAGTTTATACTCGTGTATCCCATGGAGTTAAAGTCGTCTTTACTTGGCTTGTTTCGCCGTTATGACACCGGAGTCAATTAAGGCTTGGATTTTGTTTTTGAGTCCGAAGCAAATCTCGGTGGGATGAAGAACCCTTCTGTGGTACGCACAGTAGTTTGGATCCGTAACCCTCTTAGCTCCCTCCTGATCTTTAATAGGTGGTAGCTCGATCTTGTCGTTGGCGAGGAGGTATTTCAAGATGACTGGAGCTTCATCATCTTCGAAAGAATATTCCTTTTGAAACCTCGTATCGGGAGTCGCGTTCCCAGTGATTGCAGATATCGTCGGTCGGCTTCTCTCAGCTTTCTTTCTTTTAAGAAAATGTTCATCTTGTTCACCGCGCATTTTCAAATCTTTCCAAGTTTTGGATGGTACGACCCCCAGAGCTTCCAGGACATCGATGGAGAGATTATAGTGGCATGTTTGCAGGATAAACTCCTCTGTAACCGGATCTCTGCAATTCATTGCCTTGTTACGGAAGCGCTTGACAAAATTGTCGACTGACTCTCCGTCTTTTTGCTTCTCATCTAAAAGGGATCCGATTGACACTTCGGTGTCATCATTGAAGAAATTGTTGAGGAATAAACTTTCTATGTCATCCCAGCAATTGATGCTCCCTGGCTTAAGACGTCGGTACCAATCGAAGGCCGACCCGCGAAGGGTGCCAACGAATGACCGGACCATTAAAGCCTCATTTATAGAGATCATACCCAAATGAGACTTGAAATAAATCAAGTGCTGAATAGGCGAGCTTTTCCCGTCAAACGGTGTGAAGTTAATCAAATTGAATTTTGTCGGGTACGGTATTGAATCCCATTCTCTTAGATAGGGACATGGAACACCCGTCTTTTTCACTTCTTGAGCCATCATCAAATCATTGACTTTGTTTTCAAGCTCTTTCATTTTCTCGTCATCGCCTATGTCTTCATTCGAAGAACGTTGAGGAGAATGAGTTGGGCCACCCCCTGTAAGAGGTGCCATTAAACCACCCCCAATATCGTTATTGGGAGGGTGCGTTAAACCACCCCAGCGTTATTGCTATTGGGAGGTGTATCAGCCATAATGACTTCATTCACTTCTGGATCACTATCATCTGCCACATTCTGAGTATGGCGGCTGGATTCAACTTGCTGACTGGACTCAGAAGGTTGAGGCCGTTGAGTTAGCAATTCTCTCATTTGTTGGATAGCTAACTCCATCTCTGTCTTTATCTCAGCTCTAATTTCTCCACGTTGCTTCGTTAGAGCTTCTTGAAGCATTTGAGCAAATTGATCAGAAGTGATTGTGAACACTTCTTTGGTTTGTCCCATGCTAGACATTGTATCATCAGAAAACTCTGATTTCTTCACGTTGCTTCGTTAGAGCTTCTTGAAGCATTTGAGCAAATTGATCAGAGGTGATCATGAGTACTTCTCTGGTTTGTCCCGTGCTAGACATTGTATCATCAGAAACGATTGTAGAATAAGTGTCCGAGAATTCATCCTCCGAGGACATTCCTTCTTGCATTCTCTTGTAATCTCTACGTCTGATGGCTCCTAATTGGAGTCGAGACATCCTTTGAGTAATTCTTGGATTGACTCTTCCTCTCGGGGAAAAGTCGGGATTTGAGTCACTTGAATGCCGCTTAGACTGTCTTTTATCAGCCACGTTGATGGTGACTTCAGGGAATTCATCATCTTGGGCAGCTGATTTTCTCTTGCGGAAATGTCTCGGCTTAGGCTTCAACATTTCGGTGAAAAGATTATAGAATACCGAGACTCTTCGTGTGATGGCTTCTCGTTTGACACAGTCACATTCTGATAGCATTGCTCTAATGAGTCGCGCGCAGGAACAATGAGAGCTCATTTCCCGGACAGTTCTCTTTCGAGTTTTGTTCATACCCCCAGCTTGATAGTATGATTCATCGGTATGATTGCCGGAAAATCTTATCGTCTGTTGGTATGACCCCCCAGGTATAACGATGTCTTTTGACAAACATGTTTTCTTCTGAGGATGTAAAACCTTGTTGGCATTCTCAGGACAACTTATTATTGTCTTTGAACGATCCAAGGTTATGTCAGGAGTCACACGTTTAGAACCACCCCCTTGTGGACATGGAATCTTAACGGGCTCCGAATGCTGATTTTGCACAACTCTAGACTTTGTTATCCAAACTTTGCAGAGTTTTGATGGTTTTTTAGTCACTGTTTCTTTCTTCCACTCTTGTCTTTGTTGTGAGAGAGCATGGTCATGAGCAGGGTTTACATAACGTTTTTGTGTACGTTCTTTGAGGGCTGAGCGAGCCCTTTTGACAAGAGTCCATTCATCTGTCGTCAATTTAGCAGAGATATGAGTGATTGGTTGTAGAGACAACTGAACCACTCGATGCTTCCTCGACTCTAGGTCCGCGTAATAACGAACCCCATCGGTTTGTTCCAAGGCCTTAGCCATTTGGCGAGCGCGGCACTGATGTCGTCTCTGACGAGCCCTTTTCGTCAATGCTGGTAGTTTTTTGTTCAATGGCTCTTTAACTGGAGAAGAGTCATCGTGAGCAGAGATATTGCGAGTAGAATTCTCAGCAACAATCGGACAGGAGTCTTCATCCGTAGCATTTGACAACTTAAAAAGCTTCAACGAAGATGAAATCTTCCTGCATTTACGAGGCGAGGAAGACTTTGCAGATGAGGATGACAAATACTCCTCAAACTTCGCTTGGTCGAACTCGTACTCGACCGTTGATTCAATCGGGATCTTGATCGGCTGTGACATGACGGTCTCGGTAGCGAGACCGTTGGCTCCCACTGTGATCGCCAGTTTATTTTCGTTAAAAGTTGACTTCGTTGTGGAATTCATCATATCTTCGGTCGATTATAATAAATTCAAAAGAAATAGTCTTTTTATAAGACTTCTTTTACACAACAAAATAAAAATTACAACTTTTTAGAAACAAACGCAGGATCGTTGTTTGGATCGCTGCTTGCATGGGATCTTTGCCTGTGCCGGGAGCGCTTTGACTCGTGGACCACCAAATCACAGATTCTGATTGAATCGTGAGGGGTTTAATGATTCTTCCTTCGTTTATCGAAGTGAGAATTTGAAACGATATCTTATCAAAGTAAGATAGTCGTTCTTCTTAAGATCAAGTCAAAGCTCGAATCTCAAGGAATTGCCGGAAGCTCAGGAACCCTCATCTCTCTGCTCCAAAGTGCTCAAAAATGATCAGCCCCTAAATAAATGATCACAGGGGGGTATTTATAACCCCTGGACGAATAACCACTTCCGAGACAGTGTTTGCTGTCTCGGCGGTCGAGACAGCAAAGACTGTCTCGGGTTCCGAGACAGTAAACACTGTCTCGGGTTCCGAGACAGTAAATGCTGTCTCAGAAATCCTCAACCGCCCAGCAGTTTTCTTGTAACTACCTTCCCACGTTTTACAACTCCGTTATTTTGGCAGTTATCAACGTGATTCTCGCCCACGACGTTTCCCACGTTCTTGAACAGTTAGTGGCCACGTGTCGGCGGTTAAAAAACAGTTTCTGATCTTTTAAAGGCTGTTTCGCGGGCGAGACAGTAAACACTATCTCGCATGGCGAGACAGCAAAGGCTGTCTCGCACAGCGAGACAGCAAAGGCTATCTCGCACGGCGAGATAGCAAAGACTGTCTCACGTGCGAGACAGTCTATACTTGCGTTCTTCTGCCTTTTTTGGATGACATCCTTTTTGAGCTGTATTCGGATATCTTTCAGCATTTTTTGACGTCTATGGATGGTAATATCAAGGGCAAGAGGTCTATTATGGGATCTAGAGGACCCCAACAACGGGGTAAGGATTTTTACCATCAGCAATAAAGACATTACAAGAAGATAGCAAACATGATTTGATAACACCGCAGCAGCGCATGATTTGGGACACATGATACAATTATAATAAGATCGGACATAGAGCAAAGAATTATTGCAGTACACCAGCAGGAGACTAGCATGATAGAGATCAGGGCCAATAATCTTAGGGCAGCAGTTACGGCCAGCATCGGAGGATAGATGTGCTACCGGTTATTCCGAGGACTTAGGGGCCTATTAGCTAGAATTGCGCTATTTAGAGTATTCATCGGTATCATATGGACCCATGTGTTTCACCGCCAGCAGCGTAGCAGGCGTCGGCTACCAGCAGAGTTTTTGTAGTCGTGCCATGTGATCATAGTGCGAGCAGAATTTTCGTAGTAAATTCTTATCCAGCTCGAATCTTGTTGATTCAGAAGCTTCGTATTTTTTTTATCTATCATGATATCATGATTAGACATCAGCTTGTAGCGCAGCTTTTAGGCGTTCCATAATCAGTTTGTACTCCTCTAGGGGAGGTGTCCCTATTAGAGAGTATATGTAGAAGGTGTGTCATCAGTATGAATGAGTTTGAGTTCATCTTTGACCTGGTCGTTTTGTGTATGTCGAACTTTGACGTCATTCTTGGTATGAAATGGTTATCATCCTACAATATCAGTATCGACTATTTTGCTAAAACAGTACGCTTGTGAGCATTCATTGGAATTGTATAGATAGTAGCAACCTCATAGGGTAACCAGAATGCGGAGTCATTTCTGGCTTACGTCGAAGAGGTGATGATACGGGATCGGGGTACAATTTTGAGCGAGACCGGAGTTATCTCAGTATATCAGGATGTCTTTCAGGACATACCTATGTTTTCTCCAGTGAGAGAGGTTGTTTCCCTGCATCGAGTTGCACCAAGCACTGTACCGATATTCAGAGTACCTTGCCATATCATATGGCACCCGCTGAGATGAGGGAGCTACAGACTTAGCTAGATGAGTTGTTATCACAGAGTTTTTATCTGGAGTCTTCTTTTTTTTGGGAGCACAGGTCTTCTTCGTGGGGAAGAAGGACTATAGCAAGCGATTGTGTATCGATTATCGTAAGTTGAACAATATCATTTTCCGGATCACGAATCCACTATCGAGGATTTATGACTTGTTCGACCAATTGTAGGGAGCACAGTATTTCTCGAAGATAGATCTTTGTTCTGGATATCATTAATTGCGGGTTCGGGAGATGGACATCCCCAAGACCGCTTTCTTGACTCGATATGGGTCTTTTGAGTTTCTTGTCATGCCATTTGGGCTGACCAATGCACCCTCAATATTCATAGATTTGATGAATCGGGTTTTTCGTCCGTACTTGGACCAGTTTTTGATAGTTTTCATCGACGATATTCTTATTTACTCGAGGTCGGAGTCAGAGCACGAGCAGCATTTGAGGTTAGCATTGCAGATATTGAGAGAGCACCAGTTGTATGCTAAGTTTAGCAAATGTGAATTTTGGTTATCAGAGGTTAGATTTTTGGGCCATGTTATCAGCCGAGAGGGCATTGCAGTAGATCCGGCTAAGGTAGAAGCCGTACTTGATTGGGATCCACCGAAGACAATTACCGAGATTCGTAGCTTTTTAGGCCTGGCAGGCTATTACAGAAAATTCATTCAGGATTTCTCGAGGATTGCCACACCACTCACACGCCTTACTAAGAAGGGTGTACAGTTTATTTGGAGCACAGAGTGCTAGAAGGAATTTGAGACTTTGAAGATTAAGTTGACTTCAGCACCAGTATTGATTATTCCTAGCAGTGATAAGACTTTTGTTATCTACACTGATGCATCCTTATCAGGTCTTGGCAGTGTATTGATGCAGACCCAGAGAGTCATCGCCTATATTTCGAGGTAGCTAAGGACTCATGAGCAGAATTATCCCATGCACGATTTGGAGTTAGCAGCAGTGGTCTTTGCATTGAAGGCATGGAGACATTACCTGTACGGAGTACAGTTTGAGCTATTCACAGATCACCAGAGTTTGAAGTACCTCTTTTCACAGAAAGAACTCAACCAGAGGCAACGATGATGGGTAGAGTTTATTAAGGATTATGAGTTTGCCATACAGTATCATCCGGGAAAGGCGAACGTGGTAACAGACGCATTGAGTAGGAAGCGTCGTCACGGACTAGCAGCTTTGAGGAGGTATTCACTATATCGGGATCTTTATACCCTCAGCTATTTTGATTTCAGGCCAGAGATTGGCGGGAATCACGTGTTCTTAGGAGCGTTATCTGTTCAGCCATCTTGGAGAGATAGAGTAGTCAGAGCTCAGCTAGAGGATTCTTGGATTCAAACCCGCAAGGGGGAGATCTCCAAAGAACCCAAGGATGATTGGACTATTGGAGTAGATGGGGACTGAGGAAGAAGGGCAGGATCGTTATGCCAAACAATCTACAGCTAAAAATGGAACTTTTTGACGAGACACATCGTAGCAGATATATAGTGCATCCAGGCACAACGAAAATATACAAGGATCTGAAGAGACATTTTTGGTGGAGTGGTATGCGTAGAGAGATTGCAGATTATGTGGCTAAATGTTTCACCTGTCAACAAGTTAAGGCAGAACATCAGAGACCTACAGGAACCTTACAGCCTTTACCTGTTCCCGAGTGGAAGTGGGCAGATATTTCCATAGATTTCATAGTGGGGTTGCCCAAGACGAAGAAAGGAAATGATTCTATTTGGGTTATAGTGGACAGATTGACTAAGTCCGCACATTTCTTACCTGTGAGGACGACTTATACGGCAGATACGTATGCGAGGATCTTCATTCGGGAGATTGTTAGATTACATGGAGTTTCAGAGATGATTGTATCAGATCGGGGCTCAGTCTTCACATCTCATTTTTGGAGGAGTTTCCAGGATGCTTTTGGCAGTTAGTTGTCATTTAGCAGTGTTTTTCACCCCCAGACAGATGGTCAGACCGAGAGGGTGAATCAGATCTTAGAGGACATGCTGAGAGCGTGTATTTTAGATTTTCAGGGTAGTTGGGAGGACCATATCCCACTGATTGAATTTGCATATAATAATAGTTATCAAACTACCATTGGGATGGCACCGTATGAAGCTTTGTACGGGAGACCTTGCAGATCGCCTATATGTTGGGCAGAGCTAGAGGATAGTCTATTGATTGGTCCAGAGTTAGTTAGGCAGAGCACAGAGAAGGTAGCATTGATTCGAGAGCGCATTCTTGCGGCGTAGAGTCGACAGAAGAGCTATGCAGATCAGCGAAGACGACCTTTAGAGTTCCAGGTCGGAGCCTCGGTCATGTTGAAAGTATCACCAATGAAGGGCGTTCAGCGATTCGGTAGATGGGGAAAGCTTGCCCCGAGATATGTTAGTCCTTTCAGGATCATCGAGCGCATTGGAGCTGTTTCTTACAGGTTAGATCTTCCAGCATCGATGTCAAGTGTACACGATATCTTTCATGTTTCGATGCTTAAGAAGCATCTGCGGGATGATGAGCAATAGAGAGTGATTGATTCACCATAGATTGAGATTCAGGATGACTTGACTATCGTAGAGATTTCAGTATGCATACTTGCTGGAGAAAATAAAAAGCTTAGGAATAAAGTCATTCCATTAGTGAAAGTTCAGTGGAACCGGAAAGGAGCCGAAGAGATTTCTTAGGAGCGCGAGGAGGATGATTCATCGTGACTACCCGCACCTGTTTGGACATGTATGATGTTGATAAATTGTTATGCTTATATGCTTTGATAGTAGTATTTGTCTATGTTGTTTTTGGACATGTATGATGTTGATAAATTGTTATGCTTATATGCTTTGATAGTAGTATTTGTCTATGTTGTTTAGCCACATTTATATTTATTTGATAGTAGTATTTGTCTATGTTGTTTAGCCACATTTATATTTATCTTTAACACTAGAATAGAGATATTATCACCTGATCCTTAATCATTTGAAACATATGGTATATACATGAGGGTTTCCATGTTTGGATTATTTCGCTCGACGTACCAATTTCGTTTAATTAGGGATTTAGGGGAGAATGTTTGCATTCTAGGTTGTTAACTTTAAATATCATTGTGCTAATACTATGAGATAGGTGCAGAAGGAATTCTTAATATGAATTACACCTTCTTATTGTGTTTTCCCAGTTTTTGAGCTTTGAGATACGATAGTGGAATTTCGAGGATGAAATTCTTTTAAGGGGGAAGAATGTAAAACCCCGTAAATTTGAATATTTTATAATAAATATGTTATATGGTGAAAAATAATATATTTTGATATTTGGATATGATAAGAATTGATTTGAGATCAATTCAATGTATATTTGTAAAAATATGAGTGCAAATGCACAAAACATGTACAAAGGCGAAAAAAGTGAAAATCTGGGAATAATGACCAGTTATGAATTTTTATATTTTACACACCGATGTAGTTAGAATTTGGAAAAGTGTAAAAGACAAAAATTGTAGTTCTCTTCAACAGCTTTCCAAAAAGTCTTAGATCACCTCATTCTGAGGTCAGATGAGAAAGTTATAGTCAAAATACCGAAGGGGTATTTTCCTAGTCAGACTAGGTTTCCTGGTTCGGGTCTAACAGGTTTGTTTCGGGTTTGCCTCTATGAATACCTGTATTTTTCACAAAAATTCCTTCTTTTATCATATCTAAGAACCCTAACAGCCACCAAACCCCATAAACCCTATTTTGAATTCTTGGAGAAGATTGGAGGCTTTCAAGTTGGGTTTTTGTTGATTTTTTGGCTTTTGGAGTGGAGATCTCCTTCGACGTTGCTTCTAACAAGTTTTTCTACAACCCTAGGCGAGTATCATCTCCACTAATCCCCCTCTCAGTTTTTTTAAATATTTTTGAAGAGTTTTTAATGAGTTTTATAGAGCCTAATCAATTAATTTGTGTATAAAAATTGGATCTTTTGTATATATGTATAAAGACTAGGTCTTTTCATGTTAAAGAGATTAAGCATGAATTTACAGAAGTATTTTAAGATCTAAAAATAATTTAAAATATTATTTATCTGAATTTAGATGTTTTATTCTTCGTTTTAAAGTTTCGTACATGATTGAAGGTTTACATATGATTTCTTGTGCAAATAATCATGCTTGTTATGTTCTGCTGAAAATCTGCTGCACATATATACTATTAAACTAGAAATTTTAAATAACAAATGAAATCAAAATTGAACCAAACTAATGCCAATTGAAATATATGTGAATCTAGTTTTCAAAATAGAAAACCATACCTAAAGATAGTTTTCCTAGAGAAAGATATGCTTAATTTACTGATAATATATTCTGCAGAAAATCTGCTGCACATATAAAATGTTTGACTGGAAATTAGAAATATCATATGAACTCCAAACTGAGCCAAATCAGTGTCAAATGATATCTATGTGAGTCTAGTTTCCAAAACGAAAAACTATTCTTAAAAATGAGCCAAATCAGTGTCAAATGATATCTATGTGAGTCTAGTTTCCAAAACGAAAAACTATTCTTAAAAATAGTTTGTCCAGAGAATGATATGCTCAATTTACTAATAATATGTTCTGCAGAAAACTGCAGATGTGCTGATTTGAAATAAATTGATATATTATGTAAAGGTTTATTGAGTTTCGCTCTTGTTTGTTATTTTTGAGAGAGTTTCTCGATCTTGTACTATTATATACAATGCTTAAGAGTTGTTTAACATCTGGGATGATGATGAACACCAGATATGGACACGCACACCGAGATATGTGCACGTACACTTAGATTATGTTGTGTTAACATACTTTTGTCGCACGTTGAGTGGATGAATACATATGAAAGAGTATAGTTAATTCATGTATCCGGAAATAGGGAGATAAAACCTATTTGCCGCAGAACGATTGAGTAAGAGTATTACAAAAGTATCGTTAATTCATGTATCCGGAAATAGGGAGATAAAACCTATTTGTCGCAGAACGGTTAAGTAAGAGTATTACAAAAGTATTGTTATTTCATGTATCCGGGATAGGGAGATAAAACCTATTGCCGCAGAACGATTGAGTAATAGTATTACAACAGTATCGTTATTATATGTATCTGGAATAGGAAAATAATAAACCTTATTGTCGCAGAGCGATTGAGTAACGAGCATTACAAAAGTATCGCTATAGTACAAGATGATGCACACATAAATATTTGATCAGTTGTAGGCTTTACTTCTATGATAAATTGCCCGCGAATAGGGTATTTCCTTTGAGATTTTGATGCACCCATTATGAACGGCGGATATATTTATTTTAGCAATTGTTAATATCCTCTTATTATAGAGCAGGTCACTCGGACGTAGTTCGAGTTAGAGATGATTATTCTTTATGTTAGAGATTGGAGTATTTATCATTGATTATTTGTTATTCATTCATAGAGAGTTATATGAATGATTTGATATATGTATGTACTGACTCTATTTTCTTATATACTCCTACCCCTTCCCCTGGGGAGAGGTAGTGATGATCTCGCTAGCGCTTTGACGCTCGTTGTTTTCCCCCCTTTCAGGCAGCGAGTCTGGCGCACGGAGAGTCGCAGGTTGATGGAACTTCTTAGTTATCCATTTAGTTACTTATCATATTTTGTAGTTATTGTAGAACTCCACATGTAGTTGATTTTTTTTTTTCAGAATCTAGATTGGTATTTTGTTTCATAGAGTTGAGAGCTATTGTGAGACTTTGTTTATGTGACTCATTGTATTTGAGATTCAATTCAGACTCAGAGATATGTCTATTTTATTCCAGTTGGGCTCATTATTGATTTTTCTTATGCTTCTTCTGTGTATACTCAGTGTTGTCCTATTTCCTTTTTTTTTACATGTCTATACCTTCACCTATTTATTGTTTCCACTAGAGAGATAGTGATTGTGATGGTGAAACTTGTCATAGCATGGTGGTTGGTGCTTGGCAGGTTTGACAATCTGGGTTTTACCTGGGACTGTAGCCTTGTGTGAACCCTGGGGCGTCACACATGACATATCTCACTCTATATATATGAGCTCTTTTTCTTATGGAAATGTTAATGAAAAATTGGCTAAGTGATTTTTTCCATAAGAGAATAAAAGAGAGTTATCCTCTTACTAAACTCTAGTAATCTTTGAGTAAGAGGAAGTAGTAGGATTTTATAGTACCCCGAGGTGGATATCTTGCCTTGTGTCTCAAAAAGACTCCGATTTTATCAAGCTCATTTGAAAACTTGGAGATCCGCTACAAGGAGGTTTACAACAACAAGGAGAACAATCTATGGGTTGTTCGATCTACCATCGAATCACGCTACGAAAGTAAGCCTTCAAAGCTCTCGGTTGCTCTCTTTTTTATAGGAATCATGTTAGATTTTATTAGGATGGTCTTAGCTTGTTTTTCATGCTCTCTACATACTTAGTATTATTATACATACAGTCTTCCGTTGCGTATTTTGTATGTAATAAGCACGGGATTTCCTTCAGTAAGTTGTTATACATTCAATTAATATTGATGATTAAAAATGTATTTGTTTCATTGGTATGATGAAAAAGAAGAAGAAGAAGAAGAAAAATTGGTTTTGTGAAATAAATTGATACGGGGACATTGTGATGTATATATAAAATGGCTCTTTAATTTCTTTTATTGGAAAAGGTCCGTAATGGGAATGATTGTAGTTTTAGGGACAAAGTTTCATTACGATCTATTCACACGTAGCACACCGTATGAGAGACAAAGATGTAGCTTCCTTTTTGTTTTCTCTCCGCCCTATATATATATTGCATGTAGAACAACTTACATCTTACATACAAACAATAATAGGAGGTTACGGCTTTAAATTACAGAGATAGGTAATGAATAAAGTTGGTGTAAATTAATATGTCTTTAGAGTTTCATGCTACCATCGTTTTCCATTAATAAATGTAGAATTATGGGACCTTTTTGTACTACATAAAATATGAAAACGTGGGCACTCCAAAATAACTACCAAATCAACTATAGCCACACATATACTCAATGCGGATCTTAGAATGCTAGACCAAAACAATCAAAACCACGTGCACAAATTAAGAAAATAATGGTTATTAAGCGGGCTGTTAATGAGATTTAATTTGGGATGTAAATGGCTTTTATTTTATAATTAATACGAATTATTTTGAGGCTGATTTTGGGATGGAGGTGATTGGGTCAAAAAAAGAATATAAATTGAAGTGATCTATAAGAACAGAATACACAGTAGAAAAGAAAGAAGAACCCATTTATCAGATCCCAAAAAAGAAATATCCCAATATTCCCCTCTTTAAAAAGCTATACTATACAGAAGGTGTCATCAATGGGATAGCTGATGATTTATGGATAAAGTTTATTTTTAATTTACTCGCATACATGACGCATTGTACGTAGGAAAACAATTTATAGCGTTATATCAATTGGTCTTCTGTCTTTTTCTCTTGTGTTCCGGTTGTCATTGAAGGAAATCGTGCTATGTCTACATGCATAATACACAGCGGAAGACATGTATGTACAAAAATACTAAGCATGTAGAGAGCATGAAATATTCATATGGATCGTCTAATTAAATCTAACATGATCCTTATTATTAAGTGAGCATACAAGAGTTAGAAAGTCATACTTTCGTAGCGTGATTCGATGGAAGATCGAATAACCCCTAGCTCTTGCTCCTTGTAGTAGAAAATCTCCTTGTAGTGGATCTCCAAGTCTTCAAGTGAGCTTGATAAAATGGGAGTCTTCTTAAGACACAAGGCAAGATATCCACCCTGGGGTTCTTAAAATCCTACTACTTCCTCTTGCTCAAAGATTGCTAAAGATTAGTAAGAGGAGAGCTCTCTTTTATTCTCTTATGGAAAAAACACTTAGCCAATTTTTCATTAACCTTTCCATAAGAAAAAAGAGCTCATATTTATAGAGTGAAATGTTTCATGATATGAATGACTCATCCTATGAGTCATGCAATGAATCATCAAAAATTAATGATTAATCAAGTGAGTCATGCAATGAATCATCTTATGAATCATTACATTTCAAAACCATGTGCTAATAAACCATGTGCTCAAACCATACCACTAAGTGACTCATCTCATGACTCATTATACATGGTATGTGTATTTCATAAATGAGAATACCAAATTATTATCACTAATACAGTATTTCATAAATACGGTATATAGTATTATTCCAATCTTTAACTAATTAGTCACTATATGACCAAATAAATCAAGAGTTGACCAAAAGTCAACTGTTGACCAAAAAGTCAACTAGTTGACTAAAAGTTAACTTTATGGGAAAAATACTGGAATTCATTTCCTAAGCACATAGCATTCCGATTTTACCGATATACATAACCGTTTATGTGTATCCGGAAGAAATCATATATGCGTATCAATCATACGCATCACTCCATAAATTGTGTTTCATAGGATTCAAGTACGCGCTTGGTGTGACTCTAGGGCCCAACTTAAAAAACTCGGTAGTGGATCATATCCATAAGTACAACAGAGGTGCTAGCTACACATGAAGACCACCCGGGTATAAGTTGTGATAAAGGTCTGCAAGATGCTTATCCAATTTTATCAGGACCACTCAATGATAATACCGTACAGTCCGGTCTCTTCGTCAAACCATGTCAAACTATTGAGCCTAGGGTATGGCAAACTGTCAAACCCTAATAGCTTGATTAGTGTTTATTGATATTAAACTCATAACCTATAAGATCAAACTGACACTCAGTTTATCTTATTCACCTTGGCCAAGGATTTCCAGGCTATAGTTATATCAAACAATCTTATGACATCAACCCCTATACTGGGAGAGACGAATCCCTTCTTGGCATCTCAATATCTACTTATGTCTCGGGATGTACCCAACAAGAACCGTTATGCACAATTCAATAAGAACTGTGGTTAGGTAAAAGTCTAAATACATCTTTACTGACATATAAGATATTGCACTCATGCCTCAGGTCAAGAGACTACTATGTACTATATCACTTGAGAACTTCTATTTGACAGTTAAGTATATTACCAACTAGATGTTCTCGGCGAGTCGTTCAGTCAACTCATTCACTAATGAGTCACCTGTATACTGTATCTTGATGTCTCACATCAATGATCTAAGAGATTGATCATCTCCTTCAAAAGGAGAAATAAAGCATACACTAGTCTAAACCAAAGTGATGATGTCCTATCTCAACACTTCATCAACTAGGAACATTTTAGAATATACGTTACCGACTAATCAGATCTCTTCATTACGATCACTATCCGAAATGTCTGATAGTCTAGTATTTATTCTAAGGACATTATCTGTATATTTAGAACATCAGATAAATCTGACCAAAATAGCATACTATCATTTTGAACAAGGATGTTATATACATATAGGTCCTGTTACAATATACAATAATTGCCTGCAGGGCACCTATATCTAACAAACTCCCACTTGCACTAAGGCCAATTATAGTATCTAATACCCAATAGCTCAACAAGTTTCTCAAATTGTGAACGAGCAATTGCCTTTGTGAATGGATCTGCTATATTATCTTTTGTGTCTACTCTTTCAATCTTGATCTCCCGGCGATCAACTATCTCCCTGATCAAGTGATACTTCCTCAGAATGTGTCTGGACTTATGGTGAGATCGGGGTTCCTTTGTCAGAGCTATTGCAGCATTATTATCACAGTATAAAGGTACTGGATCTTTAATGGTGGGAACAACTTCCAGCTCTAAAAGGAACTTCCTCATCCAGACAGCTTCTTTAGCTGCATCATTAGCTGCAATGTATTCAGCTTCCATAGTCGAGTCTGCTACTGTATCCTGCTTGGAACTTTTCCAGCTGACAGCTCCTCTATTGAGGGTGAAAACATATCCTGATACAGACTTACTATCATCGATATCGCTCTGAAAGCTTGAGTCGGAAAAAGCCTCCATTCGGAGGTCACTTTTACCGTATATCAAAAATAACTCTTTAGTCCTTTTAAGGTACTTAAGTATATTCTTGACCGCTTTCCAGTGCTCTTCTCCATGATCAGATTGGTATCTACTTACCAAACTGAGTGAATAAGCGATATCTGGTCTAGTACATAACATGGCATACATGATCGATCCTACTGCCGAGGCATAAGGAATTAGACTCATGCGTTTCCTCTCTTCATCAGTCCGGGGAGACATCTTTTTAGAGAGGGAGATTCCAGGAGATGCAGGTACAAAACCTTTCTTGGAATTTTCCATGCTAAACCGTTTTAGCACTTTGCCAATGTATCTAGATTGCGATAATCCTAACATCCTTTTAGATCTATCTCTATAGATCTGAATACCCAGTATACAGGATGCTTCACCTAAATCTTTCATGGAAAATCTTTTTGATAGCCAAATTTTAACCGCTTGTAATGACGGTATGTCATTACCGATTAAGAGTATATCGTCTACATATAAAATAAGAAACGATATAATACTCCCAATTATCCTTTTATACACACATGGTTCATCTGGATTTTTGATGAAACCAAACTCTTTGATAGCATCATCAAAACAGATGTTCCATCTCCGTGATGCTTGCTTCAGTCCATAAATAGATTTAAGCAATCTACATGCTTTTCCACTGCTCCCACTAACTACAAAACCCTCTGGTTGCGTCATATATATGCACTCTTCTAAATCACCATTTAGAAATGCAGTTTTAACGTCCATTTGCCAGATCTCATAGTCATAGTGAGCAGCTATAGCAAGTAGGATCCGAATAGACTTGAGCATAGCCACTGGAGAAAAAGTTTCATCGTAGTCCAAACCAGGTCTTTGACGAAAACCTTTAGCTACCAGTCTAGCTTTAAAAGTCTCTACTTTTCCATCTACACCCAACTTTTTCTTAAACAACCATTTGCAACCTATGGGTATCACCCCTTTAGGAGCATTGTCTAATATCCATACTTTGTTGGTGTACATAGAGTCTATTTCAGATTTCATTGCATCATGCCAAGCAACAGAGTCCCTACTCTCAGAGGCTTGCTGATAACTTAAAGGTTCGTCATCATCTATGACGTGATCTAACATGCCACCTTCAACTAAAAAATTATATTGTGTCTTAGGTGCATGAGATCGCCTTGGATATCTGTGGAGTGGTTGAGGTTCTTCTGGTATAACTGAATTTGCTGGTTCCACTAATTTATCAGTAATATTTTGTATCTCTGAAATTTCTTCCAGTTCTACCATGCTCCCACTAATTTCTTTTTCAAGAAATTCCTTCTCTAAGAAGGTGGCATGCCGAGAAACAATTATCTTTTGTTCATCGATGTGGTAGAATTGATATCCAATGGAATTCCTTGGATATCCTACAAATTTGCATAATACTGAGCGTGCCTCTAACTTTTTGGGATCTTGCTTCTTTACATAAGCATGACATCCCCAAATCTTAATATAATTAAGATGTGGTTTCTTCCCACTCCATATCTCATATGGAGGTTTAGGCACTGCTTTAGTTGGAACCCTATTCAGTAAGTGTGTTGCTGTTTCTAATGCATACCCCCAGAATGAAAAAGGTAACTCAGTGTTACTCATCATGGAACGTACCATATCTAATAGGGTACGATTCCTTCTTTCTGACACGCCGTTAAGCTGTGGTGTAAAGGGTGGAGTAACCTGAGAGAGAATCCCATTCTCTTTTAAAATACCTAAGAATTCCGAGCTCAAGTATTCACCTCCTCGATCCGATCGAAGAATTTTAACTTTCTTGCCCGTTTGGTTCTCTACTTCATTTTTGTACTCGATAAATTTCTCAAGTGCTTCAGATTTGTGTTTCATCAAAAACACATGTCCAAACCTTGAAAAATCATCAGTAAAAGTAATAAAGTAGGAGTAGCCACCTCTGGCCATTGTAGACATAGGACCACATACATCACTATGTATCAGTCCTAAGAGTTCTGTAACTCTTACTCCAGTTCCTGTAAATGGAGTCTTGGTCATTTTACCTTTAAGACAAGACTTGCAAGTCTCATAAGACTCAAAGTCAAATGGATCTAAATATCCATGCTTATGAAGCTCGCCAAGTCTTTCTTTATTAATGTGACCAAGTCTGCAATGCCATAAGAAAGCGTCATTCATAACTGAGTGCTTTCTTTTATTAGTGTGATAAGTGTTCAGAATTGTATTTTGATTAAGAATATAGATGCCATTGCACAATGTTCCATAAGCAATCAACTTTTGATTAAATATGATATTCATAACATTGTTCTCCAACTTAAATACATATCCATCTTTATCTAATAAAGATATGGATATTATATTACACATCATAGTTGGTACAAAATAGCAGCTATTTAAAATCAAAACGTTTCCATTTGGTAAAGCTAGATGAAAATCCCCTACTGCAAGTGCTGCAACTATTGCACCATTACCAACTTGCATAGTCATCTCTCCAGCTCCAAGTTTTCTATAACTTTTAAGTCCCTGTAACAAATTACAGATGTGAGATCCTGATCCGGTATCTAATACCCAGGATGTATGATTTATAGAAAAACAATTCTGAGTAACAAACACACCTGTAGATGAAGCAACAACTTGCTTATTCTTGGTGAGTGAGGCTAGGTATTCTGGGCAGTTCCTTTTCCAATGTCCTGACTTATGACAATGGAAGCATTCTGCTGTCATCATTTTTGCCTTTCCTTTATCCTTCTTGACAGCCTTCTTAACACCTTTCCTTGGTTTAGTAGTTTTCTTCATTCCTTTTTTCTTAGCAACCAATTTGCCAGAAGAGGAAGAAGATTGCCCTATAGCCAAGACTGGTGTTTGTCCCTTTTTCAAAGAACTTTCTTCCTGTCTTAACAAATTAAGCAAGGCAGGAAGAGTGGGCTCCAGATCCATCATCAAAAACTGTGATATGAATCGGGAGTATGCTGGTGTCAAGGACTGCAGAATGATATCTGTATATCTATCTGCATCTAGGCCTACGTTCAAAAGTTCAAGCTCATTGACATAGGCGATCATTTTGAGGACATGATCCCCAACAGAAGATCCCACAGTCATTTTCGTCTGGAACAGATTCCTAGACGCCGCGTACTTCATTTGTCGCGGTTGCTCGCCATACAGTTCTTCTGTATTACGAAATATGGATCTGATATCCATATTCTCATGTTGTCTCTGATGGACCAAATCCATAGAGGCAATGGTGAGGCATTGAGCAAGTGAACAATCTTTATCCCATGTATTGCGGATTTCAGTTTCCGCTATAGTGGGTTCTAGGCCTAGAACAGGTTCGGGCGCAGTGAGGACATATGCTACTTTGTCATAAGTTAGGGCAATTTTAACATTCCTCAACCAGTCTTTGTAATTAGGACCGGTTAACTTGTTCTGTTCCAATATGAGTTTTAAACCAGACATAATGGCCTGAAAGAGAGAGAAAAGGTATTTTAGCAGATGTTCAATACATAAAATAGATTTGGTTTATTTTTATCTAAGTTATGCCTCCCACTATTTTTCGAGTCCCTCAAAACCTTATAATAGGTGATCGGAAAACAACTCATTGTTTTCAAGTGGGATCAAGATCCAATTATCATTGAATGCATCAACCTTGGCGTATGTCAACAAATTAACACATTCAATAATTGGTAGACAACTTTTGTCTTTTACACTCTTGTAATTCTTGATATGATTTTACCCCTAGTCTTTTATGACCTTGACGTATGCCAACAAATCATAAAATGCTAGTCAAGTTTGTACCCATCATTTCTTGACTGGCTTAAATTTAACTTATGCAAACTCTTGACGTATGCCAACAAAGTTGCATAACCAACTTAAGCTATCCTTATATCTTATATACAGATGAATACTATTTAGCCATAGAATAGTTATGCCTTGACGTATGCCAACAAACATAGTATTTATAAGCTTAATAGTATTTAACTAAAATGATGGAGGGCTACGGACGATTTCTCAAATCTTTTACCGTAATCGAACTTGATATAGTTTAAAGATGCTCTATATTTATACTTGCAACAATTAAACTAGCCAGGAAAGCGCAAGATTGGTGGGAGGGTTCCGAGCTATTCACCGGGAATATTTATCGGACCTTAATTAAGTAACCACTTCTCTTTAAGACTATAGCGCGAAAGATTGGGCATCACCCCTAATCTTAAGTTGGGCATCACCCCATGAGCTATATCTCATAATTACTTTCCTTGACACTAGTTAAAAGCTCATTCTAAATACATCTCTTTTAACTGCTTTAGGTTTATTTATCTTTCACACTAACACTATGTTAATGTCGATCTCACCACTCTATGGTCAATAAACTCTTATTGCCATGTCTCACAAAGTTTAAAAAATGAGTTTTTATAATAAAAACTATTCTCTAGTGAGATAGAGATATAAACTTTGCAAAAAATAGCACCCAATTGTATTGACATCTACAATTTGGGGCACAACCAACATATCAACATATGTAATGTAAAACTTATATAGAATGGTAGTGGACAACTAAAGAAAATAAAATGCAACTACACTAATTACATTTTAGCAAGCCATATGCAACTCCTTGCGGTGCTTGTTCCCTTGCAAACTCTGTATTATTACAATCATATAAACATAGGACGTGCAAGCCCCATTTATAATGGAAAAACCATCTCGTAGGATGGGTAATAATATTGCATTAAATATAAAGCAAAAGCTATAAATGAAATAACTAAACTAAGCAACCATACCCCCCCACACCCGAACAAGGGCCTATACCCGTAGGCGTAGCCCATGATCGGTGAGCAAGTGCCTAAACCCGTAGGCGTAGCCCATGCTCGGGGAGGGAAGAGGTCGTAAATAATTATTACATTTCTAACTTTATTACATCAATACAAAACATACAAGAGAATAGTTGTCCACTACCATCCATAAACATAACATCCATGCAAGATGATAAATCATATAACTTAATCAACATTAAGAAATATGCATCTATCTAGTTATGCAACATATTGGAAACTAGATAGCATAAGGATTATCCAAACTCAAAAAAGACTAACAAGCTTCTAACATACAACTACACTAGTTGTAATTAATTATTTTATAAAATAACTTGAATTAATTAACTAGTTTCATGTAAACTAGAAATTAGAAGCAAGAACAAGGTCCTCCATGAGTTAGATGTACATGTTAAGATTCAATTAGATAGAACCATAGCTCTGATACCATGAAGGAAATCGTGCTATGTCTACATGCATAATACACAGCGGAAGACATGTATGTACAAAAATACTAAGCATGTAGAGAGCATGAAATATTCATATGGATCGTCTAATTAAATCTAACATGATCCTTATTATTAAGTGAGCATACAAGAGTTAGAAAGTCATACTTTCGTAGCGTGATTCGATGGAAGATCGAATAACCCCTAGCTCTTGCTCCTTGTAGTAGAAAATCTCCTTGTAGTGGATCTCCAAGTCTTCAAGTGAGCTTGATAAAATGGGAGTCTTCTTAAGACACAAGGCAAGATATCCACCCCGGGGTTCTTAAAATCCTACTACTTCCTCTTGCTCAAAGATTGCTAAAGTTTAGTAAGAGGAGAGCTCTCTTTTATTCTCTTATGGAAAAAACACTTAGCCAATTTTTCATTAACCTTTCCATAAGAAAAAGAGCTCATATTTATAGAGTGAAATGTGTTCATGATATGAATGACTCATCCTATGAGTCATGCAATGAATCATCAAAAATTAATGATTAATCAAGTGAGTCATGCAATGAATCATCTTATGAATCATTACATTTCAAAACCATGTGCTAATAAACCATGTGCTCAAACCATACCACTAAGTGACTCATCTCATGACTCATTATACATGGTATGTGTATTTCATAAATGAGAATACCAAATTATTATCACTAATACAGTATTTCATAAATACGGTATATAGTATTATTCCAATCTTTAACTAATTAGTCACTATATGACCAAATAAATCAAGAGTTGACCAAAAGTCAACTGTTGACCAAAAAGTCAACTAGTTGACTAAAAGTTAACTTTATGGGAAAAATACTGGAATTCATTTCCTAAGCACATAGCATTCCGATTTTACCGATATACATAACCGTTTATGTGTATCCGGAAGAAATCATATATGCGTATCAATCATACGCATCACTCCATAAATTGTGTTTCATAGGATTCAAGTACGCGCTTGGTGTGACTCTAGGGCCCAACTTAAAAAACTCGGTAGTGGATCATATCCATAAGTACAACAGAGGTGCTAGCTACACATGAAGACCACCCGGGTATAAGTTGTGATAAAGGTCTGCAAGATGCTTATCCAATTTTATCAGGACCACTCAATGATAATACCGTACAGTCCGGTCTCTTCGTCAAACCATGTCAAACTATTGAGCCTAGGGTATGGCAAACTGTCAAACCCTAATAGCTTGATTAGTGTTTATTGATATTAAACTCATAACCTATAAGATCAAACTGACACTCAGTTTATCTTATTCACCTTGGCCAAGGATTTCCAGGCTATAGTTATATCAAACAATCTTATGACATCAACCCCTATACTGGGAGAGACGAATCCCTTCTTGGCATCTCAATATCTACTTATGTCTCGGGATGTACCCAACAAGAACCGTTATGCACAATTCAATAAGAACTGTGGTTAGGTAAAAGTCTAAATACATCTTTACTGACATATAAGATATTGCACTCATGCCTCAGGTCAAGAGACTACTATGTACTATATCACTTGAGAACTTCTATTTGACAGTTAAGTATATTACCAACTAGATGTTCTCGGCGAGTCGTTCAGTCAACTCATTCACTAATGAGTCACCTGTATACTGTATCTTGATGTCTCACATCAATGATCTAAGAGATTGATCATCTCCTTCAAAAGGAGAAATAAAGCATACACTAGTCTAAACCAAAGTGATGATGTCCTATCTCAACACTTCATCAACTAGGAACATTTTAGAATATACGTTACCGACTAATCAGATCTCTTCATTACGATCACTATCCGAAATGTCTGATAGTCTAGTATTTATTCTAAGGACATTATCTGTATATTTAGAACATCAGATAAATCTGACCAAAATAGCATACTATCATTTTGAACAAGGATGTTATATACATATAGGTCCTGTTACAATATACAATAATTGCCTGCAGGGCACCTATATCTAACAAACTCCCACTTGCACTAAGGCCAATTATAGTATCTAATACCCAATAGCTCAACAAGTTTCTCAAATTGTGAACGAGCAATTGCCTTTGTGAATGGATCTGCTATATTATCTTTTGTGTCTACTCTTTCAATCTTGATCTCCCGGCGATCAACTATCTCCCTGATCAAGTGATACTTCCTCAGAATGTGTCTGGACTTATGGTGAGATCGGGGTTCCTTTGTCAGAGCTATTGCAGCATTATTATCACAGTATAAAGGTACTGGATCTTTAATGGTGGGAACAACTTCCAGCTCTAAAAGGAACTTCCTCATCCAGACAGCTTCTTTAGCTGCATCATTAGCTGCAATGTATTCAGCTTCCATAGTCGAGTCTGCTACTGTATCCTGCTTGGAACTTTTCCAGCTGACAGCTCCTCTATTGAGGGTGAAAACATATCCTGATACAGACTTACTATCATCGATATCGCTCTGAAAGCTTGAGTCGGAAAAAGCCTCCATTCGGAGGTCACTTTTACCGTATATCAAAAATAACTCTTTAGTCCTTTTAAGGTACTTAAGTATATTCTTGACCGCTTTCCAGTGCTCTTCTCCATGATCAGATTGGTATCTACTTACCAAACTGAGTGAATAAGCGATATCTGGTCTAGTACATAACATGGCATACATGATCGATCCTACTGCCGAGGCATAAGGAATTAGACTCATGCGTTTCCTCTCTTCATCAGTCCGGGGAGACATCTTTTTAGAGAGGGAGATTCCAGGAGATGCAGGTACAAAACCTTTCTTGGAATTTTCCATGCTAAACCGTTTTAGCACTTTGCCAATGTATCTAGATTGCGATAATCCTAACATCCTTTTAGATCTATCTCTATAGATCTGAATACCCAGTATACAGGATGCTTCACCTAAATCTTTCATGGAAAATCTTTTTGATAGCCAAATTTTAACCGCTTGTAATGACGGTATGTCATTACCGATTAAGAGTATATCGTCTACATATAAAATAAGAAACGATATAATACTCCCAATTATCCTTTTATACACACATGGTTCATCTGGATTTTTGATGAAACCAAACTCTTTGATAGCATCATCAAAACAGATGTTCCATCTCCGTGATGCTTGCTTCAGTCCATAAATAGATTTAAGCAATCTACATGCTTTTCCACTGCTCCCACTAACTACAAAACCCTCTGGTTGCGTCATATATATGCACTCTTCTAAATCACCATTTAGAAATGCAGTTTTAACGTCCATTTGCCAGATCTCATAGTCATAGTGAGCAGCTATAGCAAGTAGGATCCGAATAGACTTGAGCATAGCCACTGGAGAAAAAGTTTCATCGTAGTCCAAACCAGGTCTTTGACGAAAACCTTTAGCTACCAGTCTAGCTTTAAAAGTCTCTACTTTTCCATCTACACCCAACTTTTTCTTAAACAACCATTTGCAACCTATGGGTATCACCCCTTTAGGAGCATTGTCTAATATCCATACTTTGTTGGTGTACATAGAGTCTATTTCAGATTTCATTGCATCATGCCAAGCAACAGAGTCCCTACTCTCAGAGGCTTGCTGATAACTTAAAGGTTCGTCATCATCTATGACGTGATCTAACATGCCACCTTCAACTAAAAAATTATATTGTGTCTTAGGTGCATGAGATCGCCTTGGATATCTGTGGAGTGGTTGAGGTTCTTCTGGTATAACTGAATTTGCTGGTTCCACTAATTTATCAGTAATATTTTGTATCTCTGAAATTTCTTCCAGTTCTACCATGCTCCCACTAATTTCTTTTTCAAGAAATTCCTTCTCTAAGAAGGTGGCATGCCGAGAAACAATTATCTTTTGTTCATCGATGTGGTAGAATTGATATCCAATGGAATTCCTTGGATATCCTACAAATTTGCATAATACTGAGCGTGCCTCTAACTTTTTGGGATCTTGCTTCTTTACATAAGCATGACATCCCCAAATCTTAATATAATTAAGATGTGGTTTCTTCCCACTCCATATCTCATATGGAGGTTTAGGCACTGCTTTAGTTGGAACCCTATTCAGTAAGTGTGTTGCTGTTTCTAATGCATACCCCCAGAATGAAAAAGGTAACTCAGTGTTACTCATCATGGAACGTACCATATCTAATAGGGTACGATTCCTTCTTTCTGACACGCCGTTAAGCTGTGGTGTAAAGGGTGGAGTAACCTGAGAGAGAATCCCATTCTCTTTTAAAATACCTAAGAATTCCGAGCTCAAGTATTCACCTCCTCGATCCGATCGAAGAATTTTAACTTTCTTGCCCGTTTGGTTCTCTACTTCATTTTTGTACTCGATAAATTTCTCAAGTGCTTCAGATTTGTGTTTCATCAAAAACACATGTCCAAACCTTGAAAAATCATCAGTAAAAGTAATAAAGTAGGAGTAGCCACCTCTGGCCATTGTAGACATAGGACCACATACATCACTATGTATCAGTCCTAAGAGTTCTGTAACTCTTACTCCAGTTCCTGTAAATGGAGTCTTGGTCATTTTACCTTTAAGACAAGACTTGCAAGTCTCATAAGACTCAAAGTCAAATGGATCTAAATATCCATGCTTATGAAGCTCGCCAAGTCTTTCTTTATTAATGTGACCAAGTCTGCAATGCCATAAGAAAGCGTCATTCATAACTGAGTGCTTTCTTTTATTAGTGTGATAAGTGTTCAGAATTGTATTTTGATTAAGAATATAGATGCCATTGCACAATGTTCCATAAGCAATCAACTTTTGATTAAATATGATATTCATAACATTGTTCTCCAACTTAAATACATATCCATCTTTATCTAATAAAGATATGGATATTATATTACACATCATAGTTGGTACAAAATAGCAGCTATTTAAAATCAAAACGTTTCCATTTGGTAAAGCTAGATGAAAATCCCCTACTGCAAGTGCTGCAACTATTGCACCATTACCAACTTGCATAGTCATCTCTCCAGCTCCAAGTTTTCTATAACTTTTAAGTCCCTGTAACAAATTACAGATGTGAGATCCTGATCCGGTATCTAATACCCAGGATGTATGATTTATAGAAAAACAATTCTGAGTAACAAACACACCTGTAGATGAAGCAACAACTTGCTTATTCTTGGTGAGTGAGGCTAGGTATTCTGGGCAGTTCCTTTTCCAATGTCCTGACTTATGACAATGGAAGCATTCTGCTGTCATCATTTTTGCCTTTCCTTTATCCTTCTTGACAGCCTTCTTAACACCTTTCCTTGGTTTAGTAGTTTTCTTCATTCCTTTTTTCTTAGCAACCAATTTGCCAGAAGAGGAAGAAGATTGCCCTATAGCCAAGACTGGTGTTTGTCCCTTTTTCAAAGAACTTTCTTCCTGTCTTAACAAATTAAGCAAGGCAGGAAGAGTGGGCTCCAGATCCATCATCAAAAACTGTGATATGAATCGGGAGTATGCTGGTGTCAAGGACTGCAGAATGATATCTGTATATCTATCTGCATCTAGGCCTACGTTCAAAAGTTCAAGCTCATTGACATAGGCGATCATTTTGAGGACATGATCCCCAACAGAAGATCCCACAGTCATTTTCGTCTGGAACAGATTCCTAGACGCCGCGTACTTCATTTGTCGCGGTTGCTCGCCATACAGTTCTTCTGTATTACGAAATATGGATCTGATATCCATATTCTCATGTTGTCTCTGATGGACCAAATCCATAGAGGCAATGGTGAGGCATTGAGCAAGTGAACAATCTTTATCCCATGTATTGCGGATTTCAGTTTCCGCTATAGTGGGTTCTAGGCCTAGAACAGGTTCGGGCGCAGTGAGGACATATGCTACTTTGTCATAAGTTAGGGCAATTTTAACATTCCTCAACCAGTCTTTGTAATTAGGACCGGTTAACTTGTTCTGTTCCAATATGAGTTTTAAACCAGACATAATGGCCTGAAAGAGAGAGAAAAGGTATTTTAGCAGATGTTCAATACATAAAATAGATTTGGTTTATTTTTATCTAAGTTATGCCTCCCACTATTTTTCGAGTCCCTCAAAACCTTATAATAGGTGATCGGAAAACAACTCATTGTTTTCAAGTGGGATCAAGATCCAATTATCATTGAATGCATCAACCTTGGCGTATGTCAACAAATTAACACATTCAATAATTGGTAGACAACTTTTGTCTTTTACACTCTTGTAATTCTTGATATGATTTTACCCCTAGTCTTTTATGACCTTGACGTATGCCAACAAATCATAAAATGCTAGTCAAGTTTGTACCCATCATTTCTTGACTGGCTTAAATTTAACTTATGCAAACTCTTGACGTATGCCAACAAAGTTGCATAACCAACTTAAGCTATCCTTATATCTTATATACAGATGAATACTATTTAGCCATAGAATAGTTATGCCTTGACGTATGCCAACAAACATAGTATTTATAAGCTTAATAGTATTTAACTAAAATGATGGAGGGCTACGGACGATTTCTCAAATCTTTTACCGTAATCGAACTTGATATAGTTTAAAGATGCTCTATATTTATACTTGCAACAATTAAACTAGCCAGGAAAGCGCAAGATTGGTGGGAGGGTTCCGAGCTATTCACCGGGAATATTTATCGGACCTTAATTAAGTAACCACTTCTCTTTAAGACTATAGCGCGAAAGATTGGGCATCACCCCTAATCTTAAGTTGGGCATCACCCCATGAGCTATATCTCATAATTACTTTCCTTGACACTAGTTAAAAGCTCATTCTAAATACATCTCTTTTAACTGCTTTAGGTTTATTTATCTTTCACACTAACACTATGTTAATGTCGATCTCACCACTCTATGGTCAATAAACTCTTATTGCCATGTCTCACAAAGTTTAAAAAATGAGTTTTTATAATAAAAACTATTCTCTAGTGAGATAGAGATATAAACTTTGCAAAAAATAGCACCCAATTGTATTGACATCTACAATTTGGGGCACAACCAACATATCAACATATGTAATGTAAAACTTATATAGAATGGTAGTGGACAACTAAAGAAAATAAAATGCAACTACACTAATTACATTTTAGCAAGCCATATGCAACTCCTTGCGGTGCTTGTTCCCTTGCAAACTCTGTATTATTACAATCATATAAACATAGGACGTGCAAGCCCCATTTATAATGGAAAAACCATCTCGTAGGATGGGTAATAATATTGCATTAAATATAAAGCAAAAGCTATAAATGAAATAACTAAACTAAGCAACCATACCCCCCCACACCCGAACAAGGGCCTATACCCGTAGGCGTAGCCCATGATCGGTGAGCAAGTGCCTAAACCCGTAGGCGTAGCCCATGCTCGGGGAGGGAAGAGGTCGTAAATAATTATTACATTTCTAACTTTATTACATCAATACAAAACATACAAGAGAATAGTTGTCCACTACCATCCATAAACATAACATCCATGCAAGATGATAAATCATATAACTTAATCAACATTAAGAAATATGCATCTATCTAGTTATGCAACATATTGGAAACTAGATAGCATAAGGATTATCCAAACTCAAAAAAGACTAACAAGCTTCTAACATACAACTACACTAGTTGTAATTAATTATTTTATAAAATAACTTGAATTAATTAACTAGTTTCATGTAAACTAGAAATTAGAAGCAAGAACAAGGTCCTCCATGAGTTAGATGTACATGTTAAGATTCAATTAGATAGAACCATAGCTCTGATACCATGAAGGAAATCGTGCTATGTCTACATGCATAATACACAGCGGAAGACATGTATGTACAAAAATACTAAGCATGTAGAGAGCATGAAATATTCATATGGATCGTCTAATTAAATCTAACATGATCCTTATTATTAATCCGGTTGTGTGTTGTGTTCACACCGTGTTTAGGTGATTCAAACATGATTAAAACAATATGAATCTTGCATGGAAACATGTCAACAGTAGATAAAAACTTCTGGGAGCAACATAATATATAATATATGATTATGTGCATAAAAATTCATATTTAAAACCCTAAAACATGCATAAGAACTTGAAACAAAGAACAATTCATCTTTCTTTAGATTAAACAACTTTTAAATCATTTTTAGATCTTAAATATCTTCTGTAAATTCATTCTCAAACCTTTTCACATGGAAAGAACTAGTCTTTATACATATAATACAAAAGAATTGACTTTTATTCCACTACAAGAAATTACGTCTTTAACGAAGGGATTTCCCTTCGTTAAAGAGCTGAAAACCTTCGTTATTGTATGCTAACGACGGGGAAAAATCCCTTCGTCACCCGTTGTTGAAGCCCTCTTCGCTAAAGGGTCACGAAGGGATATACTACCCGTCGTTATAGAGTCTATAACGACGGAACATATTACCGTCATTAATATTTACTACGGTAATTATCACCGTCGTTACCATCAGTAACGGGGATATTTTCCCGTCGTTACCATCAGTGACGGGATATTTTCCCGTCGTTACCGTTAGTTACGGGGATATTTTCCCGTCGTTACCATTAGTTACGGGGATATTTTCCCATCGTTGAAGACTAATTAATGACGGTTGGATACCGTCGTAAAAGTCCTCATAATGGGTAATTAGTAACCCATCAACGACGGTGCTTTCCCTTCGTTGATGAACAAAATACGGTTTATAAAACCGTCATTATAGACTACAAATTTCTAATATACATCAATAATAATTTTTTCATTCATAGGCAACTATCATATTATTCTCAATCTGACATTAAGATTCACAACAAAAATATATTAAAAATACCCAATAATGAATAAGAGGGAAAACAAAAAATTCCATTCATTAATAACATCAATAAATAAAATTACACCATCCTCAAATATTCAATACTAATAACAAGAGTTAATATCCTAATCGTTCCAAAGAAAAATACATGAAACTATCTAAAACTAATTAAAATAAAAGTTTGTGGAAGACACATTCTTTCATCTCTAATCATCGTCAAATTAAAGAAGACTCGAGCTACCCCCCTCCTAATCTTGCATGGATAGCCTGAAAAATTTTAAAAAATCACATAATTAAGAAATATTAATGAAGCAAATATTATCTTATTAAGTAAAAATCATATTTTTTTAGTGCAAGTAGTCAATCATAAAAGTATATAAGAGATTTTACAAAAAATAATTACCTAGTCCTGCACATGTTCTCGAGTTTGAGGAGTTAATGAAGGTGATTGCCTAAAAAAAAGTTCTTGCATAGCTTTCACTTGTGACTCCAACTCAGACATCCTTTGTTGTTGTTGCTCCTGCTCATCTAAGCGTTGTTGAAGCATCTGGTTCTTTCTCTTTTCTTCTATAACCCGTGCTTCCAGATCAGATCGACTAGGGAGCGGTCCTCTCAAATCTTTCAAAGTAGTCCCGCCACCAAATACAATGATGTGACCATGAGATTGTTTCCCCCAGATTTTCTCAACTATCTCAATGTCAGAAAGTGAAGGGTTTGCTTGTTTGACTTGAACAATTTCATCCTATAAAAATTAAATTCGTATGTTAGTACTATATAATGCATCATTATCAAACTTAAACACATATTCTACTTACATATTTATCTTGATCCCCATTTTCTAGTGTTTCATTAGCTTTCTTTCGAGTTTCATGAAACATTTTTGCCACATCAGGTGGATTTCCTGACTTGCCACCCTTATTCAAATATTAAATACAAATGAGTACAACATCAAACTCAAAAACAAAGTAGTTATAAATAAATAGGAAATTAGTTTTGAATGTATACCAATTCCCACGCAATTTGTCTAAAGGATTTGCTGCCCGTGTGGTGGAGCATCTTTCGTTTGCCTCTGTTAAGTGTATTTTGTTGGCTTGCTTTCTATACATCAAGATTAAAAGATAATTTTAACAATCCAACAATATACATGAAAGAAATTAATTAATAAAATTAGGAGATTAATACCTGGAATTTTGAAGAAAAATAATGTTCCTTAACTAGCCAATCCCAGTCATCAACACTCACTTCTGTAGGTTTATTTCTAAGTGCAACTTGCAATGAATTTTCTTTCACATATTTCCTGTGCATGTCACCACGCCACTTATTCCACAAATCGCGCAAGTGTCTCATTACTGACTCTCTCTTTTGCTCCATGTCATCAGCATCAAATTTATCCTATATCAAATTTGAATCAAAATTTAATTTATAAGAATTAAAAACCAATTGTAAAAAATTAATTTTCAATGTACCTTAATGGATGCCCACATATGATCTTTATTTTGCTGTGGTATTTTGGCCCAATTCTCAACAGCTACTGGGCAAATATTTCTATCTCGAATAATAATTCCAAGATATCGTGAAAATTCTGGTTCAATAGCTCTATTCTGATAAAAAGTAATGATTTTTTTCTCCCCATGTGACAAATTATTCAACTTTAGACACTTATTACTACCACGAGGTGGATTTTTCTTCCTTTGAGAATTATCAGCTGCATACATCATATCATATGTTAGAAACAAGATATAGTTAAAGAAATTGATAAAAATATTTCTTCTTGTAATTAATAAAGAATATACCTTCTTGTCGAGATTCATTTAGTATTGCATCATCACTTTGCACTCGATGATTATCTGATTCTGCAAAAATTGAGCAATTATTAATCCAATCATAAAAAATAAATTGAAAGATAAAAACAAATAATAATAAATTTTAAGTCTCATCAACCTGCAGAATCATCATTCTCTTCATTGTTAGTATTTGCACTTCTCCTGCGATTTTGTGCAAAATTCTCCTCTTCAAAGTTTTCTGAATCAGCGCTAAAATTTGCATCCATATTTTGATCTTGTGTTGGATTTTGAATATTCAAGTTCATGTCATGACAAGTACGGAGTTGTTCCCTTCTTAATGAATTTTCTGCAATTGCTTGAAGTCGCTTCCTAATTAATGACCTGGGTGCTAGAAATTGTGCCTTTTTGCTTTTGGAAGTGACTTCTTGAGTTTTCATTTTCCTGCTATGAAAAGGAATTTAAGTATTACACACTATGTATGAAACAAATATCAAAAGAGAAATGAATAAAAGAAGAAGATATCACGAAGGACAAGCATAACAATAAATACATAATACACTAATGTAGAAGCACTTGCTGCAATGTCAAAGCCACATCCAAAATATGAAGAAAAGAACATCATATGTCTAAAAAAGGAATAGTTATAGTGAAGATACAACTTAAATTTTATCTCAATAACACAATATCATTTGTGTTCTATTCTTTAATTAAAGCGTTCTAATTCTCTGCTTGAGTCTTTTTCCTCTTTTTTGAAGTTGAGACCGAATTTACAATAATTGGATCAATATCACTCCTTCTCAAATTGATATAATCATCTTCCAATGATGTTGATGCAATAGCCTGAGCATCAAATGATTCATCTTGCAAATAAGCTTCAACTCCATCGTCTGTTATCCCACAATCATCTGTATCTGGTGGCATATCATAGGAATCACGGGGTTGTGCTTTAAGAACTACATGCCAACCTTCATTGGCAATATCCTCAACATAAAAAACTTGTGATGCTTGGCCAGCAAGTATAAAGTGGTCATTCGTCTTTAGCAAGTGTCGGCAGTTAATACTGATAAATCCATATTTGTCTTCTTTCAAAGCGGTCCCTTTTCCTTTGCCGTGCACATCCCACCATTTACAACGAAATAGAACAACCTTTCTTCTACCAGGATACTCTAATTCGACAACTTCAACCAAAGCACCATAATAATCTATATCTCCACCATCACCAGCATCACCAACAACTGCAACCCCACTACTTTGAGTTGACAAACAATTATCTCGACTTTCTGTATGAAATCGATGTCCATTTATGACAAATCCAGTAAAACATTTAACAATCTTACTTGGACCACGAGATAGTGAAAGTAAGTCATCATCTTCTCGATAACTCTGATAAACCTAAACAAAACCAAAATATGATCAAGTCATGGAACATGTAATAAAATGAACCAATCAAGATATTAAAAAAAATAAGGCAAGATATGTACGTACTAGAGCTTGGAACCACTCGATAAAGTTCTTATCCCAATCTTTATCATCATAGTGATTTGTGGGTTCTCTCACGAATTCATTGTAGTCCCTACATTAAAATATCATAAATATGATTAACGTTGACTAACTATAGTAAATTTATTAGTAGAATCTTAAACTTTAGTGACTTACTCAATGTGTGGTTGCACTTCATCACAGTTCTTTAGAACATAAATATGAGCTTGCAACCACTCACGTTCATCAAGGTAGCGGGTGGTGGCAGCACCCAATGCCCGCCCACTATGTCTGAAAATAGATAGTTGTGCTTCATTACATTCTCTATTGTCATCTTCATAATTTCTTTCAAGGCGATTAAACTTTGTCTCGAAGCCTTTTAGATATCTTGAGCAAAAAGTCATGCATTCATCTGCTATATATCCTTCAGCAATTGACCCTTCTGGACGTGCCCTATTTCTGATATATGACTTATAAGTATAAAGCTGACGCTCCACTGGGTACATCCATCGAAATCGAACAGGCCCTCCAAGTATGGCTTCAGATGCTAAATGAACTACTAAATGCAGCATAACATCAAAAATTGAAGGTGAAAAAATCTTCTCAAGCTTACATAACGTAAGTGGAATCTGCTCATCAATTTGCTTAAGTTCATCCATCCTTAATGTCTTGGCACATAATATAGTGAAGAATATGGAAAGTTCAATAATTGCTTCACACACTTTTGCATGAAGAAGGCCACGAATCGATACAGGAATCAAGCGCTGCAAAAGAACGTGACAGTCATGACTCTTTAACC
>NC_033797.1:3658073-3659247 GCF_001876935.1 Asparagus officinalis
TGAGCATTCATAAAATTCTACAAATATTAATTCTCCATGCACATAAGTTTCCTCCTAAAAGACAAAAATGCATAAAATCCAAGGCAAACCCTTTTTAATTCTAGAGTTCCCTTCAAGAGATTCATGTACTGCAGAGAAAAAGAACTACCATGAACTAAGAAGAAAAGAAAAAAATTTAAACAAATCTTTCTATTTTTTTAAGAATTTTAAAAAGAATTTTTTTAAGGATTTTTTAAAAAAAAATTAAAAAGAATTTTTTAATGATCTTGAATTTTTTTAAGCATATATACGTGTGTCATTGAATATTAAAAAGATTTTTTTTAAGAAATTTGAAAAAAGAAGAAGAAATTGTCAAGTGGCGTGTGCAAGGATAAGAGTTTTTAGTAATAGATATAGATTAATGATCTTGGAAGTTGAAGAAAATGTGTCATTGAATATTAAAAAGATTTTTTTTTTAAAAGAAGAAATTACCAAGTGGTGTGTGCAAGGATAAGAGTTTTTAGTAATAGATATAAATTATGAATCTCAAACGACTTTCGTAGTAAAATAAAATAAGGAAATAATTCGATAAGTACCGCAACTAGTAGCTTTAGACTCGTTGTTTATAAGTGAAAACAAAATAAGGAAATAATTATTAACTATTAAAAATTAATTGTTTTGTGGCATGTGAAGGGCGCAATACGCTGTTTTAAAATATTGGATAAATGCAACTTCTTCTAATTGCTGATTCCATTTCTTGTACGAAGGGGACAGATTAGGGGGTAGCTATCCACGTGTACCAAAGAAAATTCACATATTGGTAGGTGCATGTTATTATTATTATTATTATTTGTGTTTTAGTGAAAGTTGCAGTATATTTTTGAATGTTGAATTCTCAGTGAAATTTGATTCACGCCGTTTCACTAATATTGACATGTGCTGATATATTTGTTTGTTTGCTTCCTTAGCGTGCTTGATGAAGCACCTATTTTATGTTCATCTTTAATTTGACCTCTTACATGACTACGATTAATTTATAGATTTTTATCCCGCAAAAAATCTTAAACCATTTATCTATACCACATATAAAAAAGGATTGGGCTGTTAAAACTTTTGATTGCCTCCTTTACCCTTCCAAAATTTGATAATTCACAATAATGCCTTAAAATTTATTCAATTCATTCTATTTATTACA
>NC_033797.1:3660247-3661574 GCF_001876935.1 Asparagus officinalis
GTAATTCTTTGTAAACGATCGAAGTTTTAATGGAATCTGCAATGGAAACAACTTTCGCTGAAAACACTCTCCCCATGGATATAGGCAATTGTCGAACCACGTATATCTCTGTGTTTGGTTTGATTTGTCGTATTTGGTTTGAATTGTGCTCGTGTGCGAACCACGTATATCTCTGTGTTTGGTTTGATTTGTCGTATTTGGTTTGAATTGTGCTCGTGTGTGGTTGGTTCTCTTCTCCCGTGATCACAGTATTTGGTTTGAATTGTGCTCGTGTGTGGTTGGTTCTCTTCTCCCGTGATCACAGATTTGTTCGGTGTGTGAGTACGCTTCCGCATAGGCGTGTAACATGTGCAAGTGCAAAACCCCCCAAGTTCAATTAATCCCTAAATTTTTCTAGTGCTATTGGTTTAGTTTTCGTGTGTACGCATTAAAATTTGGATGCTTAACATGCATACGATTTGCTATTTCATGTTTTAACTTAAGAAAAAATAAGTGGATTCGGATCCTTTCCACTACCACAACAAAAGTTCCTGCATACACATTGACTAGTCTTAGACTAGTAGACATAGAGATGCATCAGTCTAGACGTAACACCCTAAATACATTTTTCTTCATTTAATTGTGAAGATTGAAGGGGATCGATATAGCACTCATCCTGTTGAACTTGCTGTTCAAAAATAAGATGGCCATTTTAATGCAAAGGCTACGGCATCACGTAACAGCACCGTATCGCGTGAAGCTAATTTTGCCTGAGGAGAGCATCATTCATGTGAACAAGCATCATATCGCCGAAATAGTAGATATACACCAAATTACTTGCAACATTAATTCACCCATCAGCCCCAAATTAATAGCAAACAATCCAATTAATTGCACCCTAATATTTGATCCGTTTCCATCTCTTCTCTTTAAATCCCACCCCCAACTGCCGCGATATCTCATAGCTCATTTAATCAATACCCACCACAACGTAATATTAGCTTGCATTATTATTTTTCAGACTGATGAACCGCGCACAGTTGGAGTTCATTTAATGCGATTTTGTCTATATAAGAACTCACTCACTCTCGCTAATTCTTCGTTCCAAAACAAAAATTTTACCAACATGGGTCATAGTAGGCCGATTTTCCTCGTAGCATTATTGTGCTTGAGTGCTTTTGATGTTTTCGGGAGGGAGCTAGTAAGCGTCGAAGGTGATCGTGACGAGAAGTTTCTTTTTGGGGGAAAGGGTGGATGGTTAGGGGGTGGTTTTGGTAAAGGTGGTGGTTTAGGTGGAGGGGGAGGCGGCGGCGGAGGCGTCGGAGGTGGTGGTGGGCTTGGCGGCGGT
>NC_033797.1:3661584-3661918 GCF_001876935.1 Asparagus officinalis
GTGGTGGAATAGGTAAAGGTGGAGGAATAGGGGGTGGAATTGGAAAAGGAGGAGGAATTGGAGGAGGGATAGGCAAAGGAGGAGGAATTGGAGGAGGGATAGGCAAAGGAGGAGGGATAGGGGGTGGGATAGGCAAAGGTGGAGGGATTGGGGGTGGTATAGGCAAAGGTGGTGGCATTGGTGGTGGTGTAGGCAAGGGAGGAGGAATTGGAGGAGGAATAGGCAAAGGTGGAGGAATTGGTGGTGGAGTAGGCAAGGGAGGAGGAATTGGGGGAGGAATAGGCAAAGGTGGAGGAATTGGTGGTGGCATTGGAAAGGGAGGAGGAATTGGGGG
>NC_033797.1:3661943-3701211 GCF_001876935.1 Asparagus officinalis
AAGCATATAGTGCGCGGCTTTTAAGCCGCGACAGTTGTCGTGTCGCTGGGGTACTGAAAGCGCGACAGCTTGTCGTGTCGCGGCTTGGCGCGCTGCATTAGGGTGCCGCGGCTATGTTAAAGGAGTTTGCCAGCAGTTACGGAAAAGTTATATGATGATTTTGAGCCCAACGTGCGCATTTACAGAAACAGGAACGTGTGCTGACGTGGACAAGCAGATTAAACCACGAAAAAAGGTGTGTTATAAAGTCGTGGGGGAGCGGTTTTAAGCACGATCAAACATGCTGTAACTGCCTCTTCGGCCGCGGCAGCTTACACTGCGCCGCCAAATAGCCGCGGCAGTGTAGACTGCAGCGGCCAAAGAGGGAAAACGGCCAGTCAGTTATTTTCGCCTCCGTTTCACTGTGGATGCACTGAGAAGCCCTATAATAACTCCTAGGCACGAATTTAAAGGACAGGAGAGCATTTTTGGAGCAGAGATACTGAGTCTTAGTTGATTTTTCTTGAGAAAGAAAGAAGAATTTTCACCCTCTGAACAAGCATCATTTGGTGAATCTAGAGATCTAAGCTCAGACTTGATCTTTGAAGAACGGACATCTTACATCGATAGCATATTCGTTTTCAAATCTTTACTCATAAACGAAGGAGCAGATCCTTAAACAACCTCTCGATTACGAATCGGTGTGGTCCACGAACTAACATTCACGGCACAGGCCAAAGTTCCCAACAAAGCAGAGTTGATTTAACAATTTTCATGTGTTATTTTCTTCGATGAGTTGTATTTTCTTTTATTTTCATTGTAATCTTTTAAACGACTCGAGTTTTATGGAATCTGCAATGGAAAACAACTTTCGCTGAAAACACTCTCCCCATGGATATAGGCAAATTGTCGAAAGTATATCTCTGTGTTTGGTATTGATTTGTCGTATTTGCGTTGAATTGTGCTCGGTGTGTGGTTGGTTCTCTTCTCCCGCTGATCACAGATTTGTTCCGTGTGCTGAGTACGCTTTTCCGCATAGGCGTGTAACATGTGCAAGTGCAAAACCCCAAGTTCAATAATCCCAAATTTTTCTAGTGCTATGGTTTAGTTTTCGTGTGTTACGCATTTAAATTTGGATGCTTAACAATGCAACGATTTGCTATTCATGTTTACTTAAGAAAAAAATAAGTGGATTCGGATCTTTTCCACTACCACAACAAAAGTTTCCTGCATTACAATTGACTAGTCTATAGACTAGTAGACATAGAGATGCATCAGTCTTAACGTAACACCCTAAATACATTTTTCTTTCATTTAATTGTGAAGATTGAAAGGGGTCGATATAGCACTCATCTGTTGAACTTGCTGTTCAAAAATAAGATGGCCATTTTAATGCAAAGGCACGCATCACGTAACAGCCCGTATCGGCGTGAAGCTAATTTTGCGCTGTAGGAGAGCATTCATTCAGGTGAACAAGCTTCATAGTCTCCGATAATAGTAGATATACACCAAATTACTTGCCAACATTTAATTCACCCATCAGCCCCCAAATTAATTGCAAACAATCAATTAATTGCAACCTAATATTGATCCGTTATCCATCTCTTCTCTTTAAATCCACCCCAACTGCCGGCGATATCTCATAGCTCATTAATCAATACCCACCACACGTAATATTAGCTTTGCATTTTATTTTTCAGATGATGCAACCGCGCCAGTTGGAGCTTCATTTAATGCGATTTTGTCTAATATAGAATCACTCACTCTCGTAATTCTTCGTTCCAAAACAAAAATTTTACCACATGCGGTCATAGTAGGCCGATTTTCCTCGTAGATTATTGGCTTGAGTGCTTTTTTTGATGTTTTCGGGAGGGAGCTAGTAGCGTCGAAGGTATCCTGCCGAGAGTTTCTTTTTTGGGGGAAAGGGTGGATGGTTATGGGGTGCGTTTGGTAAAGGTGGTGGTTTATGGAGGGCAGGCGGCGGCGGGCGTCGGAGGTTGGTGGTGGCTTGGACGGCGGTGCCGGAGGTGGGTTTGGTAAGGGTGGGGCGTATAGGAGAGGTTTTGGAAAGGGTGGTGGTTTTGGTGGTGGGTTGGAGGCGGGGCGGGCGGGGTGGTGGAGGGATAGGTGGTTGGAATAGGATAAAGGTGGAGGAATAGGGTGTTGGGATTTGGAAAAGGAGGAGGAATTTGGAGGAGGATAGGCAAAGGCAGGAGGAATTGGAGGAGGGATAGCGCAAAGGGGAGGGATAGGGGTGGATAGGCAAAAGGTTGGAGGGAATTGGGGTGGTATAGGCAAAGTGGTGGCTTTGGTGGTGGTGTAGGCAGGGAGGGAATTGGAGGTAGGACGGGGGAATTAAGGAAAGGGGAGGAATTTGGTGCGGTGGAGTAGGCGCAAGAGGAGGGAATGGGGGAGGAATAGGCAAAGGTGGAGGATTTGGTGGCCATTGGACAAGGTGGCGGGATTGGTTGGTGGTAATTGGAAAGGGTTGGCGGAATTCGGTGGTTGGATTGGTTGGTGGTATGGCAAAGGTGGGAATTGGTGGTTGGTCCGGTGTTGGAGCGCGTGAGGAATCGGACAGGCGGGTGTGCCGGAGGAGGCTTCGGAAAGGGCGGTGGCTTGGAGGGGGCATTGGATGTCGTAGGATATCGGTGGGGGTGTGGTGTGAGGATTTGGTAAGGGTGGGGGAATATGGTGGCGTGGAATTGGTTCCGGCGGGGTTTTGGTGGTGCGAGGCGGCCGGTGGAGCCGGCGGTGATTCGGAAAAGGGCGGTGCGCTTTTGGAGGAGGCTTCGGAGGAGGTAGCGGTTTCGGCGCGGCTGGTTTGGAGGTGGTTTTGGTGGCGGCGGCGGTGGCGGTGGAGGAATTGGAGGTGTCATTGAGGAATAGACACCCGCTACACAGTTAGTACGTTGCATGCATAGTAGTACGTCGAGTCGAAGATGCCAATTGCTCTCTTGTTACGTCACGAGGAACCATGTGTAACCTAATAAATGTGTTTGTTGTATTTGAACTGTTTGTACTTTTTTCAACTTACCATTGTTAAGAAAATTTGCCGTGTAATCAGTTTGTGTCTTGTTGATAATTGTTGCGGATGAAATATCAGTAAAATAAAGTTTACTATCTTTTGATCTTATTGGTTATGCTTTAAGTGGACAACATGACGTGAATGTTCTCTTCACATCGAATCGACCTAAAAGCGCCCAATTTAGCCCAAAATAAGCTAACTGGCATTTAAATTGGATAAAGCCTCTCTCTTCGCAGTGCAGTGTTTCTCCTTCGCATCGACTTTTTTTTTTTAAAAGAAAATAGGGCATTTCCCTTGTTAGGTTGAGGGTGGATACCAACCTACGACGGCGGAGGAGCTCCGACGAGCTCCAGGTTGGAGCAGGCGAGCGTCGACTCAGCGAATTCGACGACGAACGCGATGGTGGCGTTGGCAAACGCGACCCTCGGTAGGCGAACGCGACCCTCAGATGGCGAACGCGAGCTTCAGTTGGCGATCTCCGACCCCCGCGTTCGAGCGCTCGACCCTCGCGTCCAGCGGTGCCGACCTCAGCGTCTGGCGCTCCCACATCCGCGTCCGAGTTCGTGCGCTGGCGACAGGCTGTCGCCAGCCGACCTCAGCGTCTGGCGCTCCCACATCCGCGTCCGAGTTCGTGCGCTGGCGACAGGCTGTCGCCAGCCCACCCATCAACCCCGGCTATAAATAGAACCCCCAACCCTAGGGTTTTGTTGCTTCTCTCCCCTGATTTTTCTTCTGGCGGCGGAACTCCCAGAAACGCAGCAGCGTTCTTTTCCTCTCCATTGAAATCGCAGCAGCGATTTGGGCCTTTTTCTCCAGCTCTCAATTGTGAGTTTTGAGGGGAGATTAGAAAGAGATTAGAGAGAGAGAGAAGAAAAGAGGGGTTTATATATTGTGGATATTATTTAATCTCAAGTGAGAAATTCAAAGGGTTTATTCCCTTTAATATTAACACTGTAGCTACAGTGTTCAATTTGAGAAATCTCAGTTTAGGGATTTGCTCGTGATTTGTAATTTCTTGTTTGATTAAGAAGAAATTGACTGTGTGGCTCCCGAGGACGTAGGCAGTTGCCGAACCTCGTAAAACTTGGTGTACTGTTCTTTATTCTGCGTTTCTGTTGCATTAGGGGATTTAGGCGTTAAATTCCCAACAACTGGTATCAGAGCGTGAAACGATCTAGAGGAAGTCAGATTCAAGTGGGAGCCATGGCCGCAGATGAAGGAAAGGTGAGATTAGAGAAGTTTGATGGATCAGATTTCGGATTTTGGAAAATGCAGATAGAGGATTATCTGTATCAGAAAAATCTGTATCAGCCTCTCTCGGGGAAGAAGCCGGAGGGTATGGAGGAAGAAGATTGGAATCTTCTGGACAGAAAAGCCCTCGGAGTTATCAGATTGACATTAACTCGTAATGTTGCGTTTAACATAGCGAATGAGAAGACCACAGCGGGTCTTATGGCAGCACTCGTAAATATGTATGAGAAGCCATCAGCCTCAAATAAAGTCCATTTGATGAGGCGGTTGTTCAATTTGAAAATGGCGGAAGGTGCACCGGTAGCACATCATCTCAATGAACTCAATACAGTCACGACCCAATTGAGTTCAGTTGATATTGAGTTTGATGAGGAAGTTAGGGCGCTGATACTTTTGTCTTCCCTACCAGAGAGTTGGAACGCTACAGTCACAGCTGTGAGTAGCTCATCGGGAAAGAAAAAGTTAAAGTTCAACGACATTCGTGATCTGGTTCTCAGTGAGGAGATCCGACGGAGAGAGTCGGGTGAAGCTACAACCTCTTCAGTATTGCATACAGAGTCAAGAGGTGGAAATTCAACCAGAGGAAATGGATCAGAGGGCAGGAGGTCCAGATCCAGGAATCCCAACAGTTCGAAGGCTATCGAATGTTGGAAGTGCGGGAAAACCGGGCACTACAAGAATCAGTGCAGGAGTGCACGGGAGGAGTGGGAGGCAAATGCAGATGTGAACGTTGCCTCCACCTCAGGAGGAGATGATGCGCTGATATGCTCTTTGGAGAGCAAGGAGGAGTCTTGGGTGTTGGACTCGGGAGCATCATTCCATGCTACTTCTCAGAAAGAATTCCTCGAGAAGTATATCCCCGGAAACCTTGGAAATGTATATCTTGGTGACGATCAAGCATGTGCCATTATTGGCAAAGGTGTAGTGAAGATTAAGCTGAATGGGTCAGTATGGGAGCTGAAGGATGTCAGGTATATTCCCGACCTGAAGAGGAACTTAATCTCAGACTTCAAAGCTGTGGCACCAGAGACTCGGTCATATGAGTGAAAAGGGGATGAAGGTTATGCACACAAAGAGAAAACTCCCAGGTTTACAATCAGTAGAGATTGATGTGTGTAAAGAATGCATACTTGGAAAGCAGAAGAGAGTTAGCTTTCAGGCAAGTGGCAGAGCCCCCAGGAAGCAGAAGCTAGAGCTCGTTCACTCAGATGTTTGGGGACCAACAACCACCACGTCCATTGGTGGGAAACACTACTTCGTGACTTTTATTGATGATCACTCTCGGAAAGTATGGGTCTACTTTCTGAAGGAAAAGTCAGAAGTGCTTGAGGCTTTCAGAAGATGGAAAGCCATGGTCGAGAATGAGACCGGTTTGAGGGTAAAGAAACTCAGAACAGACAATGGTGGTGAGTATGAAGACACCAGATTCAAGAAGTTCTGCTATGAGCACGGTATCAGAATGGAGAGGATCGTGCTCGGCACGCCTCAGCACAATGGCGTGGCTGAGCGCATGAATAGAATGTTGACAGAGAGAGCCAAAAGCATCCGTATACAGTCAGGTCTACCGAAGCAGTTCTGGGCAGAAGCAGTCAACACAGCAGCTTACTTGATCAACCGAGGTCCATCGGTTCCATTGGAGCACAGAATACCAGAGGAGGTATGGTGCGGAAAGGAGGTAACCCTCTCACATCTCAGAGTTTTCGGTTGTGTAGCTTATGTGCATGGTAGTGATCAAGGCAGGAATGAGCCTGATCCCAAGTCCAAGAAATGCACATTCATCGGGTATGATGAAGATGAGTTCGGCTACCGCATTTGGGACAACAAAAACAAGAAGGTGATCAGGTGCAGAGACGTGACATTCAACGAGAAGGTGATGAACAAGGACATGCACAAGACAGATGACGGTGACTCAGAGAGCGAGTCAACATTTGTAGATGCAGATGATGTTCCGGATAACCTCTCGGAAGAACTCAATGCAGAAGGTCCTCAGCCAGAAGAGACTGTTGGACAGAATGGTGCGCAGAAGCCCGACGCACCGGCTCCGATATTAAGGAGAAGTACTCGTTCTCCTGTGCCTAACAGCAGATACATGAATTATATGTTGCTGACAAATGGAGGAGAGTCTGAAAGCTTTGATGAATTATATGTTGCTGACAAATGGAGGAGAGTCTGAAAGCTTTGATGAAGCTTGTCAGAGTGGAGATGCGAGCAAGCTTTGATGAAGCTTGTCAGAGTGGAGATGCGAGCAAGTGGGAGTTTGCTGCGAAAGAAGAGAAGAAATATCTGATCTCCAACCAGACATGGGGACTAGCTGAGTTGCCCATAAGGAAGAAGGCACGTCACAACAAGTGGGTGTATCGAGTGAAAAAGGAGCAGAATAGTTCCAGAAGATACAGAGCCCGACGAGTTGTCAAAAGATTTCAACAGAATATCCAAGGAAGAAAGAATCCAGCGGATATGTTGACAAAGGCAGCGACCTTTCAGAAACTGGAGTTGTGTGCAACTTCAGTTGGCCTTCATGCATAGATGATGAAGGCGGAGCCACACAGGAGAGGAGCTTGATGAGATAGCCCGTTGGCGTCGGTTTGGTCTCCAAGTGGGAGATTGTTAGAATTAGGGTGGATACCAACCTCCGACGACGATGAGGAGCTCCGGCGAAGCTCCGACGAGCTCCAGGTTGGAGCAGGCGAGCGTCGACTCAGCGAATTCGACGACGAACGCGATGGTGGCGTTGGCAAACGCGACCCTCGGTAGGCGAACGCGACCCTCAGATGGCGAACGCGAGCTTCAGTTGGCGATCTCCGACCCCCGCGTTCGAGCGCTCGACCCTCGCGTCCAGCGGTGCCGACCTCAGCGTCTGGCGCTCCCACATCCGCGTCCGAGTTCGTGCGCTGGCGACAGGCTGTCGCCAGCCCACCCATCAACCCCGGCTATAAATAGAACCCCCAACCCTAGGGTTTTGTTGCTTCTCTCCCCTGATTTTTCTTCTGGCGGCGGAACTCCCAGAAACGCAGCAGCGTTCTTTTCCTCTCCATTGAAATCGCAGCAGCGATTTGGGCCTTTTTCTCCAGCTCTCAATTGTGAGTTTTGAGGGGAGATTAGAAAGAGATTAGAGAGAGAGAGAAGAAAAGAGGGGTTTATATATTGTGGATATTATTTAATCTCAAGTGAGAAATTCAAAGGGTTTATTCCCTTTAATATTAACACTGTAGCTACAGTGTTAAATTTGAGAAATCTCAGCTTAGGGATTTGCTCGTGATTTGTAATTTCTTGTTTGATTAAGAAGAAATTGACTGTGTGACTCCCGAGGACGTAGGCAGTTGCCGAACCTCGTAAAACTTGGTGTACTGTTCTTTATTCTGCGTTTCTGTTGCATTAGGGAATTTAGGCGTTAAATTCCCAACATCCCTATCATTGTATTAAAGTGAAACCTCCTTCGCATCGACTTGTTATAATTGATTACATTTCTAACTTCTTATCACATGTAAGTTTTGTGATTTTATTCCTTTTTATTTTTATCTCAACTTGAAGGGTATTTATCTTGTAATTAAATAATCGATGATTGTGATTGAAAAATGAATTATTTACACATGCAGATGCAGATCTGGTTACCTGCATTGTTATCAGCTAATAAGTTAACCAGCGTTTGGAAATTCTCATTAATTCTATTATTTCGAAGGGGCTAATGGGTCTAAGACCATCATGTCACATTACTGCAATAGGGAAAAATATAAAATGAAAACCGTAATTCAAATGGACAATTATTTCTGAAGAAAAAAACTCGGTACTCATTAAGCTTTTATTTGGTAAATGAAACGAATTTTCTGAAATAACAAATGTTTTTAACTAGAGACTTGGTTTGATGTAACTCAAACGATTTAGAAGTCTTCTTTCGTAATTCATCTTGGGTAAATTGCAAACAACCCCCTCCTCTGTACTTGAGTTGCATTAAACTCCCTTCAATCCATTTCCTAGCAGATTAGCACTTAGACCCCTTCTGCCCTTCAATTCATGAGGAAGAGGGGTGCATCGAGCAATTTTATTTCTTTTTAAAGGATTGATTGCATTCGGGTACCCTGAGGTATAATGTAATTATTACACTGATAATCCTGGAATTTGCGTATCTATACAGATGACCCTGAGATTACTACTTAAATTACACAAGTGATCCTGGAGTCTAAATGACAACCTACTTCCAGGGTTACGCGTGTAACTACAATTAGCAATCTCAAAATCACCTGTGTAGATATGCAGACTCCAGGATCATCAGTGTAATTACTTCATATCTCAGAGTACCGCGATGTAATTAATCTTTCTGAAAATGGCATTTAAATGGTGCCAAGTGCTAGTAGCTGAGTTGACGGTGGTTTCCTGGAACTCAAAATAAGATGAGAGGAGTTATGTGTAATTTACTCATTCATCTTTTGGGGAACCTATATATAAAACCATCATGACTCAGAGATCAATATTAGAAAACCTAAATAATGTGTTGTGGAATTTGTCTTGTACTTAAAAAGCAATTTGGTATACTATAAAATAAAATAAAATAAAAAAACCAATTTGGCATATTGATAGTTTATTAGCATTTGTTACTTGGGCCTTGCCTACTTTTTGAATGGTTATAAAGCCTTCGGATAGATGCAGACAGGCTCAACAATTCTAGGCCCATTTTAATCCGAAACAGTTACTTAAAGGCCATGTAATGATATTCGTTCTTGCAATGCAAAAATTCAAATTATTGTAGCATGACTTTAAGCTATGATCAACTCCCAAATTTGTTTATTAACATAAATTATTGAAGCACAATTTTTCACCATTAATGAGGACCAAAAAAAAAAAAAAAAAAACACCAGACCTTCTCTTTAAGTTATTAGAAAAACTCACAAAAAGCAAGTAAAGTACGCCAACGGGGAAAAGGAGGATAAAAGATGAAATTTGATGCATAAAAGTAAAACAAGTATTTTTGCAGTGATAAAAATAAAGACATGCATGAGGAAATAAAACAAGCCACGATCTCTTTCTTCTAACTGTTGCTTTTTGGTTCCGCATGCAGACGTATCATATAGAGCCAAATATTGATATGACTAAACATTTTAAACGAAGTTGGTGACCTCTCTCTGAACCTGACTGCCCATTAATTTGATTTTTATTCTTCATTAACAATCAAGCAATCTTTATTCTATTTTTAACCCCCTGAAAACCAATAAGCTTGTATCATGATCCAACCTATGCAAATTAATTAATATAGAGTTTTTTTTTGGCATATATTATTATCCCTCAAATCTTTTATGTGTGCAAATTTACCCCCCAAAATTTGGTATTTGCATAATTACCTTGCAAAAATTGCATATTGGGTTTTTCTACCCCTCCAACTTTACTGTGTTGGTTTATGAATGAGGCAATGTCAACATTTATAATAGCTTTCAACAGGTTTGTAACATTTTCCCATTTAAACTAAAAGTGTGAAGTGAAAGAGTAGAAAAAACCAATTTGTGAGAAAACTGCAGATCAATTTTTCAAATATCAAGATTTGGAGGGTCTAATTGCAAGTATGAATGATTTGATGAGGGTGTATATATGCAAAGAAAAGCCCCCCCATTAATATAAAGATTCCGAAACCTCCGTGAAGCACAAGCATTATTAGAACAGTATGTTGTCCCCCCAACAAATAATAATGTTAGACCTAGGGTCTTAATTAGGCTGCGAGAAATACAATAAAGAGAGTTTTCTTCTCTAAGTACTCTTTCCATAAGCGCACGATGTAAACTACGTTGTTTTGGAGCCATTGAGTGAGGATCAAGACTATAGTTTTATGTTTGATTATCATTTTTGGATATAATATTCCTATGTTAGTATTTGTATGTAAAAAAAATAAGATAATCTCACATCTGATATTTGAGCATTCTTTTAGGGATTTAAAAACATTTAATGATTATTAAGTTTTGATAATTGGATCAAAGTATAGACTTCTAAACCTGTGTATGAGTAGCGCGAATAATGCGTAATTTTAAATATATTATTTCTTTATTGTTGTTATTGTTATTTTAAATTTTCGAATTATTAAAATATCAACAGGCAAGTGATTGTTTTTCCCAAAAGGTGTTTTGAAAAGCCGTGACTATTGAAAATACTTTTTCAAACTTATAAATAGTCTATAATTTCAAACATCTAAATTTACTTCTTCACAAAACGTTTCTCTCAAAAACATCCGAAATACTACAAACTTATTCACAAAGAATTGATGGAATATTCCAGATTTACTTGCTGGAATTTTTAATTTTTCTGTTGTATCCTGGAAAGAAAATTTACATTAAGACAAAGTAAATTTGAATATTAAGTGGGATAAATATTTCTTTAAAAAAAGTGTTTCACGACCTCAGAATTTCCGTTTCCTTCATTATTTTACTAACATCCTATTCACCAAATATAAATAAAAAGGCTCATGTTGTTCATAACGACTTGTTGTGTCTCATGAGCCGAAAAAAAAAACAAAGAAAAGAAGGTAACCACTAGCCCTGTCCAACCGGGCCGGTTCGAAAAATCTGGAACGAGCTGGGGAAAAATCCATAACCCGGACCTAGGCCTGGTTAGCCTGGGCCGGCCCGGTTGTTTTTATTTATTTTTTGTTAAAATTTTGTTAAAAAATAGATTAATCTCATTTTATTTATGTAAGTATGTATTATTATATACTTACATATTATTATATAGCTATATATTATATATACATATATTATATGTAAATATATTGTATATACTTATAAGTTATAACTTGAGAGAGAGTGAGAGAGAGTCACATAAATATATATTTCTTATTTATAAATATGTATTATATAGTTATATATATATATTTGTTACATACTCACATTATACTTATTTAAGTACAGTTATACAGTTTACTTATATGATATACTTTTATATATACTAGATGGAATATACTTATATATAATTATACTTATGTACTTATATATACTTATATAACTATAATTTTATAATATACACATATAAGTATACTTATAACTACATTATATATTTATATTCTTATATCCTAGTATATATACCATGCTGAGAGAGAGAGAGAGAGAGAGAGAGAGAGAGAGAGAGAGAGAGAAGCTATATATTATACATATATTATATGTAAATATATTGTATGTGCTTATAATTATAACTTGAGAGAGAGAGAGAATCATATAAATATATATTAGCTATTTATAAATGTGTATTATATAGTTATATATGCATTTGTTACATACTTACATTATATATACATATATTATATAGTTATACTTATGTAAAACCCCGTAATTTTGAAAATATTATGAAAAATAATATTAAATAATTTTTATTATGTTTGATACTATTCTGAGATGAATAAGTATGTTAGTAATTAATTTGAGATCGATTAAGAACATATATGGATATATAATAGTGTAAACGTGCAAGTACGTGAGAAATAGTCGGCTGAAAACACCACTTATCAATCGACTGCCCCTAGAAATCAGTCAACCAATAGGTGTTGGTCGATCGACTGATCAATGAGCATCAATCGACCGATAAGTACCCAGAAACAGGTTTTCAGGTCGGGTCAGATTTTGGCCTGTTTGATGACACATGTATATATATGTATATAACCCGATTTTTCTCCTCCTTTCTCATGTTACTCCCACGTTGTTTAGCCACCCCTTCCCTCAAAAATCAAAGAGATTTCTCTTGTGAATTTGGAGAACTTTAAAATGCAAAAATATAGAGGAGGGTGAGATAGTAGGCTTTTGACGAAGGAGGATCAAGATTCTCTGGTATTTGAGAGTTCAGCACAAATTTTGAGGCGAGTTTCATCTGCTCCAATCACATCCCCATTTTTATTTGGTTTTATTAGGTTTTGTTAGATTTACAAAACCTATTTTGTGAATAAAAACACTTCTTTTAACTGTATGGTATAAAGATTCGATCTTTTTGGATTTAAAAGGTTATAAAACGGATTCTCTGATTTGGATTCAAGTTTTGAAATAGATCTAACATGAGCTTTGTGTTGAATTTAATCATTTTTATGATGATTCTTACAAACATGAGCATGCTAGGGTTGTTAGAATCCCCTCAAATTGATAAATTTTGTTTTCGTGTGGCAAAGTGAACCATAATCATGTTAAATAAGTTTTTATACATGCATTTTTTCTAAAAAATTTTGACTTTGATTATTTGTAAACAAACCTAACAACTTTGTTTCGGCACCAGCATCAGTTGACTTATCAAGAGGATTGGTCGACCGAACTGGTTTCAGGAGCTTGTCATTTGTGTTGGTCGGTCGACTAACAGAAGCTATCAGTCAACCGATTGAGACTATCTTTTATGCATATTTCTGCACATTGCCGACCGGTCGACCGAATGAGACAGTTAGTCGATTGATTTAGGCCGTATTATATATGTTGTTTCTTTTCCATTTGCTTTTGATCATGAACACGAAGTATGAGTCGCACGTTAATACATGTGTGTAGTATACGAGAGGACATGTATTGGATTTGAGCATGCATGAGTATTTAGAGGTGCGTAATCTATATTTTGAGTTTGTCATGATAGAGAGTGATGTATATTGCATTTCATGATAGATTGGATGTTTGAGTGGGGTTAGTTGGTATCCCGCAATGAGACCGCAGATGGACTACACTCAGAGTGCGTTAGTTGGTATACTGAAATGAGACCGCAGTAGACTACACTCTATTATGCATTATTGTTTCTGGAATAGGTTGATATGCCTATTTTCGTATGACGATTGAGTAAGGTAGTGAGCCATAGGATATTGTGAGCGTCTTACTCAGCATCATTTTTTTGTATAGAGAATCATATAGATTTGTATTTATGCTCCTATGCTATCTACCCTGAGCGTAGGGTATAAGACCAATGTTGTCGTACACGACATATATACTATACGAGATTCTTTTACTGGATTTTGATCCTTGTTATTATGCCTCTTATCCAAGAATAGTGTGAGGTATAAAATTACCCTAGAGGGGGGTGAATCTGGTATATGCTAATCTAATCCGATATTAATGCCAATTTAAAACTTATTAACTTATATTCTAGGAAATATGAAATACAACAAGGTATATGGGCTAGGATATGCAATATAAACTGTAGGGTATAAAAATTGACTTCCCGTTTGAGGGATCGTTTGTGTTTATAAGATTGGCTTATTACAAACTAATCATCAATGTTTATAATAGAAGCAGAGAGAAGGCTCTCCTTGTTTAACATAGGTTCTTTGGCAGCGGTAAGATGCCTCCCTTGGTGCTCGCTCTAAGTTTTCTTTCCTTGGACGATCCGATCGGAGTTGCGGTTGGGTGAGTTTGAATCTACCCGAGCTTGAATGATATCAAGGCCAAAAGCTTAGAGATGGCTAAAGAGCCAATGAGCCTTAAATCTGAGGGTTCAAATTGAGTTTATCTCAACAATCTAAACTTGCAGCCAAGAATATTCTAGAAAGCGAGTGAACCAACACCAAGCAGCCAATGAGAGAGCTAAAGACAGTTAAGTCTCTGCATCTTTAAGCCGAGCAAAATGAGGGAGCCTTTAGCAAATGAGCCAAGGTTCAAGCTTTGTAAGATTAGCTAGCCCAAAAATCAAGCAGCCAATCAACCCCTTTAACGTTGTCTGAAGGTGACCTTAAATAGGCAAGGGATGGTATGAGTCATCTCTTGATTTGTAAGATTTGATCACAAGTAGACCATGCCTCCTTAGCTGTTGGATGTGACCGTTGATGTGACTTTTCCATACTCCAAGTGGGCAGCTGACAACTAAGCTTGACTAGGCATTCAGGTGAGCTAGCGCTTGGGTCTGCAGGCGAGCTTTAAGCTGTCGAGCTTGACCTTCAAGCGAGTCAGTCAAACAGGCGGCACTGGCGATTTCGGCTCGTACAAGTAGGCCTAATGTTTAGGTGGGCCCCTAACTCATACTGGCGAGCTGGTGGTACTTGACTCTGGGTCGACTAAGTCCGCTCTTCGTGTCGACATGGGGGTGTCGTCTCATGGGGTGGACTAACACCGCCCTTCTAGTCGACACGAAGGATCTTGGTCTTTGAAGTAAAAGGGCTTTTGGCGAGTTGACTCCGGAAGAGGAGTCGACTAATCCCGCCCTTAGAGTCAACTAAACGGTCTCAGCTCGGGGTCTCGGGGTCTCAGACATCGAGCCAGCAAAGGTCACTTTTCGAGTCAACGAAAGGGTCTAGGCTCAGGGTCTCGGACGACGAGTTGACAAAGGCCGCCCGTCGAGTCGACAAAGGTCGCCCGTTGAGTCGACAAAGGGGTCTCGGACGTCGAGTCAACAAAGGTCGCCTTTCGAGTCGACAAAAGGGGCTCTGCTGCATTCGAGTTTGTTTTCGCCAAAAGTCGAATTTGTTGTCGAATTCATTATATCTTCGATCGATTACAATAAATTCAAAGAAAACAGCCTTTTTATAAGACTCTTTTACACAACAAAAAGAAAATTACAACTCTTGAGAAAATAAACGCAGGATCGTTGTTTGGATCACTGCTTTCGTGGGATCTTTGCCTGTGCCGGGAGCGCTTTGACTCGTGGACCACCAAGTCACAGATTCTGATTGAACCGTGAGGGGTATATGATTCTGACTTCGTTTATCGAAGTAAGAAATTGAAACGATATCTTATCGATGTAAGATAGTCGTTCTTCTTGAAATCAAGTCAAAGCTCAATTTCAAGGATTGGCCGTAAGATCAGCACCTCTGCTCTCTCTCTCTGCTCTGGATTGCTCTAGATTGCTCTGAAGTGCTCACAATGATCCGCCCTCTGGAAAAATGGCCTTAGGAGGGTATTTATAACCTCCAAGAACAGTTGGCAGAAAACAGGTTCGCGAGACAGCTTTTGCTGTCTCGACGGGCGAGACAGTGTTTGCTGTCTCGACAGTAACCGCAGGCAGTTTTCATCTTAACTGTCTTCCCACGTTTCAAACTCCGTTATTTTTTGGCCCGCGAGACAGTAAACACTGTCTCGCGGAACAGTAACCGCAGGCAGTTTTCATCTTAACTGTCTTCCCACGTTTCAAACTCCGTTATTTTGGCAGTTATCCACGTGATTCTCGCCCACGACGTTTCCCACGTTCTTGAACAGTTAGTGGCCACGTGTAGGGTAGTTGTAAAGGTAGTTTTGACCATCTGAAAGCTGTCTCACGTGCGAGACAGTAAATTCTGTCTCGCACGGCGAGACAGTAAATACTGTCTCGCAAGATGGGAATTTGAGACGATCCTAACTGTTTAAAGGTTTGATCGTTCAATTTGTGGACCTCTCGTTCATGGAACGAATCGAGAGGGGATTTTGGCTTTGGTCCTAACTGTTTAAAGGTTTGACCAAGATGGGAATTTGAGACGATCCTAACTGTTTAAAGGTTTGATCGTTCAATTTGTGGACCTCTCGTTCATGGAACGAATCGAGAGGGGATTTTGGCTTTGGTCCTAACTGTTTAAAGGTTTGACCAAGATGGGAATTTGAGACGATCCTAACTGTTTAAAGGTTTGATCGTTCAATTTGTGGACCTCTCGTTCATGGAACGAATCGAGAGGGGATTTTGGCTTTGGTCCTAACTGTTTAAAGGTTTGACCAAGATGGGAATTTGAGACGATCCTAACTGTTTAAAGGTTTGATCGTTCAATTTGTGGACCTCTCGTTCATGGAACGAATCGAGAGGGGATTTTGGCTTTGGTCCTAACTGTTTAAAGGTTTGACCAAGATGGGAATTTGAGACGATCCTAACTGTTTAAAGGTTTGATCGTTCAATTTGTGGACCTCTCGTTCATGGAACGAATCGAGAGGGGATTTTGGCTTTGGTCCTAACTGTTTAAAGGTTTGACCAAGATGGGAATTTGAGACGATCCTAACTGTTTAAAGGTTTGATCGTTCAATTTGTGGACCTCTCGTTCATGGAACGAATCGAGAGGGGATTTTGGCTTTGGTCCTAACTGTTTAAAGGTTTGACCAAGATGGGAATTTGAGACGATCCTAACTGTTTAAAGGTTTGATCGTTCAATTTGTGGACCTCTCGTTCATGGAACGAATCGAGAGGGGATTTTGGCTTTGGTCCTAACTGTTTAAAGGTTTGACCAAGATGGGAATTTGAGACGATCCTAACTGTTTAAAGGTTTGATCGTTCAATTTGTGGACCTCTCGTTCATGGAACGAATCGAGAGGGGATTTTGGCTTTGGTCCTAACTGTTTAAAGGTTTGACCAAGATGGGAATTTGAGACGATCCTAACTGTTTAAAGGTTTGATCGTTCAATTTGTGGACCTCTCGTTCATGGAACGAATCGAGAGGGGATTTTGGCTTTGGTCCTAACTGTTTAAAGGTTTGACCAAGATGGGAATTTGAGACGATCCTAACTGTTTAAAGGTTTGATCGTTCAATTTGTGGACCTCTCGTTCATGGAACGAATCGAGAGGGGATTTTGGCTTTGGTCCTAACTGTTTAAAGGTTTGACCAAGATGGGAATTTGATACGATCCTAACTGTTTAAAGGTTTGATCGTTCAATTTGTGGACCTCTCGTTCATGGAACGAATCGAGAGGGGATTTTGGCTTTGGTCCTAACTGTTTAAAGGTTTGACCAAGATGGGAATTTGAGACGATCCTAACTGTTTAAAGGTTTGATCGTTCAATTTGTGGACCTCTCGTTCATGGAACGAATCGAGAGGGGATTTTGGCTTTGGTCCTAACTGTTTAAAGGTTTGACCAAGATGGGAATTTGAGACGATCCTAACTGTTTAAAGGTTTGATCGTTCAATTTGTGGACCTCTCGTTCATGGAACGAATCGAGAGGGGATTTTGGCTTTGGTCCTAACTGTTTAAAGGTTTGACCAAAATGGGAATTTTGTGAGGGAAGATTGATCTAAAGAGGTGATCGAATCTCATCTCAGCAAAAGAGTATTCGGAAGTCATAGTAGGAGTTTAGTATTTATCACTTTGTTCATAATGATCGGGGTTATCCCTAAGAATATTACATTTAACATTCTTCCGGGAACTTCCCGTTACATGAATTATCCACCCCCAGCTTTCTTTGCAAAACTGGGTGTAACGAGGAGTACGTTATCCTCAGTCGCATGTTCGGGTTATCCTTAAGAATATAAGATTCTCCAGGAACTTCCCGTTATATAAATCATCCACCCCCAGCTTCCTTTGCGGAACTGGGTCTAACATTGTACTCAGTTGAAAACTAGGTATAATATTGTGCTTAGTTAGATGACCGAGAAGCAGTTTATACTCGTATACTCTTTGGAGTGAGAGGAAACAGTTTATACTCGTGTACCCAATGGAGTTATATGGTCGTTTTATTCGACTTCTTTCGTCGTTATGACGCCGGAGTCAATTAGGGCTTGGATCTTATTTTTGAGTCCAAAGCAAATATTGGTGGGATGAAGAATCCTTCTGTGGTTTGGATCCATAATCATTTTAGCACCATCCTGATCTTTAATAGGTGGTAGTTCGATTTTGTCATTAGCGAGGAGGTATTCCAAGATGGCTGGAGCTTCATCATCTTCGAAAGAATATTCCTTTTGAAACCTCGGATCGAGAGTCGCATTCTCAATGATTGCAGATGTCATTGGTTGGGCTCTCTCAGCTTTCTTTCTTTTAAGAAAATGCTCAGCTTATTCACCCCGAGATTTTAACTCCTTCCAAGTTGTGGATGGCACGACCCCCAGAACTTCCAGAACATCGATAGAGAGGTTATTGTGGCATGTTTGCAGGATGAACTCCTTCGTGATAGGATCTCTGCAATTCATTGCTTTGTTACGGAAACGTTTGACAAAGTTGTCAACTGACTCTCCGTCTTTTTGCTTCTCATCTAGAAGGGTTCCGATTGACACTTCGGCGTCATCATCGAAGAAATTACTGAGGAACAAACTTTCCATGTCATCCCAGCAATTGATGCTCCCTGGCTTGAGCCGTCGGTACCAATCGAAGGCGGGCCCACGAAGGGTGCCAACGAATGACCGGACCATTAAAGCCTCGTTTCCAGAGATCATGCCCAAATGAGACTTGAAATAAATCAAGTGCTGAATCGGCGAACTCTTCCCCTCAAACGGTGTAAAGTTAATCATATTGAATTTGGCCGGGTATGGTATTGAATCTCATTCTCTTGGATAGGGACACGGAATACCCGTCCTCTTCACTTCTTGGGCCGTCATCAAAGCATTGATTTTGTTTTCAAGCTTTTGCATTTTCCCGTCATCGTCTTCATCTCTTTCTGAATGATGTTGAGCAGAGATAATTGGGCCACCCCCAGTATTACTAAGCAATGCAATTGAACCACCCCCAATGTTGTTATTGGGAAGATCTGTTGAACCACCCCCAACGTTATTGTCATTAGAAGGTGTATCAGCCATAATGATTTCATCCACTTCTGGATTACTGTCATCCACAACTTTCTGAGTGTGGCGACTGGATTCAGTTCTCTGACTGGACTCAGGGGGTTGAGACCGTTGAGCTAGCAATTCTCTCATTTGTTGGATAGCTAACTTCATCTCTGTCTTCACTTCAGCTCTAATTTCTTCGCGTTGTTTGGCTAGAGCTTCTTGAAGTATTTGAGCAAATTGATCAGAGGTGATCGTGAGTACTTCTCTGGTTTGTCCTATGCTAGATGATGTATCATCTGAAGCGATCGCAGAACAAGTGTCCGAGAATTCATCCTCCGAAGACGTTCCTTCTTGCATTCTTTTGTAATCTCTGCGTCTGATGGCTCCTAATTGGAGTCGAGACATCCTTTGAGCGATTCTTGGATTGACTCTTCCTTTCGGGGAAAAGTCAGGATTTGAGTCACTTGAGTGCCGCTTAGACTTTCTTTTATCAGCTACGTTGATGGTGACTTCAGGGAATTCATCATCTTGGACAGCTGATCTTATAAGTCGTGCACAGGAACAATGCGAGTGAATAAATTTTTTTCGAGATTTATTCACACCCTTAACTTGATAATACGATTCATCGGTATGATTACCAAAAAATCGTAATGTTTGGTATGACCTCCCAGGTATGACGATATCATTTGGTAAATATGTCTTCTTCTGGGGGTATAAAACCTTGTTGGTATTCTCAGGACAATTTATTTTTGTCTTTGAGCGATCCAAGGTTATGTCGGGAGTCGCACGCTTAAAACCACCCCCTTGTGGGTATGGAATCTTAACGGGCTCCGAATGCTGATTTTTTACAACTTCAGACTTTGGAATCCAAATTTGGCGGAGTTTCGGTGTTTCTTTGGCCACCGTTTCCTTCTTCCCTTCTCGTCTTTGTTGTAAGAGAGCACGGGCATGAGCAGCGTTTGCGCGACATTTTCGTATACGTTCTTTGAGGGTTGAACGAGTCCTTTTGACAATAGTCCATTCCTCCATCGTGAGTTTAGCAGAGACATGAGTGATTGGTTGTTGAGACAACTGAACCATTCGATGTCTCCTCGACTTTAGGTCCGCGTGATAATGAACCCCGTCGGTTTGTTCCAAGGCCTTAGCCATTTGGCGAGCACGGCGTTGGCGTTGTCTCTGACGAGCTCTTTTCGTCAATGCCGGTGGGCTTTGATTTAATGACCCTTTACTTGGCGAAGAGCCATTATGAGCAGAGAGGTTGCGAGTGGAATCCTCAGCAACAATCAAGCGAGAGTCTTCATCTGTAGCGTTCGACGGAGTCGAAAACTTGCAAGATCCTCTTGTACTTGCGAGATACTGAAGATCTTGAAGAGGATGATGAGAAATATTCCTCAAACTTGGTTTGGTCGAATTCGTATTCGACCATGGATTCAACTGGAATCTTGATCGGCTGCGACACGACGGTCTCGGCAGCGAGACCGTTGGCTCCCACTGTGGTCGCCAGTTTGTTTTCGCCAAAAGTCGAATTTGTTGTCGAATTCATTATATCTTCGGTCGATTACAATAAATTCAAAGAAAACAGCCTTTTTATAAGACTCTTTTACACAACAAAAAGAAAATTACAACTCTTGAGAAAATAAACGCAGGATCGTTGTTTGGATCACTGCTTTCGTGGGATCTTTGCCTGTGCCGGGAGCGCTTTGACTCGTGGACCACCAAGTCACAGATTCTGATTGAGCCGTGAGGGGTTTATGATTCTGACTTCATTTATCGAAGTGAGAAATTGAAACGATATCTTATCGATGTAAGATAGTCGTTCTTCTTGAAATCAAGTCAAAGCTCAATTTCAAGGATTGGCCGTAAGATCAGCACCTCTGCTCTCTCTCTCTGCTCTGGATTGCTCTGGATTGCTCTGACGTGCTCACAATGATCCGCCCTCTGGAAAAATGGCCTTAGGAGGGTATTTATAACCTCCAAGAACAGTTGGCAGAAAACAGGTTCGCGAGACAGCTTTTGCTGTCTCGACGGGCGAGACAGTGTTTGCTGTCTCGGCCCGCGAGACACGCAGGCAGTTTTCATCTTAACTGTCTTCCCACGTTTCAAACTCCGTTATTTTGGCAGTTATCCACGTGATTCTCGCCCACGACGTTTCCCACGTTCTTGAACAGTTAGTGGCCACGTGTAGGGCAGTTGTAAAGGTAGTTTTGACCATCTGAAAGCTGTTTCACGTGCGAGACAGTAAATTCTGTCTCGCACGGCGAGACAGCAAAGACTGTCTCGCAGGGGCGAGACAGTGAAAACTGTCTCGCGGGGTAAAAGTCTGTCTCGCCCGCGAGACAGTAAAGACTGTCTCGCACGGCGAGACAGTAAAGACTGTCTCGCACGGCGAGACAGTAAAGACTGTCTCGCACCGCGAGACAGTAAAGACTGTCTCGCACGGCGAGACAGTCAAGTCTGTCTCACGTGCGAGACAGTAAAGACTTGTGTTTTTTCTGCCTTTTTGGATGATTTCCTCTTGAGCTATATTTGGATATCTTTCAGCATTTTTTGACGCCTACAGAGTTACCCTTCGAGTCGACATGAGAGGTTTCGACCAAATTCGAGTCAATGAGGTCGCCCTTCGAGTCGACACGAGAGGTCTCGGCCACATTCGAATCGGCGAGGTTACCCTTCGAATCGACACGAGAGGTATCAGCCACATTCGAGTTGATGAGGGAGGGTGAGTCGGCACAGGGGGTCTCAGTGACTTCGAGTCAATGAGGGGTCTTAGCTACTTGGAGTCGACAAGGGGTATCTGCCACTTGGTCCTTGAATAGAGTCAACAAGGGGGGCTTGGTGAGTCGACCCCGGGAAGAGGAGTCGACTAAGACCGCCCTTTGAGTCGGCTTCAAGAAGACTGAGTCGGCTGGACTATGAACTGAGTCGGCTGGACTGTGGACTGAGTCGGCTAGACCTAGTGGAGTTGGTTGGACCCTAGAGGAGTCGTATTGACTTTCCACATATAGACCCTTAAGCTCTTTTGCCTGTTCTAAGTTATTGTACAAGGATTAAGGCAATTTTTATTGCCTACAAGACCCCATCCAAAGTTTTCAGACCTGAGTCAGGTCGCATGGGGTCTGGAATACTTTGGATATAAAGACCTGTAAAATGATCAATGTGCAGACGGAGCGAGGTGCTTTCTAATCAAACTCAGCGAGATTGAATTATTCAGTCGCTGCTAAAGATCATCAATTTAGGATTTTTTGCAAACCATCAGCTATCAATGGATTTGATTTGTCTATACCGATTACCGTTTGAATCGGGTTAGTTATACTATTCTCCTTAGTATGATGAGTTATTAAGAAGTTTCTCTTAGGCTTGATGCTAAGATTTCTTCTCTATCCTTAGTCATTTGAGGCATTTGGATTAAGAGCGTAGGAAGTAACTTAACCTTATATACCAGTTAGAGGAAATTAGCAGTTTTACCTCGTGCACCAGTTTGAGGTTTGCCGGGTTATCCTTAAGAATATTCTCCAGGAACTTCTCATCAAAGGTAAGGAATAGTTTAGCCTCGTATACCAGTTGGAGGTTGTCGGATTATCCTTAGGAGTATTCTCTAGGGACTTTCCGACAAAGGTAGGAAATAGTTTAGCCTCGTATACTAGTTGGAGGTTGACGGGTTATCATTAAAAGTTTTCTATAGGAACTTCCCGTCAAAGATAGGGAACAGTTTAGCCTTGTATATCAGTTGGAGGTTTGGAAAATAGTTTATATTCGTATACCCGTTAGAGTCTACCAGGTTATCCTTAAGAATATTATGGGTAATACCCTCCAGGAACTTCTCGTCAAAGGTAGAAAATAGTTTATACTCGTATACCCGTTGGAGTCTATTAGGTTATCCTTAAGAATATTATGGGTAATATCCTCTAGGAACTTCCCGTCAAATGTAGGAAATAGTTTATACTTGTATACCCGTTGGAGTCTTGAGGAGAAGCTTGTCTTCTCTTGGGGCAAAGATAAACCCTCATTTGTCTTCTCTTAGGACAAAGACGAATCTAAAATAGCGGCACATAGCATGGTAGGCTACTATTTGGATAAAGACACATCACTTGATAGGCCATTATCAACAAGCAATGCTATTTGCGGGAAGGGCGGTGCTGGGGGAATCAAATCATTCAGGGACGTATGAGTGTGACGATTGATTGTTATAGGAGTCATCACATTATAGGCTACTATCCATCGATTGTTCTAAGGATATTAGGACGCTCAGGAAGGATCAAGTCGTTCAGGACGTATGAGTGTGACGACTGATTGAACAACATCATTTGCGGGAATGACGATGTCTGCTATCAGAGGTGATCGTTAACCTAATAGGAATTGCCGCGATTGGAGTAACTTTGTGGACCTACCGTCCCATTGAAGAGAGTCGGTAAGTAGATTTGATTGTCGCAATTAAAGCGATTTTGAGGACCTACCATCCTTTTGAAGAGGATTGGTAGGGAAATTGGATTGTCATGATTGGAATGGTTTAGAGGACCTACCATCCTATTGAAGAGGATTATTATATTGGATTATCGTGATTAGAGTGACTTTGAGGACTTATTATCCTATTGAAGAGGATTGGTAAAAAAATTAGATTGTTGTGATTAGAGCGACTTTAAGGACTTACCATCCTATTGAAGATGATTAGTAGGGAAATTAGATTATCGTGATTGGAGCAGCTTTGAGAACCTACCATCCTATTGAAGAGGATTGGTAGGGAAATTGGATTATTGTGATTGGAGTGATTTTGAGGACTTACCATCCTATTGAAGAGGATTAGTAAGTTAATTTTGTGAGAGGTAATTGTTAACATGACAGTGGGAGTGGACCCGTCGTCCTGTTAGAGAGGATCGACGGGAGAAATTTGGAGGAGACTATCAGAGGTAACAGTTAACTTAATAGTTTTACAAGATCCATTATCTAATTGAATGAGGCTGATGGAGACATAATTATCAGAGGTGGCAATTAACTTGATAGTGGGAGTGGACGCGCCATCTTATTAGAAAGGATTTGCGAGGGAACCTGGCTTTGGTCCCAACTGTAAGAAGGTTTGACCAGGTGGGAGATTTGGGATGACTCTAACTGTTCAAAGTTTTGGTCACCCATTTTGAAAGTGGACCTCTCGTTCATTAAAGGAATCGAGAGGGGGTTTTGACTTTGGTCCTAACTATAGGAAGGTTTGACCAGATGGGAGATTTGGAATGGCTCTAACTGTTCAAAGTTTTGGTCGTCCATTTTAAAAGTAGACCTCTTATTCATTAAAGGAATCGAGAGGGGGTTTTGGCTTTGGTCCTAACTGTATGAAGGTTTGACCGAGTGGGAGGTGGAAGAATGAAATCCTCTACCGACACATTGCCCATTTGAGTAGAACGTCTCCACTACAAATGGGTAATGAAGTCGCTATCGACTGTAGGTTCTCCGACGATTGATGCATTTAAGTGTCATCGATCATCTTCGACCAGTAGTAGCCAAGTCTTCACAATCGAGCCCATAGTTTGGGTCCAAGTTGGCGAACTCAGCAAATGACATTGAGGACTTCTTGTGCTTTGAAGCATTGCCCCTATGTTGTGAAGAGGGTTTGGATGAGGAGGTGGTTTCCACTACCAAGATGTCTTGGTCATCACCCCCTTGAAACTCATATGGCCCTTCAGCATCCATGTGCCTGAGCATGCTCTCGACTTGTTCTCCTTGGCGGATTAAGTCTTTCCACGAGCGAGCTATGACCGCGCCCATATTAGATAGGATGTTGATGGAGAGATTATTTCAGCACATCTCAATGAGAGTGGCCTCGGAAATCTGATCATGTGTATGCAGCGATCGGTTCCTGAACCTCTTGATAAAGTTTCTTACAGACTCTGTCTTCTTCTGTTTTACAGCTAGCAGGGTGGTCACAAATACTTCTTTATCATCATCAAAGAATTTAGCCATGAAGAGCCTTTCCATGTCCTTCCAGCAGGTGATGGATTCCGACTCCAATCTACGGAACCATTCAAAAGCGACCCCCTTAAGGGTGTCAATGAACAGTCAAGTCATAATGGGATCATTCCCCACTATGTGTCTAGTTTGTGCCTGGAAGTAGTAAACGTGTTGGGTAGGAGAACCATTGCCATTGAACTACAAGAGGTCCAGTGGCTGAAACTTTTCCAGGTAGGAGGTTGTATCATATTCGATTGGATACAATCTAACAACCCCCAGCTTGTTCATATACTTTTGGAGCTTTAAGGCGTCGAGTTGATTTTAGAACTCGTCAAGCATTTTGTCTCTTGGATTATGACCCGAAGATGATGCTCCTCCAGATGAATTAGATGAGGAGTGAGAAGGAGTAGGTGCCCACTCTTTGTGCTTTGAGGATTTCCACGAAGTCCTCTCTTTCTTCTTCTCGCTCAGAAGTTGCTCAATATTTCCTTTAGAGAGTCGATGGTTGCTTGTTCTCGTCGAGTCTATTGGATATCCCATCAGGGACGTCGGTCATGTGCACATTTACGTGCTCGCCCTGAACTGAGCTTGAGGTTTGTCACGCCCGTTTTCCAAAATACCCAAGAATCGGGACGTGGCGTATTAAACTGAAGAGAAATAATTACTAGACCATTTCTTCTTAATCTAATACGCTAAGCAACAAATATAAAGTGCAAAGTCACAGGTCCCCGATCATAATTAGCAAGAATATAATAAACAACTCAGAATAGAAAAGAGCCATATCATAAATAGTATAACATCTGAGACACAAAAATTGGGTCAAACATGCCCTTATTACAAAACAGTCCAACTAAAGAAATATGAAAAATACATGGTCCAAAAGAAAATAGTAAGAAAGTACTGCAAAAATAAACTAAGGCTGCGTTTGGGAACTAAGATTTGAATTTAGAATGTTGATTTAAAATCAAAGGATTTAAAATCTAGGATTTAAAATCCATGATTTGGTAGAATCTTTTGTTTGGATGTCAATACAAAATGTAAGGATTTGAAATCAAAGATTTGAAATATAGTGTTTGGCTACATTTTTTATTATACATGAACTTGGATTTTAAAATTGGTGTTTGAAGAAAATTTATGCTTTCTTTTGACTCCTCAATCTTTATGCGAACATTAAGGTTTATGTAGAGGTAAAAGTTAGGATAAATTTCACAAAGCCCCCTGAGAAGTTTGATAATATATCTTCAAATTTTCTAGTAGTTTATTTATTAATAAATTTTTAGCAATGATATCCAATATATGAACCATTATTATCTTCAAACCATCACTATTATTATCTTCAAATCATCAACATTTAATTTCATAACAAAAGGAAAACAATGCTACCATCAGCTGGACCCTAGAATATCAATTCCAATACATGTACGTCATGGGAAAACAAAAACATCCAATACAAATATGGATCCATATTTTAAAAAAACTCCCTTTTCTTCTCAATAACAAATAACATGAAACTACTACTCCTCACTGACACCTGAAGAAAAATCTGGATATTACACAATGGCATTGACTGGACTAGCAATCCTGGGCCATAAATCAGCACACTCCTTTCCAATTGGTCCAGTAATTGTAGATCCTGAAGAAGCAGAAAACATCGATTGATATATATTAGATGAAGAAGCAAAAACAAATTTATGCATTACCGTAACTTTTATACAACATCCATTCACATGATTGGTGTGTTCTATTGAAATTGAGGACAACACATCCTATCAGTAACTAGCAGAGACTAAAAAGGAAAAGGTAAATGATACGTTCTAATACATGTTACAAGTGGTAGGGTAAGATGTTCTGAGTAGCATTGACATAAAAAGTCCAAATTTGGATTCAATTTTCTCATCTGAAGCTCAATTTGTGGAATGAAAAGGCTTTGAGTAGGCTTGCTAGTGTTATTGGAATTCCTCTTTGCACAGATGCGTTAACTGCTAACCATGAAAGGCTCTCTTTTGCTAGAGTCTGAGTTGAAGTACAGGCTGATTCTGAGCTTCCCGAGTCTGTATATTTCTACAGTCCAGGCGGCACAATGATACTAACTGTGTAAAAAAGGCTACTACTATGAAAATATGGATTCCTAAAAAAGCACCGAACAGAATGATGTTGCAGAGCCGAATGAAAATGATCAATGATAGATTGTTGAAGGTAACAAAAATAAAGGAAATGATACTGAGCTATCTCCTACGCCTAGTGTTCCAAATAAAATATAATTCTAAGCTACACAACAAGCATGATAAACCATGGACAAGAAGATCTATGCACGATCCGAGTAACAACATGAACATGAAACTGCATGAATAAAAAAATCAACTTCCATTAACTGAATATATATTTACAGGACCAAAATTATGTTTCCAGAAAAGATTTGTACAAACATGTTTCTTGTTCAATCTTTTTTCTTTGAGAACCTAGAGTCCCAAGCAAGCGTCAACAAAATTCATGACCAAAGTTTATCCCACAACATGTGGCTAAGTGGCTTCGTGTTTTAATCCTGTGAACATGTCAAGTATTCATTTATTGTCATTAAATAGGCAATGAAAAGTCCAGCAGCAAAACTGATGCAAATGGTTGGTGACCTGATCATGACCAAAGTTTTTTTAACATTATTTCAATCTATGGATGATAGCATAGTCTGCGAAGTTCAATATCATATTCTTATGTTCTCATAAGCGCACCGTAGGTACTCATTCACTTTGCCACAAAAATCTCAACCCAACATGTTGTCCAGTGCAATATTAATACCGTAGCAATCTTTACCTAAAAGTTGTGTACTTAAACCACAAAAAAAAAAGCAAAGAATAAAACCAATTGCTAATATTAAATCCCAACTATAGCAATTAGCATACCAGCTACTTATTTCTTCCCCAGTCTCCGAAGAATTTTTCATTACTTTGATCGAATTGAAACAGTATCGTCATCAACAATATAAATTAGATGAGAAAATAAGGATTAAATTCAACCTTATCGCGAACCCAACCGCCAGCGACTCGAAGCTGATCGAGTCCCCAACTCGAAGTGCTTCAAAACATCGAGCAAGCGTTTGAAATTCTCCTCTTTCTCAGTGAGATCGATCTTCTCCTTCACCGTCACTGGACCCACCATAAGTCTACTTCTCTCGACGCCGGCGGCACCGTCGTAATTGAAGCCACAGAATCGAAACCCTAATCTGGGGAATTTAGGGAAGGATGAGATGAATTTAGGCGGGAGGAGGAGAGGGTGGAGGGAGAATTTGAGGACGGGGGGAGAGAGGAGAAAGGGGAAGACCTAAACCCTAGATCAGATCTAGGGTTTCGACGAGAGAGGAGAAGGGGAGAAAGGAGAGATAGGGGTTACCTGTGCGTTGAGAAGAACTTGAGAGTCGGGATAATGACTGAGAAATGTGAGAGGAGGAGTCGGGATCGGGATTTTATCCCGTCGGGGTTTGGTAAATACCAAGGGTGAGGGTGGGATTTCAAATACGTCATTTGGGCTTTCAAAATCTCCTCTTTAAAAATCATTGGATTTGAAATCTGAGCCCAATTTGAGGTCCAAACAAGAGATTTGGATTTGAAATACCCTGGATTTTAAATTCAGGGCCCAAATCCAAGTTCCCAAACATAGCCTAAGTCCATCAAAATGACAAAAAAGTAATTAAGGTTCGGCTTCTTCTTCAGATCTGTCTGTAAAACACTCCTGCAAAGGATACTCAGGCTCTGGCATGTCTCCCAGCTAGACATGTCTGTCCTCTAAGTCTTACGTACAACCCGAAAGAATAGGAGTACGTTAGCGTGCATGACACACGACAAGATCCCACGAGGGAGAATAAAAACGGTCGAACGACCAATGCAATAACAGTAATAATAATAATAGAAGTATGGAATTGGAATCCTAACAATTTAAATGCAATCCACCACTAAAGTATAACAATCAGAAGAATCCATAATCATCCAAGTATCAAGGTCATACAACTAGCCATCCTATAATAGTTCAGTGGTCCACATCTCACATAGAGTCAACGTTCATATCATCGAATAACTAACTGTTCACAAATCCTCTACGCGCATCTAATCCCGTGAAACAAGCGGCTAGAGGACTACACGCAATCCGATTTTGGCCTGGTCCGAACTCAAGCAAAAACTCGGGTGACGAAACAAGTCACTGACCAAAGTGACGAAACATGCCACTTGGCCCAATAAACCAACTCCAAGACGAAACAGGTCACCGGTGCGAGTCTGGAAAATACATCAACAACCACATCCGATCACATGAACTATAACTTTCTCATCCCAACTCTTCGTATTTATCTAAGTCAACAAACATGACCTACAATAGATCTCTGATCCACCTCCTAAGTTTAGTCAACGCACACACACATGTTACTAAATCTTGTTCATTACGCGCAAACCCACTAAGTCATGAACTACTAATGGTTCTCAATCACAATAAGGAAATAGTAAATAAATACAACCAATCCTGTGCAACGATATCATGGCATATCAAATAATTAAATCTAAGAATCTTAAATCATAAAATTGTTCTAAAATTAATCTTCTAAAATAATAAATTTATTTACTTAAAATAATCCTTTTGCAAAATAAATTCTTTTAAATATTTATTATTATAATAAAATGATTCTTTTTCCAAAATAATTTTTTATAATTTATTATAATTTTCCTAAAATGATTTTGTTGCTAGAAATAATTCTTTTAAAATATTATAATTAATCTAAAAATACTACTTATCACATTTATTATCATAATAATTCAAAACCAACCATTGTTACAAAATAAATTCCTTTAAAATTCTTTAATACCATTCAACAACAAATCCACGCATAATATCACAATATTCATACTTCAGCATAATTAAATCATAGTCTAATCTATGCATATAATTCATAACAGATCTAAATATTGAAATGATGAGTCAAAGAGCAAAAGGGATCTTGCCTGGGGGTTTTTGTCGAACGGATTGATATTGTCGTGCCGGAGGACCTACGCGCCAGCGCGATGCATGCGGCCGGTGATGGTGAAATGCGGGGCTAGCCCGTGAGGGCACGGCGTCATTGGTCGGCCGTCGACGCGAAGTCAGGTGTTTTCGAGCTCCCGCGACGGGGCTACGAACGTTGACGGCGAGCGCTACAGGGGGAGAGAGCAGAGGCGCGCGGTTGTATAGGGGTAGGGGTAGCAGGCGAGGGTGGAGAAAAGCATCAGCGGTAGCGGAAAGAGTTGGAGTCGGGTGGTGCTGGCTCTAGGGCACTGGAGACAGCGTCGTGGATGGAGACGTACAGAGGAGAGGAGAGGATAACGGTGGTGCAGTGAGAGGAAGAGACAGTTAGAGGGAGAGGCTTGCCAGCATGAGAGGCAGAGGGGAAGAGAAGTAGGGCGCGAGCGGGCGCCGGCAGGAGGCGAGGAGAGAGTGGCAGGCAGGCGATTGCGCAGGGAGGAGCGAGAAGAGGTGCGTGCTGACGTGGTGACGAGGGCTGGTGGCGGGTGACAGAAAACAGAGAATGAAGAGGAAGAGAGCAGCAGAAGAATCGAGCAGCGGGTTGTGAGATGAAAAATGAGGAGAGAGAGAGAGAGAGATTAGATATATATATATATATATATAATATATATATATATATATATATATATAGGATTAGGGTTTAGGGAATAATTAATATAATTAATAATAATACTTATAATAACAATAATAATAATAAAACCAATATTAATTTAAAAGTTTTCACCGCAACAATTTAATTTATAATTATCAAAATCATTAAGTAAATATAAAAATCAGATTTTAAATCATGGAAAATTTTAGAAAATTGAGAAAATATAATTACTCTTTTAAAAATAATAATTTAATATTTTAAAATACCAAAAAATTTATTTAAAATAGTATCAAAAATTCATGGTCATTACAAGGTTTACGATGTCGCTACTGCCGAGCAATCATCGCTATCGTCGTCAGAGACAGACGCTAGGCGCTTGTAGTCAAACGGAACAGCCACCCCCGTTGATATGGGAAGCTCGCCTAAAGAGCGGATCCCGCCTATGTAGGTGGGCTCAACTGAGTTGCGGAGTCCACCCAGATGAGGAACTCTGTTGCTATAGGGGAGCCCGACCGAATTGGGGGGCTCGCCTAATTTGCTCACCTCGCCTGATTCGGGGACTTGGGCCTTTTGACAGGCGAGAGATTGTCATCACTGTTACTTGGCTCTTTTGGAGAGGGGAACGTTCATGTTGATGGCGAAGGCATGGTCCGCGCCGACATGAATTGTCGTTTCCTCTTGCATGAGAGCCTGCAAGGATCATTCAACGGCCCATCGAACAGCCTTTGAACTTGCATCCTTTGCCTTCGGCTCGGCCGTGATGGGTTTGAGGGAGATAGAACCCCTTGTGCTTGCTCGGACGGAGTTCTTCGGCGTGTTTACCTTGGCCATTTGGGGCTGGACTATACGCGCAACTCTGTAGCACTTATGAGACGCATTGCCACCAGAAGAGGATGAAGATAAGTACTCCTCAAACTTGATCATGAGGGACTTAACAGTTATCCCCACCGCAATTTCGTCGAACTGCACCACCACTAATTCATTTAAGTGAATGGTTACTCCCACTGTGGTCACCATCTTTTGTAGGGTGTAAAAATTGACTTCCTGATTGAGGGATCATTTGTGTTTATAAGATTGGCTTATTACAAACTAATCATCAATGTTTATAACAGAAGTGGAGAGAAGGCTCTCCTTGTTTAGCGTGAGTTCTTTGGTAGCAGTAGGATGCTTCCCTTGGTGCTCGTGCCGAGTTTTCTTCCCTTGGATGATCCGATTGGTGTTGCGGTTGGATGAGTTTGAATCTACCCGAGCTTGAATGATATCAAGGCCGAAAGCTTAGAGAGGGCTAAAGAGCCAATGAGCCTCGAATCTGAGGGTTCAGATTGAGTTTATCTCAACAATCTAAACTTGCAACAAGAATGTTCTAGCAAGCGAGTGAGCCAAAACCAAGCAGCCAATGAGAGAGCTAAAGACAGTTAAGTCTCTGCCATCTTCAAGCCGAGCAAAATGAGGGAGCCTTTAGCAAATGAGCCAAGGTTCAACCTTTGGAAGATTAGCTAGCCAAAAAATCAAACAGCCAATCAACCCCATTCATGTTGTCTGAAGGTGGCCTTAAATAGGCAAGGGATGACATGGGTCATCCCTTGATTTATGGGATTTGACCACAAGTAGACCATGCCTCCCTAGTTGTGAGATGTGACCGTTGATGTGACTTTTCCCATGCTCTAAGTAGGCAGCTAACAAGTGAGCTTGACTAGGCGTTCAGGTGAGCTAGCGGTTGGGTCTGCAGGCGAGCTTCAAGCTGTCAAGCTTGACCTTCAGGCGAGTCAGTCAAACAGGCAGCGCTGGCGATTTCTGCTCGTACAGGTAGGCCCAATGTTTAGTTGGGCCCCCTAACTCATGCTGGAGAGCTGGTGGTACTTGACTCCGGGTCGACAGAGTCCGCTCTTCATGTTGACACAGGGGGTATCGTCTCGTGGGGCGGACTGACACCGCCCTTCAAATCGACACAAAGGATCTTGGTCTTCAAAGTAAATAGGCTTTTGGTGAGTCAAATCCAGAAGAGGAGTCAACTAAGCCGGTCCTTTGAGTTGACTAAACGGTCTCGGCTCGGGGTCTCGGCTATTTAGAGTTGACGAGGGAGGGTGAGTCGGCATAGGGCGTCTCGATAACTTCGAGTCGACGAGGGGTCTCAGCTACTTGGAGTCGACGAGGGGCATCCGCCACTTGGTCTTCGAATAGAGTCAACAACGGGGGCTCGTTGAGTCGACTTCGGGAAGAGGAGTCGACTAAGGCTACCCTTCGAGTCGGCTTCAAGAAGACTGAGTCGGCTGAACTATAGACTGAGTCGGTTGGACTGTAGACTGAGTCGGCTGAACCCTAGGGGAGTCGGATGGACCTTAGGGGAGTGGGATGGACCCTAGGGGAGTCGTCTTGCCTTCTAACAGATGGAACCTTAATCTCTTTTGCCTGTTCCAAGTTGTTGTGTAGGGATTAAGGTAATTTTTATTGCCTACATAAACAAAGTACGATATAAACAAAAACAAATATGCAAATGAGATAGTACGCAAATAGACAATACAAACACATGATGTGATCACGGAGTTCGGTCACTCTCGACCTACGTCTTCGCTCCAAACTCACGAGCAGAACACCACTATCTCAAAAGATACTACACAATCGGTTTTCAACGTTCACCAACAAACGTTTACAACACTCATAATACAATCACACAACACACCCTCTAAGTGTTGGCCTAGCCCATGTCACATTCCTCAAGTGCTTAGATTTACAATCTCTCTCTAGGCTTTACTACTGACGCCACTCCTCTTGGAATCGACCACGTCTCTCACCACACATTTCTCTCGGTGTCCTTGTGTATTACAAAGTGTATCTCACAATAAAGCTCAATAAAATGTTTTGTTCTCTATAATGGATGTGAACACAATTAAGCCCACACTTAATGTTATAAGCTCATAACCCTAATATATTATGTATGAAATACTTAAGCTCAAGTGGGTGTAATCAATGAGCAATAACAAAACTAAACTCAATATGAAATCTAGCTTAATGAAATGATTAATCAACAAAAAAAATATAAAGCTAGAAATTGAGTTTAGAGAAAACTTCTCTGAAAAACAAGAGTAAGAGATATTGAAATTGAAGCCCAAACACGAAATGGATGATCTCTTCCTCTTATGAAAACTTCTTCACATAAACTCTTGTAAAAACACACTTAAACAAACTTAAACACACTTAAACCACTTGTAAACTTGTTTTAAATTTTCTTGGAGAGGTTTAAGTGTTAAGGGCTGAGGGGTATTTATATGAACTCAAGACAATAGCCCAAAGCCAAGGAAACAGACAAAAAACCCCAAAATTTTGGGTCTGGAAAAACTAGCTGTTGGCTTGCAACGATCACAAAGTCGATCAATCGGTAGACCTGTGTCGGTCGACCGATCGGTATCTATCGATCGACAGATGCAAGTGTGTCAGTCGACTGATGCAAGTGTGTCGGTCGACTGAAATACCTTAAGACCTAAACACTGAAAACATTCTTCTGATCGGTCGACCGACGGGTGAATCCCGGTCGACCAAAAACTGACACATTCCCATAAACATGATTTAAGTTAAAATTTTGACTTTGTAAAATCAAATTAAAATAACAAATAAACTCTAAAAATAGTAAAATTTTATGAATGATCATAAACATGAAAATTAACATGTTACAAAAGAAATTTCTCAAATATCATTTCCCGTTTGTAAAAATTCATCATTTTGTAAAATCGGTCAAAATATAAAATCTTAAAAACACATGATTTTGACAAAATAATTTTAAACAAGTTTAAAACTACTTTTAACTAGATTAATAGACTTTATAAAAGATATACAATAGTTGTATTTAGTCATTAATCCATAATATAATATTTTGCAAATTAGTAAAACATATGAACTTGTTAAAACTTGATTTTGATGAATTTATTCTAAACAAGTTTTAAAACACTTTCCAATAGGTTTTTAGACTTAAGAAAGATATAAGATCATGTTGTTAAGTCTATAATCCAAAACCGCGATAAACTAAAATAAACGATAAATAAAAACAAATGTGTGTGTATAAAATTTGAGCTCTAAGTAAAAACATACAAAGTATATTTCCTAAACTAATATACCCAAGATGAAAATATTCAATATAGCTCATCTTGCTTGCGGATGAAGCTTGATCTTGAATTTAACTTGAATTGCAAATGGTTTTATTCCAATATTCCGCCAACCTCCATTGAATGTCATCGTTAAGGCGCAATCCATCCAACCTCCAACTATGTTGTTTGTCTAGATTACCTAATAAGAAAATACAAATACTAGACAAACGATATTAGGAATTGTTTGTAAATCATTAAAACAAGATTAGATAGTAGGCTCATAAACATGAGTCCTAACAAGGTGTTTCGACATGACTTGGTTTGGATGAGGCTTGGTAGTGTATTGCTTTTATTGATTATTGTATTCATAGGATCTTAGAGTTAGGATTTAGCGATTCACATTTTGAGATATATGAGTATATACATGAGGGTTTTTTGTTTGGATTATTTCGCTCGACGTACTCATTCTCATGTTGTGGATTTCTAAATCTTAATTCCTCTTAGTTCATGATAAATGATTTATATATCTATATTGTTGGCCTTCTTGTTTTGATGATGTTTAACAAACAATTTATCACTAATGTTGTTTGTCTAGTATTTGTGTTTTCCTATGTATTGTAGACAAACAACGTTGTTGGAGGATGGATGGAATAGAGCTTCAACGATCATATCCAATGCAAAACATCAAACTTCATGTATATCACTTTTTTCATGTTTTGAACACTTTTGCAAAATAATGAGATTTCACAATTGGGAAATGCAAATTGGAAAATTCTTTTTGTAACATGTTCAAAATATCATTTGCAAACATTTCTCAAAGTTTCATCAAGTTTGGAATTGATTTGTTATGTTTAATGGAATTTACAAAATCATGTTTTCGTTCGTGCACATGTTCGTGCATGTTTTACAAAACTGATGAGTTTTCGCAAATGGGAAGTGATATTTGAAAAATTCTTTCTCTGACATGTTTATCTACATGTTTAGAAACTTTTCTCCAGTTTTTACTATTTTTGGAGTTGATTTACTGTGCCAATTGATTTTACAAAATCGTATATGTTAACAGTTTTTCAGAAACTGTAAATTTGTGTTCAAATATTTATTTCTATCAACTGGGAAAATATTTTTCAGAAATTCTTTATCTGACATGTTATTATACATGTCTATAATATTCCCACAATAGTTCATAATTTTTGGAGTTCATTTACTATTTTAAATTGATTTTACAAAACAGCTGCGCACTGCTACAGTAACTCCGGTCGACCGGACCGGTCGACCGGAAATGTCTCTGGAACTCTTTCAGGTTTGTACAGTGCTAGCGGTCGACCGAAAAAAAGGTCGGTCGACCGCCCAGCTCCCAAAATGCCCATAACGGCTATTTTTTTGTATCCGTTGGAGGGGTTTTTGGTCTTTTGGTTTGGGCTTTTGTTTGAGGTATTGGGAGGCTATAAATACCCCCTTATACCTAAGTTTTAAAATATCTAAGAGAATGTTTTAGAAAGAGTTTAACAAGGGTTTAAACTTGTTTAAGTATTGTTTAAGTTTGTTTAAGAAGCTTTTAAGCATTTGAGTGTTTGGGTTTGTGAAATTAACTTCACAAGAGCTTGAGGAGTTCTTCTATTGGTGCTTGAGCATTCAACCTTTCCTCCTTCAATCTCTTGATCTATTTGAGAAGTTTTCTAAACTCTATTTCTAGCTCTTTTATATATTCATTATTGATTTATCATATATTAATTATTGCTAGTTTGCTATTTGAGTTAGATTTCATTTTACTCATTGTTACACACACCCACATTGAGCTTTTAGTATTTACATACATAGTATAGTTGAGTGGTGAGAGATTGTAACTTTGAGTTGTGCTTATTTGAGTTCTCATCTATTGTAGAGAACAAATTTATATTTGTTACATTGAGTGTGTTGTGAAGTTTTCGGTGAACTAGAAAACCGTATTGTGAGGGTGGAGTGTAGCCACATTGTGAGAGAGTGTGTGGAGATCTCCTCGAGGTGAGGAGCGGAGACGTAGGTCGTGGGGACCGAACTCCGTGAGAGAAATTGTGAGGTGTAAACGTTATTCGGGTGAGCGTAGAAAACCCGATTGTGATAGTGGATTCTCCGCGGGAGTGGGGAGCGGAGACGTAGGACGGAAGGTCCGAACTCCGTGATCATCTTTGTGTGTTTGTGATTGTCTTGGCGTCTCACTTGTGCTTATTGTTCATATCATTCTTGTCGCCATTATCTATTGTTCACATTGTCCACTATCTTGTTTATCTTGTTTATGTTTATATCACCCTTAGTTTATATATCCTTGCATATATATTTCATCATATAGGATATATCTCTTTGTATATATTGCTTATTCTTGCTTATAACTCTTGTATATCTATCTTGCAAGAATACAACTTGTTAATTAATTTTAATTGGCATTTAATCGGATTAGATTAGCATAATACCCTAATCACCCTCCCCCCCCCCCGCCCTTCGGGGTTAACATATATGTACTAACTTGTATTTTTATACTCCTAACTCCTCCCCCTTGGGGGTGGTGGAGATATTCTCGCTAGTGTTTTGATGCTCGTTGATTCTATCTTTTTCAGGCAGTGAGTTAGGCGTTCGGAGAGTCACAGGTAGACGGAGATTCAGTTTAGTTCACAATCATTTATTTAGTAGACAGCTAGTGCTCCACAGCGAGTCAGGCACTCGGAGAGTCGTAGGTTGACAGAGACTCAGTTTAGGGCACAATCATTTATTTAGAGTTTATTTTACTATTTTTATGAGTTTAGTTTTCTTTTAGACATATATTTCATGTAGGAGGTTAAGTGCCTTAGTACTGTATTCAGTTGACTCTTGTATTCAGAGATTTGTTAACTTATTTTAAATTGTCAGATATACTTCTTTGTTTCTATTGGAACACGTTTATATTTATTATTGGATCTTCTCTATATTATTTTTCTTGTATTATTATATTTATCTTATCTACTTTGTACCTACACTTGATCATTGTTTGACTTTCACTAGAGATATATTACTGTGATGGTAAAACATGCTGTTACATAGTGTTGGGTGCATAACAGGTTTGACATCCTTGGGTTCACCTTGAACTATAGCCTTGTGTGAAACTAGGGGCCACAACTTATATCTTAGAATCTATATCATTCTGCAGAGAGAGAGAGAAGAGAGAGACGAGAGAGAGAGAGAGAGAGAGAGAGAGAGAGCGAGAGAGAGAGAGAGAGAGAGGCGAGAGTCGTGTGTGTGTGTGTGTGTGTGTGGCGCGGGCGGCGCGAGCGCGTGTACACACACACTTGTGTAATTAAATATATCAACTATATTTTATTTACACTATGATTCTATGAAGCTATGGTATTTCTTTTAAAAAAATCATATCTATATATATATATCACCATTATATATATATATAGTTATATACTATATATATTATATATATATTATATATATATATATATAATTATATATTATATATATATATGGGAAATATTTGCGCTAATGTGACACATTGATTCTCACCTAAGGACGTGGGTCCTAAAATCAATAATGCATTCGTTTTTTTTTGCGATCCACTCCCATTAAACTGTGATTAGCACGTTCTTAACGACAAACACGTGCAATTTTGGGGTGAACTCGCGTGTTGAGGTCATGTTTTGACCTTCATCCAGCTCACCGTATTTAACGGTTTTTGATAAATGAACTTTTGGTGCGCTCAACGAAGGTCAAACACGACGGGTTTCAGCCCCTAAAATTGATGTGTTTTGTTTAAATGTGTAGATCAGTTCAATCGAAGCAGACTAGTAAAAAAATTAGGATATGTGATTTTAGGCCGCATCCTTCGGTGGAGAATATTAGGTATGCACCTTAGGCAAACATTAGGCCTATATATATATATTATATATTATTATATGTATATATATATATATATATATTTATATATATTATATATGATATGATCATTAATGTAATATATGTGTGTGTGCGTAGTGTGTGTGTGTGTGTGGTGTATATATATATATATATAATATTAATATATATATATATTATATATATATATAATTTATATAGTATAGTATATAATATATATATATGAGAAAAATGGGTATACGTGGTCCGAAGATCTTGGTAGTGATGTGGAGCACATCTTGTTCATACATCAACACCTTGAAGATGGAGCCTGCCCCCACCGCACCTGCCAAGGTGTGATGTATTGGACTAAGATGTGTCCACGATCACTACCGGATCTTTGGCCCAAGTATACGATGATTCCTCTATATTATATTATATATATATATACTATATATATATATTTATTATATATATAATATATTGTACATTGTTTGGTGTGAAAGTTGACATCTTCATTGAGGTATTCATTACAACTTCTATCGTTACAATAAAAATAAAAAGATAATCTTTTATAAGACTCTTACACAATGAAAATAAAAAATTATAACTCTTCTCAAACAAACGCAATGGATGTTTATCTCCCGCTACTTACGTGTGATCTTTGCCTGTGATAGAGACGTTAAATATCCGTGGACTACCAAACGATCAGATCAATCCGGAGTTTCGTTGATTCATGAAGGAATCAAGAAACCGAAGAAATTATCTCGGTAACAGCGAGATAACCACTCTTCTCAAGATCGCAGCTAGGTACGACCTCAAGGGAAGGCACTGGGCTATGGATCTGACGAACTCATCTTCCTTATGTAGAAGAACTCAATCCGATCTCCTCCTCCTCTTTGAAATTTATGCTCCTCAGTTTCTGATTCAGCAGGGCTTCGCCAAGGCTCGAGAATTCCAGATCTGTGTAAATGAAGGCCCTAGGGCTGTAGTTATAGGTTTCAGGACCTTTGTTTTCGGATAAAAACCACTGATTCACTCTTATCCTTAGTTGTAACCACTTTATCACGTTCTTGGATAATATTAGATCAGTTGAAACAAATCCAGGTGGTTAACGGTTGAAAACCGCTCAAAAACCACAAAAACAGCTTTTTGGGGCAAGCAGACACCCG
>NC_033797.1:3701221-3720181 GCF_001876935.1 Asparagus officinalis
CACTTAGGGACACCACGGGTGTCTCGGGCTGGGCACGTGCGGTGTCTCCGTTAAGGTCTGGGGCACTGTTTTGCGCATCCCGTTTGTTTCCGCTGTATCTTCGTCGTCCGAACTCAGAATTATGCTATTAAAAGTGCGTATGAAAGTCAACGAGGAGATCTACAAGCTCCCATAGTTGAATCATATGTAGAGTAGATGGGACATGAGGGGCGCTTCGTCTTTTATAAGTGAAGCGTAGCTCCCGAACAGTTCGTATCTTTGTTATTCTGTAGTTCCGTTACTTCACACGGTTCATCGACTTACTTCATGTGTTTATCGACATCAATTAAGCTTCTGTGACCCGGATAGTGATGTTCATCATCTTCTCTCTATCTAAAACCACGTGCGGGAATCCGTGGGCAATTTTTAACGCCTATAGATACCCCCTCCAAAGTGTTTCAGTCTCATTTCTTTTATTGAAGAGCCTAAAATACTTTGGATGTGATCTGTCCAACCTTCAGTCAGTGTGAAAGGACCTATAGTCAGCTTCGATCTTTGACTTCTTTGATTTTTAGTCTATTTAATATTTTGATGAATAACTGAAGTTCTTCAGGCATTACGTTTATCATCTGGCCGTCGTTGAAGTCTCGAATCGAAATTGGTGAGTTGGTTTTGGCTGGTTCATTGAGTTGACTTTGAATTGATTATCTATGTCACAACGCATTGACCAGCGTTGACCCAGAGCTACGTGTTGACTAGCATTGACTCAAAGCTACGCATTGATCGGTGTTAACCTTAGGGTTTCGTATCGATCGGCGTTGACCTTAGGGTTTCGCACCGATCGGCATTGACTTTCATCGTAACGTATTGACCGGTATTAACCTAGGGCTACGCATTGACCGGCATTAACTTTCATCATAACGCGTTAACTGGTGTTGACTTTCATCGCAACGTATTGATCGATGTCTATACAGTTTATGCTCTAAGGCGTTGGAGCGTGACGGTCCCAAATGTTAGGGCTGTAGGACCAACTGTTAAAAGCTAATTCATCTGCACGAATGGATCTTATCCTAAAATTGTCAGATCCTTGAGTCACGAAACCAATTAATGGAGCTGGTGCATCAATGACTATCGTATTTATAAAAATTTTGGCAAATTCTCAGTCATCAACGGGTTTGATTAGCCTTTAGTCAGGCTAGCATGCAGATTGTTCAAATCCGTTCCGCATATAACGTTGTGCTAAAAGAGTTAACTCTTTTAGTGCTACGATATTAAATACGTAGACTTCATCTTTCTCATGGGAATAGACTACCCGGCAACGCGTGTTAAGCGTTAGCTTATCCCTACTTAGGCTTCGGGATAAAAGTTCCCAGATTTAGATTCTGGTATCTTCTTCAATCGGTGAAAGACTAAATAGGCAACGCGTGTTAGGCGCTGACTTATCCCTACTTAGGATTCAGGATAAAATTCCCCGCACGTGTAAGACGCAGATTTTGGGAGTTGAAAAATAATGTATTCTCTTGGGACAAAGACGAACTTGATACTGGAGAGGAAAAATTTTATATTCTATCACCAGTTACAAAGGAAACTTAAAGTGGGATCTCTAATTCGAGAATCTGAAGAGTGAAACTAAGAGTGGGATCTCCACTCTGAGAATCGAAAAGATTCAGATAATCCTAACTATCGGAAGGTTTGATTACCAAACTAAAGGTAAATTTCTCGTTTATCGAGAGTGAATTATGGTTTTTATAACCCTAACTGTAGGAAGGTTTGATCACTCGATTTGAAAGTGGGCCTCTCGTTCATGAAAGGAATCAAGAGGAGATTTTAGCTTTGACCCTAACTATAGGAAGGTTTAACTAAATGTGGGATTTGAGCGATCCTAACTGTTTAAAGGTTTGATCGTTCAATTTGTAAACCTCTCGTTCATGGAAAGAATCGAGAGGGAATTTTGGTTGTGGTCCTTACTGTTTAAAGGTTTGACCAAATGGGAGTGAAAGTATAAATCACAGTGGGAGTGTTGACTTGTACGAATCACTCAGTGAGGGTTTTTGATGTCAAATGATGAGATCTTGACACGAAAGGGATTTGACAATCGTAATAGACCATTCGAATTAAAATTTCCAGTGCTATGTCAAGACTTTAATAGCGGGAGTTTAGTGTTTATCACTTTGTTTGTAATGACCGGATTATCCATAAGAATATTACATATAACATTCTTCCGAAAACTTTCCATTATATGAATTATCCACCCCCAGTTTTCTTTGCGAAACTGGGTCCAATGAGGAGCACATTATCCTCAGTCGGATGTTCGGGTTATCCTTAAGAATATAAAATTCTCTAGGAACTTTTCGTCAAAGGTAGGAAACAGTTTAAACTCATATACCTATTGGAGTATACAGGGAGCAGTTTATCCTCATGCACATGTTGAAGGATTGAGAAGCAGTTTATACTCGTATACTCTTTGGAGTCAGGGAAAATAGTTTATACTCGTGTGCCCTGTTGGAGTATTAATTCAGCTTAATTTAGTGTTATGATGCCAGCTTCTACCAAGGTTTGGATGCTATTTTTAAGAGCAAAGTAAGCCTTGGTAGGATGAAGGATCCTCCTGTGGTACGCACGGTACTTTGGATTCGAAATATTATCAGCTTCCTCCTGATCTATGATAGGTGGTTGCTTAATCTTGTTATTTTCAAGGAGGGATTCAAAAATGGTTGGAACGTCTTCGTTCTTGAAAGAGTACTCTTTTTAGAGTTTCGGATCCGAAGTATTTTGCTGTCTCTGGGGTTGCTGCTGTGACGTCTGATTAACATCAATAGCTGCTGCAGATATTTTTCCTTTACTACGAGAGGCAAAGCTTGAGTTCGGATGGTTAAACGTTGTTTGGCCTTTCTCAGCCTTCTTTATTTTAAGGAAACGTTCGACATGTTCTCCACGCAGCTTCAACTCTTTCCAAGTCTTGGATGGCTCGACCCCCAGGGCTTCCAACACGTCAATGGAAATATTATTGTGGCACATCTGCAAGATGAATTCCTCTGTGACAGGATCTTTATAGTTTATTGCCTGGCTGTGGAAGCGTTTGACGAACGTGTCCACTGACTCTCTATCTTTCTGCTTCTTGTCGAAGAGTGTCTTGATTGACACCTTAGTGTTATTGTCAAAGAAATTGCTGAGGAACAGGTTCTCCATATTATCACAGCTATTGATGCTCCCCGATTTGAGACAGCAGTACCAATCAAAAGCAGCTTCACAAAGAGTGCCAATGAATGACCGAACCATCAGGGGTTCATTCCCTAAAATCACGCCCAAGTGGGACTTGAAGTAAATTAGATGTTGAGTGGGCGAGCCCCTCCTATCGAACAGCATGAAGTTGATCATGTTAAACTTAGCTGGATATAGAATTAATTCTCACTCTCTTGGATAGGGACATGGAATACCGATCTTTTTTACCTCCTGAGTAGACATCAGTGTGTTTATTTTACTCTCGAGGTCCTTCATTTTCTCATCCTCACTCGTATCCTTACTTGGTCGATTTCGAGGAGGAACATCATGGCCACCCCCGGTGTTATCATCATTAGTGGGGCTATCCCCAGCATTTTGATTAACAGGAGGATCATCAGCATTGAGGTGTTCATCCACATCTGAATTGCTATATATTTGGTTAACATTGTTGAGATGACTGGATTCACCAATCTGGTTGGACAGAGCTTGAAGTTGTTGGTTATGTTCTTCCTTCATCCGTTGTATAGCCATTTCTATTTTAATTTTGAATGCTTCTTTCTGCTTGGCTAGAGCATCCTCGAGAATTTTGGTCATTTGCTCGGTGTATTTTAATTTTGAATGCTTCTTTCTGCTTGGCTAGAGCATCCTCGAGAATTTTGGTCATTTGCTCGGTGTTGATCATAAACACTTCCCGAGCTTGGCTTGGCTAGAGCATCCTCGAGAATTTTGGTCATTTGCTCGGTGTTGATCATAAACACTTCCCGAGCTTGTCCCACGCTAGAATTTGTGTCATCGGAGGTGATTGTGGAGCAAGTATCTAAAAGTTCGTCCTCTGAAGACAGTCCTTCATGCATCCTTGGGTCAACTCTATGTTTGATGGCTTCTAGCTGGAGCCAAGACATCCGTTAGGCTATTCTTGAATTGACTTTTCTTCCCTAAAAAATATCAGGATTAGTGCCATTTGAAGCAATCGCAGACTTTTCTCTGTCAACCATATTGATAGTGACTTCAAGGAATTCGTTATCTTGACCGGTTGACTTTCTTTTACGGAAACGCCTTGACTTACCCCCTGCCAACCATGGTTTCAATGCTTCAGGGGAAAACCTTTGGAATACGGAGACCCTCTGTGGCGCGGTCTTGGGGCAACTACATTCTAATAATACTACCCGGATAAGTTTGACGCACGGACAATGAAAGTCTGTCCCCAGGTATCTCTCTTTCGAGATCTGTTCGTACCCCCAGCCTGATAGTATAACTCATCGGCGTGATGACCGGAGCAATCTATCTTGTGTTGGCATGACTTCTCAGATACAACGTCATCATCTGACAAACACGTTTCCTTCTGAGGATTTGCTGCCTTGTTGGCATTTACAGGAGTCACACGTTTGGGATCACACCTTTGTGAGGGTGAAACCCTAACGGGCTCCTGGCCTTTTGTACGCACCCCCAAGCAGGTGGTCACGAGAATCAGCTTGTTAGGAGGTCGCGTATGACCCCGAGTCTGGATGGTTGCTCGGGGTTCCTTCACTGGGCCCAAGCGTTCTCTAACGAGAACCTTGCCTCGATCTTCGTGCAAAGGACCTAGGCGGTTTGCCATTGTTTTCCTGCCTTTGGATATGTCCATACTGTCGTGGAGCTTTACCAGAGGTGCAAGATTAGAAGCACTACAACAGAAAAGCTAATCTGCGAGGAACAAGTTTGTCGTTGAAAGTCGAGATTTCCTCGCCGTAGTGTGTTGGCGAGGAAAAAACTTTGGTCACCATTTCCTCGCGGTAGGGTGGTCAAGAAAAGTTTCTGCGAAGAATATTATAATTTCTCGCGAAATCCTTTTTGCGATGAATATATTCTTTTCTCGTTGTTACTCTTTAGCCTCGATATTTTTCCTCACCTAATCTTATACCTTTTTCATCGCTAAACTATAGTTTCCTCGCTAATGATACGTGAATAATATTTAATTTATATATAATAAAAGTAATAAAAAACTATTTTCGTCATTGTAAGTATCTTTTAGCGAGGAAACCGTTCCTCACCAAAGGTAACTCTTTAACGAGGAAATTGATTTTCTTCATTATATGTATCTTTTTCTCGTGGAAACAGTTTCTCAGTAAAGGGACTCGAAGACGAGAAAATTTAAATTTGTCGTTGTAGCTTGTACCCCATATTCCTCGCCAAAGAAATTCAATTACGAGGAAATTTACATTTGTCGATATAGGTTATATGGTCTATAGCGAGGAAAATTACTTTTGCCGTTATAGGTTGTATCACTATAGAGAGAAAATATGTTTTTGTCGACGTAAGCAGTATACTCTATAACGAGGAAATATTCTTTTGACGACGTAAGCAGTATACTTATAATGAGGAAATTTTATTTCATCAATAATAATGCCATTACGAGAAAAATACTCAAAATATAAATAATTGTCATCAATTGTCACCACAGTACATCAAAACAATTAAAATAAATAAAGCAATCAAGTTTCTATCATAAGTAACAATGCTAGTCTAAAGCAATAACAAATACAACACGATCAAAGGAATATTTCTCCAAGTTTAAGTTCACTAAGAATACTAAGCTGATGGATGTTGCCTGGAAAAATTAGCCATAAACTCCTCAAACTTTTTGGTTTGCTCCTCCAATCTTTGTATTACCTCATTTTGTGCATCGATCTTTTGTTGTTGAGTTCCTACAAGTTGTTGGGTCTCTTGAAGCTATTCTTGCAACTCTTTATAGTTGTTGGGTCTCTTGAAGCTATTCTTGCAACTCTTTATTCTTTTCAGACATTTCACTCATCGAAGAACGAGAGAACCTTAATGGTGATGGTTCTTGCAACTCTTTATTCTTTTCAGACATTTCACTCATCGAAGAACGAGAGAACCTTAATGGTGATGGTTTAGGGCCAAAACCACAGCCCTTAATGTAGCCTGATTTGACTTTGAGAACTTATGCACAAATTTCCTCATCTGTCATTATTCGAGTTCCATCAGGTTGAGTGGTATCTGCTCGCATCTTAATCAATTGATCCTATAAGTAAAAAAATATATCCAGTTCAATCATATGTAACTTCTCAATTACAACCTAATCAATATAATCCTCTTTAGAACAGTAATATTAGTTTCACCTATATTCTTAAAATGTTATAAAAGCATGCATCATTGACACGTTACTTACCCATTTTTCCTTTGCTCCCAAGTCCCATCCTTTTTTTATGCTTCTATACTCTGTTTCAAAACGATCAATTGTACCTTGCATATCTCTAGTATGTGCTGCCAATTGCATTTAAACATATTTTCTTTTTCAGCATATATATATGTACACAATTAAGTTACAAATTTATAAGCAAAACTAAAAAGTGTCTTACAATTTGCTCTTGGTGTGACATAAATAATTTTGACCCAGCTTTGTGGTGATATGTCAACTTTGACCTATTAAGAACATTCTTCTCTGAGTGAATCTAAAATTATTAAGACATACAGTTAGAAAGAAGTAAATGAAAAAAGAAAAAATGTAATACGTGGAGAAAAATAAAAAAAGAATATTGTACCTTAAACTTTTCACTAGAAAAATGAGTGCAAAGAAACTCTCATTCTTCCTGAGTCTTAACAGCTTCATGTTTATTTTCAATTGCCTCCTCAATTGTTGAAAACTGCTCAAAATGTTTCTTCAACTTATAACGAAAATTACAATATATGGTCTGACATGTTGTAATTACATATCTCTGGACCCAAGGGAGCGACATGTCAAATTCAAACTTATTCTGCACAGGCATAATTTCATGTCAAACTAAATATAACAAATCAAAGCAACCAATATAATGCCTTTAGCAAAAAAAATCATCACTAACCTGCATTCTTTTGATCAAGTTCTCCACATCTACTTTTTCAATCTTCTTCTATTTTTTTCAAATTCAGTGGGGCGTAGTTTCGAATTGTGTAACCAATTTCATTTGCAACCATCTCAACATAAGGGCCCGTAGGTCTGTCATTTTCTTTAGTCAGAGTCACAAGTATTTTAGAATTCAATTGGGAGAACACCTTATCTGCATTCACTCCTCTTGTCTTCCGTCAGAGTCACAAGTATTTTAGAATTCAATTGGGAGAACACCTTATCTGCATTCACTCCTCTTGTCTTCCCTCGCACCTTTTTGGTTGTACCTTTGACATAATTTTTATTAAGAACATAACACATACGTATATTTAATTCTCAAAATATATGTATATAATGTTTTGTATACCTGGAGGAGGCTCCTGATTAATATCTGACATCACATTATCATATCGTTCTTCATCTATGGTGTTTACTACTGGCTGATCATTAGCACTTTGTTACTGAAGACATGCACTAACTCTAATCTCTGTCATTCGAGTGTTTCTGCAGAAGGCCATGTTGATGGCACAAGTGTGATTTTGCATCCGTAAGATGCTAGGCGCCTTTAGATATTATGTTTGTTACCGAAATCATAGGCAACAACCTACAAGAGAGAAACACAAACGATAATTAATAAATAAACATAAATATTAAGAAGTTTCCACTGGTAAATAATAAAGCATCCTAGACGGAATTTTCCGTCTAGGATAGCTAGATTTCCGTCTAGAATAGTTATCCTAGACGGAATTCCGTCTAGGATATTAGTCTAGTTTGTTGCCGTCGAGAATGCAACATTCTAGACAGAAATTCTATCTAGGATAGTATCCTAGACGGAAATGCATCCTAGACGGAACAAAATACGATCTATAGTATTTCAAGACGGAAAAAAAACCGTCTAGGATAATCCTAGACGGAAATTCCGTCTAGAATAGTATCCTAGACGGTTTTTCCATCTAGGATACATGTAACAGAATTTTTTAGTATCCTAGACGGAAAATTCTGTCTAGGATACTATTCTAGACGGAATTTTTCGTCTAGGATACTTGCTATATTTTATTTATTTATTTATTTTACAGAACCTACTTTCGCACGACATATAATATCACATGCACACAATATAGCACAACACCAAATCATATTCATATCCAATTATAATCATATTCATATCCAATTATATTCAACGCAATCTAATTATATTCCAATATCAAATTCAATTATATTCAAATAATACATTCACCAAAACACTAGAGCGATACATAAATTGTTAACATAGATAATAACTAATTTTTTATTTATATGTTTATTTACAATCGGAACTGCAAGAGTCAAGAACATTCAATGCTTCAGAAATGTACAATCAACTGACCTTCAGAACAATAACAAAAAATTGACCTTCAGAACTTGCGGCGGCAAGAGAAACAAGCATTCCTTTAAGCATTTCTAGAGGTAGAAATCATGGAACTGGATGACCTATATTACAGAGTTAAAAGAAATGTACAATTAATTAACCGCAGACATATCTTTATATCAAGTAGCACACAAATGCAAACAATATGTGGTTGCGCAAAGGAATCTCAAAAGAAAGAACATCATCTATGCTTTTGACAGCTTGAAGCTTATCATGCATCAAATGCCAATTTGGTTCGAGATCCTGAATGTGATAGATAAAGAATATTAAAAGATTCTAATAGAACTGGTGCATATGCTACATAAGAATAACAAGAGAAAAAATGATCACCTCAAAGGTTAAGTAATGCAAAAGGCTATCAATAAATTTTAGCATGCTACGGCAGAGAATGGAAGAGAAGGCAAACCTGTGTATCTTCTAAGGGAACCATTCCCATTCAGCAAATTCGGAACAAGCCTTTTATCCTGGCCTAGAGATAGGATTTCTTGCATTCTTTCAGGCCAATCAGAATTCAGTCTCCGTGCAAAATCTTCCACTTCTCTGTAATAATTTATAAAATGGATGAGGCAAGCTAGATTAAGATGCAATGGGTCATTATACTCACATGTCAGGAGTTTATTTGCATAGCAGCTGTCAAAACGACATAACTGGGATGGAAATCAACTTACTATCCGATGATCATGTACAATATGGCAGTGATAACCAAGAACTGGCAGGCTCAATGATTGAAGATATTAACCCTTCTGATGCGGCAATGAAGGAAAAATTCTTTGAAGAAAAGACCCGTGTTCAATTTGATCAAAAAGCAGAGGCTGAGTTTGATACTAAGGATGACTTTAAAGTCTCCAATATTCTGATTTCCTCTAGCAAGTATTCATAGGTCTGCTCATCCACATCAGCAGGCTCAATTGCAGGATAATAATCATGGGTATCATGATTTTCGTGAGAAGGATTCGAAAGCTCTACTGCATTTTCACTGGGGAAGGGAATCGTATATGTAGAAAAATCCGCATACATAGCTGCATTTGTTTCCTTCTGCAGAGAAATAGTTAACCAAATATAGTCAGAACTTCAGATGTCTCCAAAGAAATTTTAATTAATGCATACATGTTTTGCAAAAAATCTGACCTTTAATTATGAGTTTATGATACTATCTGAATTACAATGTTAATGTAAAATTACAACTTCTAAACAAATCCATAGTTAGTCTGGGCATTCTCAATCAAAAAGAATTCATGAACTAACCTGTGCACTTAGGTCAAATACTGAAGTATTCATAACTGAACTTGGTCTTGTTGGCTGTAATTATCGGTATCATGGCTATTATAAAAAGGATTTGAGCCATCTACTGCATCAACTCTATATACTTCCATCTGCACAGAAATCAACAAAACATAGTCAGAATTTCAAAATTCTCAAAAAGAAATTTTCATTAATTCAGAATTCACGCAAATCATCAACTAACCTGATTAATACCCTGAGTCTGCATCCAGTTCATTTCTGTAACCTGCTCCGAAGTGAGTTGGCTTGAAAAGGGAGCAAAACGTGACATCTGAGGATCCAATGGAACTTCAGTACCTGAATACAAATTTCCTCGTCGATGGTTATTATTAACTGTTGATTGTTCATTAGTATCCTGAAATTGATGTACATATCTTCTCACCACATCTACTAATTGTCCACCATCATCAACTCTTGGAAATTTAGTAGGACGCATAACATCAGTCTCAGTATCAAAAAGAACTGGCGATTTCCTTTTACAATAATTTTGCTTGAAAACTGCCTCATAAATTGGACCACAAACAAAGCAATTTCTGCAACATGATGTGAAATGACCCATCCATTTCTTCACTGTAATGCAACGACAGTCATTTTTGTCGCACTTCGCTATGTGCTGCAAAATACGCGCAATGCGTGCACTACATTGATACATGCATCCTCGAAGTTGCCACTGCAGGTTTGAATGTATCCACTGTTCTAGAAACTTGCATACATTTTGAAGACCATCGATGGTAATGTTTCTTGGATTTTTTTTAGCGGTTTGAATGTATCCATTGTAAAGCAATTTCTACTAAATCCCAATCATGCTACAATCCGAATCGAGATTGGAGACGAGAGATCAGTTACCTGTGGCTCCTTGGGCTTGTCGGGATCAGCCAGCAGGGATCGAGAGGAGGAGGAGGAGGAGGAGGGGCGGGAGGTGAAGCAGATAAAGAGCTCGCTGCCGCCGCCCTCGATCGTTTTCTTCATCTTCTCCATTGTGATCTTATTGGAGGAGAATCAAAAGGTCGATCAGGGTTTTTTTCCTTTTCCTTTCTTTTTTGCTCTTTTTAAGTGGCCGGAGAATGAGATAGAAGGAAGAGGGCAATCATCATTAGTATTTGGGAATGAAATTATATGGGGTTTGAACCGGAGATTGAGAATTTAGGCGGGGAAATGAAATTCGGGAATGAAATTTTTAAGAGGAACGTGCCCTCTTATGGGACCCACCATCCTAGATGAAAATTTCCGTCTAAGATACATTCTTGACAGAAATTTCCGTCTAGGATGTTAGCCCCATTTAAAAATAAAAAATAAAAACACTAAAACCGTCTAAGATGCTATTGTAACGGAAATTTCTGTCTAGAATATTTTTTCCTAGACGAAAATTTTTGTCTAGTTTAATAGCAAACTAGACGGAAAAATTTTTGTCTAGGATGTTCCGTCTAGAATGTAGAATTTTCTACTAGTGTTCTCAAATGACAGACTACTGTTTCTTAGAGAAAATATTAAAGTATGATTACCTGGGTTTTAAACGCAGAAGTTCTAGGGAAAACGATGGACCTAGAGTTGAGGGCAAAGCTTGGTAAGGTTGAAGGGGAAACCCATTCCTTTGATGAGGGTATTAGGATTTTTGAAACGAGACAGGAGAGGCGGCGGGGTCCGATTTGGGGAGGAACAATTAGGGTTTTTTTAGGGTGATCCGACGGAAAATTGCAAGATTGACAAGCCCTGATGGCGACGGTGACCTTCGATGGAGGCAGCGACCTCTAGCGGCTGTGGCGACCTCCGGCATCGGCAGCGAGGTCTGATTTGGGGGGAGAAAGGGAAGGATCGTCGACGCGTCGGGTTTGGGGGTTTTGATGTGTGTGTGAGAGAGAGAGAAATAGAGAGAACGGGGCTTTATGTCTTCCCTCTTTTTTTTGGGGTAAAAATAAATGGGGGAAAATCTTATCAGATTTGTGAGCAATCCTTTATAATTGGGATCCCTTTGAACCTGAATAAATATTAATTGGTTGTTAATCTTCATGTGAATTGTGCAAAAACCTATAAAAATGAACCATCAACCAGACAAACCAAATCCATATTTCTATCCATACTGGAGCTTTACCTCGTGCTGGACATTTGTTCAAAAAAAAAATTAAATTGGCCCACGATTGTTGACTTGTATATGGACATTTGTTAGGCCATTGATATTAGAGGCCCGCTCTTTTCTTTGAGTACCCGCCTACTTTTTTCTCAAATTCCCACCAAAATTTTCGCCAACGAATAATGAGGATATTATTATTTCCTCACTGATTGGTTTTTTAACAAGAAAATGATTTCTCGCAAAACAAAATCTTTTAGCGAGGAAGCCTTAAATTTGTCGCCATTGAATTTGGCAGGTTTTGCATATTTTTCGTCAAACTAATAATGAGGAAACTATTATTTCCTTGCTAATTGATTCTTTTAAAGAGGAAATGGTTCCTCATAAAACAAAAAAAATTAGTGAGGAAACCATCAATTTGTCGTCAATGAATTTGGCGGGTGTTGCACATTATTCTGCCAAATTAATAATGAGGAAACTATAATTTCCTCGCTAATAGGTTATTTTTGACGACAAAACGGTTCCTCGTAAAAAAAACTTTTAGCAAGGAAGCCTTAAATTTGTTGCTATTGAAATTAACGGGGTTTGCATATTTTTCTGCCAAACTAATAATGAGGAAACTATTATTTCCTCGCTAATTGGTTTTTTTAACGAAGAAATAGTTCCTCGTAAAACAAAAATTTTAGCGAGAAAATCTTTAATTTGTCATCAATGAAATTGGCGGGTGTTGCAAATTTTTCCGCCAAATTAATAGTGAGGAAACTATAATTTCCTCTCTAATAGGTTCTTTTTAACGAGGAAACGGTTCCTCGTAAAAACAAAAACTTTTAGCGAGGAAGCCTTAAATTTGTCACCATTGAAATTGGTGGGTTTTTATTTTTCCCGCCAAACTAATAATGAGGAAACTATTATTTCCTCGCTAATTGATTCTTTTGATGAGAAAACGGTTCCTCGTAGATTGTGGATCTTCAGCGAGGAAATCATACTTTGTCGCTGTTACATTTAGCGGGTTTTCCTCTATTTTCCGCTAAAAGAACAGCGATGAAATGATTATTTCCTTGTTAAATGTGCATTTCACGATGAAAAAGTTCATCACCAAAATTTCATATTTCCTCGCTAATAAAATAACTAGTTAGGAGACCAAATCATGATTATCTTTAGTGAGAAACTAAAATTTTCATCGTAGAAGGTGATCTACTGTGAGGAAAATATATTCCTCGTAGAATACCTACTGATATTTACCGAGGAAACAATGTTTTCCTTGTCGAAAGTGATATTTGTTGAGGAAAATAATTTTCTCGCAAAAAAGTTGGTCGCTAAAAGACTTGTCTGTTGTAGTGAAGGAACGAGATCTGAACTTGACGAAAGATGGGAACTGGCTTTGGATCTGGAATCGAGCAAGAGACACGACTGGTGTCTCTTGTCGGGGAGAAGTGCTGACTTAGCCTTCGGCACCCAAAACTGCTTAGATCTTGGTGGCCTTTTGAACACCTCTTCTTTTTGTAATTCTTGTGCTTTATGCATAACGATCTGGGTGTGTGCAAGAAGTACGCGGCGCTTCTAGATGTGCTCCTCGAGAGTGGAACGAGTTCGTTTGACACGAATTCATTTGTTAGTTGACGGTTGGGAGGATGACCCCGATGCTTGTTGTGGCGATGGCTTATCCACTTGGCGTTTTCTGAACTCCAGATCCTCTTGGTAACAGAGTCCGTCCACCTGATCTAAAGCCTTGGCGAATTGGCGAGCGAGATGTTGACGGTGCCTTTCACGAGCCCTTTTCGTCAATAACGGTGCGTCTTCGACGGACAACTCCTTGACCTTCGAGGAGTTGTCACGAATGTCAGATCCAACCTTCTTAAGTGTCGGGGAGAATCCTTCAGCAGTAACTTGTTGGCCTTCTTGTTTTGATAATGTTTAACAAATAATTTACCACTAATGTTGTTTGTCTAGTATTTATGTTTTCTTATTTATTATAGACAAACAACGTTTTTGAAGGTTGGATGGATTGCGCCATAACGATCATATCAAATGGAGGTTGGCGGAATGTCGGGTTGAAGCCTTGCAATTCAAAATTAAAGATCAAGTTAAAGCTTCATCCGCATGTATACCAAGTTGAGCTACAATGAAGATCAAGATCAAACTTGGGTAAATTTAATATAGGTTTATATTATGTGTGTTTAATACTCTAAGCTCAATATCATATACACACACAATATTGGATTTTCTCACAAAATGAGCTATTTTGAGAAAACTTTATGATATTTTTTTATTGACCATGTTTACTTTATATTCATGTGTTATAATGTTTATGAAGACATTTTATAAAGTTTCAATATGCGTTTAAACTCTTTTTGTCAAAAACATGTTCTTAACAAATTCATATTCATGCATGTTTTTACAAAATAATGAGTTTTCACAATTGAGAAATGAAAATTGAAAATTTATTTTTTTTAACATGTTTGTTTTCATATTTATAAATATTTTGCAAAGTTTCATCAAGTTTGGAATTGATTTGTTATAATAGAATTTACAAAATCATGTTTTTCAATCGTGCATGTTCGTGCATGTTTTACAAAACAGATGAGTTTTTATAAATAGGAAGTGATATTCAAGAAATTCTTTCTTTGACATGTTTATCTACATGTTTAGAAACTTCTCTCAAAATTTTATTATTTTTAGAGTTGATTTACTGTGCCCAATTGATTTTACAAAATCGTGTATGTCTGCAGTTTTTTAGAAACTGTAAATCTGTGTTCAAACATTTATTTCTCTCAACTGGGAAATGCTTTTTCAGAAATTCTTTCTCTAAAATGTCATTCTACATGTCTAGAACCTTCCCACAAAATGTTATATTTTTTTGGAGCTGTTTTACTATTTTTTATTGATTTTACAAAACTAAAACGCAGTGCTACAGTACCAGCGGTCGACCGGTACGGTCGACCGCCAAACTCTCTGGACGTGGTTACTGTAGCACTCTTTGTTCACACACAACCTTTTGAGCTTATTGTATTTACATTCATAGTATAATTTAGGGTTGTGGGTTTGTGACATTGAGAGTGAGCTTAATTGAGTTCTCACCTTGTTTTGAGAACAATCATTTGTCATATTTGTGCTTATTGTGAGAATCACTTTGTAATACACTTGTACACCGAGTGAGGAGTGTGTGGTGAGAGTCGGGGATCGTCCCAAGAGGAGTGGCGTCGGTTGACGTGCCTAGGGAGAGGTTGTAACCGAGCACTTGAGGGAGACACGGCTAGGTCCAACACTTAGTGGGTGTAGAGTGTGATTGCAAGAGTGTGAGTTGTAGAGTTTTCGGTTAGCTAGAAAACCGAGTGTGTAGAAGAAGTTCCGGCTTCCAAACCGGATTGTGTTAGTGGATTTCTCCCCGGGAGTGGGGAGCGGAGACGTAGGACGGAAGGTCCGAACTCCGTGATCATATTGCTTGTTTGAGTGTGCTTTGGCGTTCTTTCATATTTATGTTCATATCTTATATCGCCATTGTCATTAGCTCATTATCTATATCATCCACTATCTAGTTTAGATTGTTTACCCTTGAGTTTATATATCCTTGCTCATATACTCATATATATTTCATCATATAGGATATATCACTTTGTGTATATTGCATATTCTTGCCCATAATAGATTGTATACCTATCTTGCAAGAATATAGTTGTTAATTATTTTTAATTGGCATTTAATCGGATTAGATTAGCATAAGACCCTAATCACCCCCCCTCTAGGGTCTAACAATTGGTATCAGAGCTTGGTGCTCTTTGATTTAAGGTCTAATCGCCTTGAGTTAAAGATCCAAGTTATCTTTTTGTGCTAATCTTGTTTTGATTGCATTTGTATCTTGCTTGCATATTTTTACAAATTATGGATATGAATGATGCATCTTGTTTAGGCTATGATTCTAGTGTTGCTCCTAGATTAGATAATTTCCCTTATGCCCAATGGTGTGTTAGATTTAAATTATTTGTTAGATCTAAACATTTTGATTTATGGGAAATTATAGATGATGCTTATATTATGCCCACTATGGAGAAATCCAAGTGGAACAAAAATGATCATCGTATGTGCACAATGAACAATATTTTGTTAGAATATTTGTTAAATGCTCTTAATTCATCTATGTCTAACAAGTTTGTTCATTTTGATAGTGCTTACACCTTATGGAAATTTATTGAAGCACATCAAGGGGACTTGGAGGCGATCCGACAAGCTTTGGAGGATCCGACTTCAAGTTCATGTGGAGCATCATGCACACGGCCACTAGGCGATAGCCCTAGTGAGGTTTACAAGTTTGAAACCACTAATGATTTATCTAGTGATGAACTTGCTTGTGCTAGTGAAAAATTATTGCATGCCTATAACTTATTGCATAAAAATTTTATTGATTTAAAAAGCAAGCATGATGTTTTAAAATCCGATCATGAGAAGCTAGTGTCCAAATTTAATGTCATTGAAAATGAAAATACTATGCTTAAAGAAAGCAATGACTTATTACTTTGTTTTCAAACTTTGCTAAGTTAACTCATGAAAGAGATAATGTCATGCTAGAAGTAGTAGCTATTAGAAATGATTTTGATAACCATACATGCTCTACTTCTATTATCAATGATGTTGTGCATAATGATGATTTGAATCTTGTTAAGGAACGATTATCATGCTTAGATTCAACTTTAAAAACATGCATTGATAACCATAAGAAACTTATGGACAAGTGTGCTAAATCTAGTGCTACAAAATCACCTACACACTATGCACACTTGTATAACAAAGTTTACAAGTGCTCCTTTTGTGGTCGTAAAGGCCATTTAGCTAAATTTTGCTATGATGCACAAAAACATAAGAATATTAATCCTTCTTGTGCATCTCATCAAGTTTCTTCATCACATGTACACACACATGCACCTATTTCTCATCATAAGCATGCTCATGTGTATCATTGTGATTTTTGTGGTAGAGTTGGTCACTTAGCTAAGTTTTGTTTTGATTTGCGAAAAGTTTCTAAATCGCAAAATATTTCAAGTAGACCAACATTGTTTCAAAATGTTTCTCATTTGCAAAATAATCTTAAAAGACCATCTTTATTTGCAAATGTTCCACGTGCACCTTTTAATGGTCAACATAAGCAAATGCTTCATTTCCATTGTACATATTGCAATCGGAAGGGTCATTTGAGTGATTATTGCTATAACCGATCCCGTGCACCACATATGTCTAAGAGGGTTCATAACCCTAGGACTTTGAGCTTTAATGATAGGGGTCATGTCCCTAAACAAACCGGCACCAAGAATACTTGGGTACCAAAACAAATTTGATATAACCCTAGGGCTTTGAGCTTGAATGATAACTAATCCGGCACCAAGAATTTTTGGATGCCAAAATGATTTTTAAACCAAGAATTTTAGTACTTTTACTTTTTTCTTGTCTTGGTTTTGAAAATTATGCTTTAAAATCTTTTGGTTATGAAAACAATTTTTCTTGTATCAAATCTTTTGTTTTCATGATTATTATTTTTTTCGTTTTGATGAGAGGACTATGTTTATATAACTCTCCGGAGTTATTGGGTGTTTATTCCCAAACATTGTTTGCCGGGTGCTAAAATGTTTATATGGGTTATTATTAGCTCAAGAGCTAGATATGGTTGCCTCTCTTGATTTTTTTAAAATCAATGATGATTTGGTTTTATGTTCTCATATGATTTACTTGTGATTTATGATTTCATTGGTTGATTTGTTTTCATTTGAAAATTTTTTACATGATTTTCATGTTCCTTTTCTTTTGATTTCATAAATCTATTTTTGATCTTTATGTTTTTGTTAATGAGACAATATTTTCATATTGAGATATTTATATGTGTTCTCGTTATCTTTTTGTATGTGAGTGATACTTAGCATATTCATGTATGCTTGCTCACATGTTTACCATGATCCTTTTATTGCTTATATTCTATATGACTTTTTGATAGGGGGAGCAATCCCTATATCTTTTTATGTGTTATACTCACCCATGCTTATTGATAGGGGGGGCTTTCGCTCTCTTTCATCTATATGGTTTTTTCCTTTTTGATGTTTTCAAAGGGGGAGAAATATTATGAGTATATTCTTTCTTGTGTATATGCATGTGAATTATAAATTATACATTCATTTCCTTCATGCATATATTTCTTTTTATAAATTGTTTGTCATTATCAAAAAGGGGGAGATTGTTGGCCTTCTTGTTTTGATGATGTTTAACAAATAATTTACCACTAATGTTATTTGTCTAGTATTTGTGTTTTCTTATTTATTATAGACAAACAACGTTTTTGGAGGTTGGATGGATTGCGCCATAACGATCATATCAAATGGAGGTTGGCGGAATGTCGGGTTGAAGCCTTACAATTCAAATTTAAAGATCAAGTTCAAGCTTCATCCGCATGTATACCAAGTTGAGCTACAATGAAGATCAAGATCAAACTTGGGTAAATTTAGTATAGGTTTATATTATGTGTGTTTAATACTCTAAGCTCAATATCATATACACACACAATATTGGATTTTCTCACAAAATAAGCTATTTTGAGAAAACTTTGTGATATTGTTTTATTGACCATGTTTACTTTATATTCATGTGTTATAATGTTTATGAAGACATTTCATAAAGTTTCAATATGCGTTTAAACTCTTTTTGTCAAAAACATGTTCTTAACAAATTCATATTCATGCATGTTTTTACAAAATAATGAGTTTTCACAATTGATAAATGAAAATTGAAAATTTATTTTTTTAACATGTTTGTTTTCATGTTTATAAACATTTTGCAAAGTTTCATCAAGTTTGGAATTGATTTGTTATGTTTAATGGAATTTACAAAATCATGTTTTTTATTCGTGCATGTTCGTGCATGTTTTACAAAATAGATAAGTTTTCATAAATGGGAAGTTATATTCAAGAAATTCTTTCTTTGACATGTTTATCTACATGTTTATAAACTTCCCTTAAAATTTTACTATTTTTGGAGTTGATTTACTGTGCCCAATTGATTTTAAATAATCGTGTATGTCTGCAGTTTTTCAGAAATTGTAAATCTGTGTTCAAACATTTATTTCTCTCAACTGGGAAATGCTTTTTCAGAAATTCTTTCTCTAAC
>NC_033797.1:3721181-3729241 GCF_001876935.1 Asparagus officinalis
CCATGAAATTTAATTGGGATTTTTGGTGTACAATTCTTATAAGTTATCTTAAATTAACGCTTGCTCCTTTCAATTTTAACTTTTTATTGTGGCCAATTATACCCTATAATATTTAATTTAAATCTAAGCGCAAGCCCGGCGTTGGAGCCGTGCACCCATTTCGAACGGGCAGGAATCATGCCCTGCGCCCATTTAGAACTCTTAAAACAATAGGGATCCTCCCTGAACCATCCTCATAGAGGTAGAGTGATTTATACCATTGGTAGAATAGTTAGAATTATTAAGCTTGTTAATGTATGGAATCACGCAATCAAATGAAGGGAGTTAATTGTGTTGACGGAGGTCCTCTAACTCTCCAAATATCTAGTCTTTTGGGCAAAATGTACTTCCCTGCACAAGTAGCAGATCGTAAGAGGGCGGGGTGTTATTCCCCGGTTGTTTCTCCGACGATCAAGTCGGTGGATGGCTTGTGTGGAGAAGTAAAATAAACTGTAGTAGTTATTAAGTTCAGAGAATGGTGAAAAAAGCCTACATTGTAATGAAAAATAGTATCTCCTTTTATAGCAGTGGAAGGAGTATAGGATGGTAACTTTGACTGGGTATGAGCTAGCGGCTAAGTCAGTTTCAACTTTATAGGTGTCGGCTGAGGAGTGGAGGAGAGGTCACTTAAGGATTAATGCGAAGTGATGTGGGGTGTGTGGTGCCGACATGATCCTATGTGTCATAAATACTATTGGAGGCAGATGAATGATGGCGCCCATAATACATTTAATGACATTTATGGCGAGGTAGATGTCACTTTGGATTAATGAGAAGTGATGTGAGGTGTGCGGTGTCGACGTGGTCCAATGTGTCATAAATACTATTGGAGACAGAGGAATAATGACGCTCATAATGCATTTAATGCCATTTATGGCGAGGTGATTGGTCATCAGTGCATAGGAGGAGCTCGAGACTCGAGGCGTTTTATCGCCTTTCTACTCATCTGGTGATCGAGAAGTACTGCCTTTCGAGTCATCCTCGTAAGGTGTCAGTCGATGGGTTGGCAGAGTGGAGTGTTTAAGTAGTCGACTCACCTGAGGGATGACACGTAACGCCTTTCGTGTCATCGACATGTGATGCCTTTCGAGTCGTCCTCACAGGATGTCGACGTGTAGAGTCGACGGAGCTGGGCTTCTGATTATCTTGAGATGCTGACCTGATTATGCATAATGTGGGACACTTGTCTGTCATTGATTTGTGATTATTTTCAATCCCTAAAATAGCTATAGCAAAACTAAACTTCTTACTGTCTGATCATTCCTTTTCTATTGAGTGTTCTGATAGAATCCATACTCTATTTAAAACAGGTAGAGATTCTCTACATCATTGATTGTAAGGAAAATCCGCAATTCTCCAATCATATATTCTCAATAAGTGGATCCCATGAAAGATATTCACTATATAATTTATATATAAAAAATTAATTATAGAACCCATTGAATGAGCCAATGCTATTTAACCCATGTACCAATTATAGAGACTCTATATAATTAAGGATATAGAGAATCCTTGTCCATTTAAAACGCATCCGTTTAAATTGTCTTAGAGTTCAACAAGAAAATTTTAGCGAGGGTAGAAAACATGATTAACCATTTTAGGACTAATTACTCGCTCATCCGAAGATAGTATATTGGACGAAAACCAATTGGGGGACTAATTCGAAACAAGTAATAAAAATTGGATGACCTAATAACAATGTCAGTGATTTAAGAGGCTGATTCCATAGCATGAAAGACTTACGGGACTGATATAAGAAAAAACCCTTGTTTTATTTCTCAAATTGTAGTTATCCTCTCAACCTAATTTTATTCTATATAATTATTGTCTTAGAAATAAATAACCTACTTTAGATTACTTAAATATATAAATAATTAATCTTAATATTATTGTATTATCAATACTTTTTTCGCTTTAACCTTTATATTATGTACTAATAGCCTAAAAACGAGAGAGATGGAAAGAAATGCAGATCCTCTAGCAATACTCAGATTTGTTTTTTAAATTTAATCAATTTAATTAAGTTTACTTTACTCCTTGCTGAGAGATTAGTAGTTCAACAAAAAAATTTATTTTTCTTCAATTGAAGTTATTGTGTGGGTCAAAATTTTAAAAATGATCATAAATTGGAGATAAGAGATGAAAATTTTGTTACTTGGAGGATACTTTTAAGGGGAAAATGTGTCGGGACTCCAAAAGTAGAAACTTCATGTGCTGCAGCTCTTCCTAGTTTTTTCCATGTGGTTCAGCCCATTGAAGTGTGACATTTTGTGATGCAACCCCTTTTTAGCAATTATTACATGTCAGCTAAGCTTAAATCCCCAAAATATCCTTATTCCCTCCCCTCAATCCCTCAGACCCAGCACTCATATCCCCCTCTCTCTCTCTCTCTCTCTCTCTCTCTCTCTCTCTCTCTCTCTCTTATCTCTCTAAAACCATGGGCTTTCTCAAGCTCGTCGCTCTCTCTCTCTCTTATCTCTCTAAAACCATGGGCTTTCTCAAGCTCGTCGCCCTGGCTCTCTCTTATCTCTCTAAAACCATGGGCTTTCTCAAGCTTGCTCCCCGCCTCACCCTCGACTACGCAGAAGTCCGCCGCTGCCGCTCTCCGCCTCGCCCTCGAGTTCACCGTCGCCTCCTCCCCACCCGACCTTCGAGTTCAGCCTTCCCCCTCCCTTGAGTTTAGCCTTCCCCCCTCCCTTGAGAATTTCTGGAGCGATCGAGGATGTGAAAGTAAGCGAGAAGGCGTTAAAACTAGAACTAACATGCGGTGTGTTAGAACTAACACGCCGCATGTTAGAACTAATACGCCACGTGTTAGAACTAAGACACCGTGTTGGGTCTAATACAGTACTCTATGATCGAGGATGTTATAATTTTTGCTGAGTTGGGTCTGATACAATACTCTATGAGTCCAAATTATGTCTTGCAAATTTTTCTTAACAACTTGTATAAGTCCAAATTATATCCTGTAAATTTTTCTTAATACAATTTTGCTACATTGTGCAGGGATTGCTCTCAAATTTTTCTTAAGTCTCACTCAGTTGTACCTGAGAGTAAATTAAGAGCGGTGTACAAGAAATACTCGAACATTGAATTTGGAAATGTGGCATTAAATCAACCAGCACTGAAGAAGATGTTAGAGGAGTTGAAGGTTTCTTCAGCTTCGTTTTGAATGGTTAACTGTTTTTTTATGGAGGAAAGGAAAGTCAACTATTGATGATAAGGGAGATTATTGCATTTGTTTGTTTTTGTGCTCATACCCTTGTCTAAGGAGTAAAGAACCTCTGTAATTGAATCAAACAGTTGTAGCTTTTGATACCTATTAGAACCTCTGTAATTATTCATATGATCTGTATTTTGGTTATAACTTTCTCATCCGACCTCAAAATGAGGTAATTTGAGATGCGTTGGAAATTTGTTGAAGAGACCTACAACTTTAGTCTTTTGAGTTTTTTCAGATTCGAACTACATCTATGTGTAAAATAATTTTAGTTCTGTGAGCTATGATATTAGTTTTGTGAGCTCCCATGTTAGTTTTGTGAGCTCTGATGTTAGTTCTGATCTTTTTTTTAGGTATGTTTACAATGTTGTTTTCGCTGTAGTTCTAACAAGCGGCGTGTTAGTTCTAACCCACGGCTTGTTAGTTCTAACACACCGCGTGTTAGTTCTAGATTTAACGCCTTCTCATTCACTTCCACATCCTTGACCACTTCAGAAATTCTCATACTTTTTTATACATTAATAGCCAATGCGTACAAGAACCAGAAGCGTGGATTCAATTAAAAGATGATGATTTAGATCCCCTTTGGCGTGTTAGTTCTAACTGTATTATAGTCCACGGACTAGGAAACTTGTAGAACTACATATTTGGTTTGATAAAAATCTTAACATATTTATTCTCTCTAGAGATGCTGAAGATCATATTTCTTGGCTTCTTCAACATGGTTGGCATGAGAAGGCTTTAGCTACAGTTGAATCAGGAAAGGGACGGACTGAGCTTCTTGACGAGGTAGATAAATTGCAGTGGATGTTTTTTTTCTTCCAAATTATTTAAGAGAAGGGAATCGATGAGATCGAGGTGATCGAATTCAAAGTGGAGCCTTGGAGGCTGAACTTAAGGCTGAACTCAAGGGTGGGGGGAAGGCTGAACTCGAAGGTTGGGTGGGGAGGAGGCGGCGGTGAACTCGAGGGCGAGGCGGAGAGCGGCAGCGGCGGACTTCGGCGTAGTCGAGGGTGAGGCGGGGAGCGGCAGGAGGGGGCGGCGGCGAACTCGAGGGGAAGCATGAGGGCCTGGAGGAGGCGGCGACGGCGAGGAGGGCGAGGGCCAGGACGACGAGCTTGAGAAAGCCCTTGGTTTTAGAGAGAGATAGGAGAGAGAGAGAGAGGAGATGAGAGAGAGAGAGAGAAAGAGGATATGAGTGTTGGGTCTGAGGGATTAAGGGGAGGGGATAATGATATTTTGGGGATTTAAACTTAGCTGGCATGTAATAATTGCTAAAAAGAGGCTGCAGCACAAAATGTCACACTTCAAGGGGCTAAACCACATGGGGGAAACTAGGAGGGGCTGCAGCACATGAAGTTTCTGTTTTTGGGGCCCCGACACATTTTTCCCTACTTCTAATAATACCTATTCATTTTAAGGGTATGGATGGAAAAACTCAAGAAAATATTCCAAATGGACAAAACCACCTGGTAAATTAGGAAAGACCCGTAATGTTGCAATCACTTATCAATTTTGGATGGGGCCCACAAATGCGAAGGGGTTGTGGTCTTGGGTGCAACAATATTTGCTAATAAATATTTTCAGTTTTTGTATGGAAAAAGGTTGGTGAAGAGAATGGGGTTCAACTAAACCTGGCATGGGCCCGGTCCGCTCTTTTCAGTGGGTTGGGGTTCACCACATTGTGATCGTGGCAGTTGGATCGCAAAACTTCTACCTTATGTTCAATCCCAAGAACGAAATTTAAAAAAATTTCCTACGACATTTATTGCATTTTCCCTTATAATTTTGATTGGCTGTTAGGGTGGGTGACAGATTTTTAATTGTCTCAACATTCTGTATACAAAAGCAATGTATGTTTGTTTGACACTAACTTGAGTTAGATGCAGTTACAGCTATTTCTTTCCATTATGACTAAAAAACATAACCGTGATTGCAATTAAAAGAAAAAAACATAAGTCATCGGTTTGCAATATTCCAAAAGAATGAGTTAATGACGTGTACGGTTTCCACTATCACAACAAATAGTCGTCACATTAGTGATTATCAATGGTTTTCAAAATAATAGTGAAAATTTTAGATGGTCTTATCTCATCTCTCTAAATTGGAATCAATGAGGAACATTTTGATAATTGGATCGTCTCTGATTACCGCTTTAATATTAGAGATGATATAGACATGTGTTTCGTGTAAGAAGAGCATTGATGCCTTAAAACTTTTTATGTTTTACAATGGAACTACATATGTTGTTGGTATTTTAGCGGAAAATTAAACTTCAATATTAATCTAAAAATTAATATATTATTATGTATTTTTTTAAAGCTAAATATTAGAGCCAAGCGAAACAACACAGCAGTTCCCAAAGTTAATTCAACAACCACATGAAAAGTGTGATGTTTTGTATAGAAAAAAGCTTCACGATCCAATAAGTCAAATTACCATTACACAAGAATGTCATTTCTTAAAAGACTTTTTGAGGTTAGATTATCACTTGTTTTCCTTTTGTTTTAGGGGGCATATATAGGAATCTGCTTTGAAAAAGTTGGAAGAAAACTATTCTGGAAACGAAATAGGAAAAATTACTTCAAGGCCCCAAATTCCAAGTTCTATTGTGTCTCAGCCCCTCCAACTTTCACCAATGTGCTACGGTCCCTGTTTTTTGAAAAAAATGTGTCCAGACCCCTCTAGCTCACCTCCCCCCAAGTTCTAATGCATTTTATTCCAAAATCCCGATTTTACCATCTCCCCTACATCTCCCTCCTCCTCCTCCGGTCCCCTTCTGCCCCCTCCCCCATCTCCCTCCTCCGTCCGCTCGCGCTCCCTCCCTCACCTCCCTCCCACAAGAGCCTCTGGCTTCCTCCCCCACGTCGCCGCAGCGCCTTCCCAAAGCGCGCTCAGCGCTCCCTCCCCCCACCTTCCTCCCCCACTCCGTCAGCTCCCTCCCCCAAGCGCCTCTGACTCCCTCCCCGCTCCGATTCCAGCGCTCTCCAAGCGCCTCCGCCTCCCTTCCCCGCTCTGCCTCCCTCTCCTGCTCCGTCGCCGCGTGCTCCCCAAGCGTCGCCGCCTCCCTTCCCCGCTCTGCCTCCCTCTCCTGCTCCGTCGCCGGTGCTTCCCCAAGCGCCGCCGCCTCCCTCCCCCACTCCATACAAAGTGGGCACAACTATAGGGTGAAAAAGAAGAACAAGAGGGCGGGTGAAGAGCACATGAGGTAATTTCAAACACCAAGGAGCTTCGCGTGGGCGGCGATGGTCATGGGGCTTAGCAGAGATGCTGGACACATATATGCGTCAAAAATTATCCACAGATTCTCGCACGCGGGTCAAGACAGAGAGAAGATGATGAACGTCACTATCCGGGTCACAAAAGCTTAATTGATGTCGATAAACTCATGATGTAAGTCGACGAACCATGTGAAGCAACGGAACTGCAGAATAACTAAGATACGAACTGATCGGGAGCTACGCTTCGCTTACGAAAGACTAAGCGCCCCTCGTGTCCCATCTACTCCACATGTGATTCAACCATGGGAGCTTGTAGATTTCCTCGCCGGCTTTCATACGCACTTTGAATAGCACAATTCTGAGTTCGGACGACGAAGATACAACGAAAACAAACAAGACGCACAAAACAGTGCCCCGAACCTTAGCGGAGACACCACACATGGCCAAGGCCGAGACACAGCGGGTGTCCGCAGGCCCTAAAAAGCCATTTTTACGGTTTTTGAACGGTTTTCAACCGTTAACCACCTGGATTTATTTTAACTGGTCTAATATCATCCAAGAACGTGATAAAGTAGTTATAACTAAAGATAAGAGTGAATCGGTGGTTCTTATCTGAAAACGGAGGTCCCGAAGCCTATAAATACAGCCCTAGGGCCTTCATTTACACATATCTAAAATTATTGAGCCTTGATGAAGCCCTACTAAATTAGAGACTGAGAAGCAAGAATTTCAGAGAGGAGGAGGAAATCGGATCAAGTTCTTCGATATAAGGAAGAGGAGTTCGTCAGATACATAGTGTAACAACCGTAAATTTTAATACGTATTTTAAATAAATTTTTCTAGTATTTAAAATATTATATTATATCTTATTAATATTTTTCCCAATTTCTGGAATTTTCTGAGTTTTCAAAATAAATAAATAATAAAATATATAGTCCTGAATTTATTAGTTCTACAAAATATTAATTTATAGTTACAATGAATATTTTAAATAATTATTTTAACTATTGATACTATTAATATTTTTTATGTAAATTTGAGCTTAGTACATTAGTACATATATAAATATATAAATATTTGGCTGTTAATTATTTGTTAATATATTATATGGCTAATTATTATTATAAGGATTATTTTTAAATATTATGAATAAATAAATAAATATTTTGTAATCTTTTCTCTCCCTAATTTACTCTCATTTGAATTCTTTCCATAACTCCTCCCTAATCAATTACCTAATCACTCACAATCAATTCCATAATAACTTGTTTAACTCATTCCATTTTTCTCACTCTCCGTACTCAATCAATCACTCCTGTGATTGCTTTCATTCATTGATTTGTTTCTTATTTTTTTATTTCTAAAAATATCTCTCCATCTCTTTCCCCCACGTTCTCTTTCTCTCTCAAAAACCGCAATCTTCTCCCTCTCTCTACCCCACCGTATTCATCCTCTTCTTCTCTCCCTCAACTCCGACAACTCCGACCGCACCTCGCCATTCTCTCCCTCTCTCTACCCCACCGTATTCATCCTCTTCTTCTCTCCCTCAACTCCGACAACGGCGACCGCACCTCGCCATT
>NC_033797.1:3732633-3733494 GCF_001876935.1 Asparagus officinalis
AACCGCCACAGCAGCAAGCCTCCCCGCTCCATCACCCCTCTCCGTTCCCCCTTCGCCGTCGCCACCCACAGCGACCCCCGTCGCCGCCCCAGTCCCGCGACAGCACCTCCCGCGCCGCTGTCCGACGACCTCCAGCAGACCCTCCGACAACGCCGTCGAGCGCCGCCGTCCAACTCCCCCTCCCGCGCCGCTGTCCGACCGCCACAGCAGCAAGCCTCCCCGCTCCATCACCCCTCTCCGTTCCCCCTTCGCCGTCGCCACCAGCAGCGACCCCCGTCGCCGCCCCAGTCCCGCGACAGCACCTCCCGCGCCGCTGTCCGACGACCTCCAGCAGCAACCCTCCGACGACGTCCCTCCCCGCTAGATCTCCACCACCCACCCGTCGATACGTTCGACGAACTCGAGGCAAGATCCCTCTTGCCGTTGTCTTGTTAATTTCATTTTTATCTCTTATGAATTTATTATGCATATGTGCGTAGATTAGTTTGTGTTGATATGATTTTAATTGCGTGGTTGTTGGTAATATCGCGGTGAATATATACTGTGAAATGATGCTATGAATGATGAATAAGTATGTCAAAAATAGTTTATGGTTAATTTCATGTTGTTCGAAAGGAAGAATATATTTCTAGAGTATTTTTAAAAGTATTTATAATGAGGAAATTATTTTAAAATGAATTATTTCGTGAAAATAATTTATTTTGGATAAGGAGTATTTTTGAATAATTGTTATGATTAAAAGAATATTATTTTAAGAAAAAGAATATTTTAGCTTATTTTTATAAAATATCATAGAAATCATTATAAATTAAAAAGTGTTACTGTTCATAAATAAATATATTTTAAGAATATCATTTTAGA
>NC_033797.1:3734126-3736530 GCF_001876935.1 Asparagus officinalis
GACAGCCTCAGTACGGAATCGTACAAGAACCAGAAGATTCTCAGTAGGTGTGCCTCGCAGGTGGAGTAGAAGAACAATCTGAAGCGCAGTAGTTTTCTCTGTAGTAGCTGATGAACATTAAAACATTTTTACCGTACTTTTCTCTAGTTGATGACGGATTTATTATTTTAACAGTACTTTCTTTATGGACTATGTATTTTATTCCTAGTTGAACCGTTTTTGTAATAAGGGTTTGACCCCATACTTTTTTATGTCTGGGGATGATTTACTGTTGATGATATGTCTATTCCTTATTCTGAGTTGTCTTTATATTCTTGCTATTGTGATCGGGGACCTGTGACTTCACGTTGTATTCATTCTAGACGCTTAGCGTATTGGATTGAGAAAAGAAAAGAGAAAAAAAATGATAGTGTATATTCTTCTCAATCTAATACGTCGCGGGCTTGTTCACATCCCGATTCCCTGGTATTTTGGGAAGCGGGGCGTGACACATAGCCCGGTTCCTTCCCTTGAGATCGTACCTAGCTGCAATCTCTGAAAGAGTGGTTATCTCACTGTTGCCGAGATAATTGCTTCGGTTTCTTGATTTCTTCGCGAATAAACAAAACTTCAGATTGATCTGATCGTTTAGTAGTCCACGGATATCAACGTCTCCATCACAGGTAAAGATCTCACGCAAGTAGCGGGAGATAAACATCCGTTGCGTTTGTTTGAGAAGAGCTGTAATTTTTTTTATTATGTAAAAGTCTTATAAAAAGATTATCTTTTTATTTTCATTGCAACGATTAAAGTTGTAATGAATACCTCAATAAATATGTCAACTTTCACACTCAACAAGCTGGTGACCACAGTGGGAACCAACAGCCTTGCTACCGAGACTGTCGTGTCGCAACCATCGATCAAGATCCCTATGGATGAAGAGGTCGAATACGAGTTCGACCAGCAGAAATTTGAGGAGTACGTCTCCTCCTCCTCCTTCTCCTCCAGATCGTCTTCTCCTTGCAAGTGTAGGAAGACCGCTTCCCTCAAGAAGGTTCGTTGGTCTTCAGATCTGAAGATTTAGGGTGACGATCTTCACTAAGTTATGTTAGACCCTAGAGGGGGGGGGGGGGATTAGGGTCTTATGCTAATCTAATCCGATTAAATGCCAATTAAAATTAATTTATAAGTTATCCTAGCAAGTATGAAATACAACAATATATATGAGCTAGGATAAGCAATATGAACAACAAGATATATCCTAACAAAGAGATATAGGCAATGTATGTGCAAGGATATATAAACTAACACAAAGGTGATATAATTAAACTACAAATGTGATTGGGCAAAATAAACAATGCAAACACACAATATGATCACGGAGTTCGGACCTTCCGTCCTACGTCTCCGCTCCCCACTCTCAGGGAGAAATCCACTATCACAACCGGGTTTTCTACGCTCACCCGAATAACGTTTACACCTCACAGTGTCGGTTTTCAACGCTCAGCGAACAACGTTCACTCCTCACACTCGGTTTTCTAGTTCACCAAAAACTTCACAACACACTCGGTTTTCTAGCTCACTGAAAACCTTACACCACTCACAATGTAACAAATATAAATTTGTTCTCTACAATAGATGAGAACACAATTAAGCACAACTCAATGTTACAATCTCTCAAAACCCTAATATACTATGTATGCAAATACAATAAGCTCAAGTGGGTGTGTGTAACAATGAGATAATATAATCAAATCTAAACTCAATATAAAAACTAGCTTTAAAGAATGATAATCAAATAACTAAGCAAATGTAAAGCTAGATAGAGTTTAGAAAACTTCTCCAATAGATGACAAGATGGAGAGATGGAGATTGGAGCCCAAACAAGAAGATGATCTCCTCCACTTGTGAAAACAATCTTCAAACCAAACAAACACTAAAACACACTTAAACCCTTGTTTAAAACTCTTTAAACTTGTTTAAAACATTTCTTGAGTGCCCTTAGAGTTATGCTACAGTAACCACGTCCAGAGAGTTTGGCGGTCGACCGTACCGGTCGACCGCTGGTACTGTAGTACTGTATTTCAGTTTTGTAAAATCAATTAAAAATAGTAAAATAGCTCCAAAAAAAATGAAATTTTGTGAGAAGGTTCTAGACATGTAGAATGACATGTTAGAGAAAGAATTTCGGAAAAAACATTTCCTAGTTGAGAGAAATAAATGTTTGAACACAGATTTACAGTTTCTAAAAAACTGCAGACATATACGATTTTGTAAAATCAATTGGGTATAGTAAATAAACTCCAAAAATAGTAAAATTTTGAGGGACGTTTCTAAACATGTAGATAAACATGTAAAAGAAAGAATTTCTTGAATATAACTTCCCATTTATGAAAACTCATCTGTTTTGTAAAACATGCACGAA
>NC_033797.1:3737530-3738171 GCF_001876935.1 Asparagus officinalis
AAGACGCCTAGGGCACTCCTGCTGGGTATGCCCAGGGTAGCTACAATAGGAACACTGCACCAATAACTGGCTCTGAGACTGCACTCCAGGACGCTGATAAGGATGAGCCTGATGAAATGGCTGACGCTGAGAATACTGCTGCCTCTGTGGGTTCTGCTGCTGCTGTCTCGGAGGGGGACGCTCGACATTCCGGGCCTGAACTGCTGGTGTCCTGCTCTGAATCACGTGCGGATCTTCAGGTTCCTTCTGAACGCTCTCGATCTCGCGTGCTGCATCCAACACGGCGTCGTGGGTCGCAAGTGCTCTACCAGCTAGAGCAAACCTGATATACTTATCCAGGCCCTTCTGAAACTGATGCCTCCTGATAGTAGGGTCTGTCACCAAGTGGGGAGCGTATCGACTCAAGGAAGAAAACTCGGCCTCGTACTCATCTACTGTTCGTCCTCCTTGCTTGAGCTCCACAAATCTTCGCAAAAGCTCATCCCGAGCTGACTGAGGGAAGTACTTCCTGTTAAAGCGGCCTGTGAAGGTTTCCCATGAAATCGGTCTCTCCAAATGAGCTTTCTCTGCAATCCACCAAATCCGAGCGGTGTCGGTGAGCTGAATATCCATAAGGTCCACCCATTCAGCAGGGGCAATAC
>NC_033797.1:3739171-3739620 GCF_001876935.1 Asparagus officinalis
AAAAACCCTAGAGTCAAAGGGTGATAAAGCAAGAACGGAAAAAGACATTGCCTATTATAGGAGGATGAAAATACATCTAAGCATGCTCTCATAAACAAATCCTATCATAATATCATCAAGCAATGCGTAATAAGAAAGTTCATACGCAATTAAAACTAAGAATAAACTATTCTTACCGGTGATAACTTGGTTATTCTCCTTAGCTTCCATGGCCGTCATCATGAATGTCTGATGTGGTGGTTGCTGCCTTCGTGCTTCCTGATAAATCTGCTGCTGTGGAGGAAGAGGGCCTGCTCGAGGGTAGGGTCCGTACTGAGCTAGAGCTGCTGAGTCTGATCGAGGTGGAGCTGGAAGAGCTGCTCGAACTGGAGGTGGGGGCAAGCTGGCCTGCTGACGCTGCGGACATTCCCGGTTGATATGATCGGGGGACCCACAGTTGTAGCACAGAC
>NC_033797.1:3740620-3767173 GCF_001876935.1 Asparagus officinalis
TTTTATTGTGACTTCCGGAGGAAGTTCGTCACTTGAAAACCGATCTCTTTTTACGGAGACGTTTTGGTTATGACTTTAGTCATTTCGTTGTAGATCCTCTCGGATACCGAGACCTCTGCCGCGAGCGGTCTTTGGGGCAACTACACTGCTGATAATATTGCTCCTGATAGTTCGGCCGCACGGTAAGTGAGATTTGGTTTCTCGGGCATATCTCTTTCTGAGACTCGTTCATACCCCCAGCCCGATAGTACAACTCATCGATCAGATGACCGGAGCAAACCTATCGTGTGTTTGACATGACTTCCCCTAGGCTATAACGTTATCATGTTCAGATGAATACGTTTCTTTCAGGGGATTGCGCTTTATTAGCATTCTTAAGAGTCACTGGTTTTTCTTTTAGAACTACGCTTTTGGAGCTTGTTAGGATCTCAACAGGCTCCTTTTGGTTTTGGCATAAACACCCCCAGGCCGCGATAGAAATTGGATTTTCTTATGAGAGGCTTGAAATTGTTACGATGGTCGCGTGTGCGACCCCCAGCTCGCATGAATCGCTCGGGGTTCAGTCACCGGACCCAAGCATCTTCGATCAGAACTTTGGCCTCGATCCTCGTGCAAAGGGACCCAGCGCCGATCGAACTATTCGCTCACCTTGAAATGGGGAACAAGTCCACACTGTCCTGGTGCTCCGTCGGAGGTGGTGGCGAAACTCACAGCGGATCGACGAAATAGTGTGACATCTTCTGCTTTGACTCTGGCCACGGGTCAGATTTAAGTGACCGACGGTTGGAGGGTCGGATTCAATGTGACCCGCCCAAAGTAGGAGGGTTCTGGATTTTGTGGGCTGACCGCCCAAGTGGAGGTCGCCCGACCCAAGTGACCCGCGATTTGGAGGCGCTCGGATTTGGGCCCGACCTTGTTAGATTGGCGCGGGGGGTGTTTCGGCGATTTGTGTGACCTGCCAGATTGCGAGGGTCGGACCCAAGTTGACCCGCGAAGTGGGAGTCGGTCGGATTTTGGCGTGAACCCGCCAAAGTGGCAGGTCGGACCCAAGTGACGCCGATTTTGCCGAGGCGTTGGATTTGGCGTGACCTGCAGATGGGCGCCGTCTGATTTTTGGTGACTGCAGATTGCGCGGGGTCGGATTTGAGCTGACCGCGGACCGGCGGGTCGGAATTTGCATGTGGACCTGCCAGTTCGGCCGGGCCTCGATTGAGTGACCGCCAGACCGCGGGTCGCGATTTGAGATGACCCGCATTTTTCGATCTTTTCGGCCGCCGTCTTTGACTTTGGTCTCCAAACTTTGTACAGTTTTTGGTTGGGCTTATTTTCCACTTCTTCCCTCTGCAATCTTTTTGACCTCTTGCGCAAGAATTCGCGCGCGCCGCCAAGCAGTACGCGACGCTTTTTGATCCGCCTCTTCATGAGTTGAACGCGTCCTTTTTGACTTGGTAACCGCATTCACTGTTTTTTTTTTTCGTGGTGATTTGGAGAGGCGCATTTTGTCCGCCCTGTTGGGGCCCGCTTGACGCTTGCCTAATTTTTCAGATCCCGCCTCGTAACGAGATCCGTCATTGACTCCCAAGGCTCTAGCGAGTTGGCGCTACAGCGTTTGACGCTGCCTTTGACGAGTTCTCTTGCATTAAAATTAAGCGCGGGAGCCTTCTGCTACTCAACTCCTCGATGAGCGAGGAGCTTCAGATCTGCAGATCCGACTCATTGGAGGCCCGGGAAGGGCGTTGTAAGGTCAGCTACCGCAAACAACGGCGGCGCTTGATCTTCCTTCGCTGCGAGCAGCCGCGGAGGATCTGGAGGAGGAAGGACGACAGATATTCGCTCGAACTGCAGTTGTCGAACTTCGTATTCGACCACTTCTTCAACGGCGCATGCAGATCAGAGGTTGCGACACGACAGGCTCCGGCCCAGCGAAGCCTGTTGGCTCCCACTGTGGCTCGCCAGTTTGTTTTGCGTCGAAAATTTTGATGTATTCATTGCCGTATTCATTACAACTTTCAATCGTTTACAATGAAAACAAAAAAATGATTGTCTTTTTATAAGACTTTTAACACAATGAAAACAAAAAGTTTCACAACTCTCGTCAAAACAAACGCAGAGATCGTTTATCTTTCTTCTTGTTGCGTGAGATCTTTTTGCTGCTGCGGGGGTTTATCCGTGGACCGCCTTAGATCTGGCATCGGTTGATGGAAAATTTTGCAGAGCTTCGCTTTCGCCGCGGGAAGTATTGGATTTGGAAAGCGCTGAATCGACCAATGCGAATCAGGCGCTCTTCTCGAGATTAAGACCAAGCCCATCTCAAGGGACGGACGGAACGGCGCGTCGGATCTCTCGAACTCTCCTTCTTATGCCGAATGAACTCGCCAAGATCTGTCAACCCTCGCTGAAATTCGCTGCTCCTTTGATCTCACAATCCGGCAGCACCTCCTCGTCTTGCATAATTTCATCGCCCCCGCCCTGAAAGGGTGAGGCCCTATGCTTGTATTTTATAGGGTTCAGAAGCGGTTATTTGGATGAGAACAAGTGATTTGGCTCTATTCTTCAGTTGACAACAGCCTAACACGTTTGGGGTATGGATCTCAAGCCTATTAAGAACCTCTGAACTGAAAGATCTCGAGAAAAACGTTAAAAACCGTCGCAAATACACATCAGGCGGTCAAAAACAAGCGCGCAGATCTGGTCTGACCCGCGCTTTGCGCGTTCGGATCAGTCCCGACCCGCGCTTGCGCGCCGCGTCGGACCAATCCGACCCGCGCTTGCGCGCGGTCGGATCAGTCCGCTGACCCGCACTTGCTGCAGGGTTCGACAACTCCGACCCGCCGCTCTTTGCTGCGGGTCGGACCATCCGACCCGCCGCTTTGCGCGGGGTCGTTACCAATCCGACCCGCGCTCTGCGCGGGTCGGTTTGTCCGTCCCGCGTCGGCGCATGGTCAGTTTGTTCTGTCATGCGCTCGTGCAAGGGTTTGTTGATTTTTTCTTCTTTTCCGTTCTCTTCTTTGAGACTTGCTCCTTTCGCGTGTTTGGTTCGCTTCGTTGATTTTATATGCGTTTGAGTTGAATTGACGCGTGCGTGTTGATTGACGCATGCCCGAGCTGATTTGGCGCTCGAACTGATTGACATGCACGAGCTGAATGATTGCGTGCGTGTTAACTATGTTGGGTGCGTTCTGTACGCTTTGAGCTTGATTAACGCATGCGCGTCCACTTGGTGTCCATTGCGCGCTGGTTCATTGTCGTGTTCATCAACAAGTTGCGATTCGCTTCAATGCGCTTGTCGGCGTTGGATAATCCTCTTTGATTCGGACTAACGACGCTTCATCACCTTCTCTTTGTCTTGAGCTGTGTGCGGGCACCCATAGGCATTTTTAGACGCCTACAGATACCGCCTACACACCCTGCCCAGTTACTTTGATCATTGAGGGGCAAATGTGGTTTGGGAATCTTCTCTGAAGGAGCCATAACAGCAATGTTGAGACGTTAAGATGTCAAGATGCCGTTACTGACTGCGAAACGACAATGCCGTTCGTTTGAGGCCGAGAGACGGCTTGAAACGACGATGCCGTTAATTTGAGACCGAGAGACGGTCTTGAAACGGTAATACCGTTAAAATAGAACCCGAATGTTAGAATGAAAACCCGAAGGTTTAAAATAGAACCCAAATGTTAGAATGAAACCCGAAGGTTAAACGAGAACGCGAAACGCGTTAAGAGGCCGCAAAGCGACAAGGCCAAAATATCTGGCAGAAAAAAAACATTAAACGGTTGCAAAGCAATAAGGCCAAGATTTGGCAAAAGAACGCAGAAGCGTTAAAAAAAATTAGTGGAAGGGAAATAGCCCTAGCTCTGATACCATGTTAAAGTAAGAGAGAGAGAATCTTGGGTAAATTTTCCTTGAATTGAATATTGAGTATGCACATATATTTATACAAGTAGAGGAGTGTGAGGTTTGTTCTCCCAAGCAATGTGGGACTAAAACCCACTACAATACACTATTATCAATAGAGTTTTTGAATTCGAACTCGAATACTTTGTATTTGATAAATATTCATGAATATTCACAAATATTTATCGAATATCAAAGTATATTTATTCTATTAAAATTTTTAATTTTCAAATAGTATTTAAATTCATAAATAAATATTATTCCTTCATAATATATGATGTATGCATGTGTGTGTGTGTGTGTATATATATCAACAGATTTAAGATTATTTAAGTCTTAAAATCAGTACGTAAAACTTAAGTAGAAATGGTAACCTTGTTAAAAATACGACATCATATGCGCAATAATACAAATAACAAGTGATCAAATTTTAAACGAATATCTGATGGACAAACAAACCAAATATACACCTAGTTAAATTCTATTTGTTAGTAAACTCGAATACCAAAAAATATTTGTTTAGTGGTAAATGAACTACCGAATCGAATATGACCTAATAGTTACTCGAACAATTATAGTACTATCCGTTAATTATTTGGTTCATTTCCACAGAATTTTGGACAACATCTACCAGCTCGTTCAGAAATCTTTCCCCAGATCACCAAATCCATGCGCAAATAGAATGTTGAAATATGCAAGTTACAAAAATTATACGGCGGTAATGAAGGCAAAGCAAACATAAAGACGTAAGAACAGACTATGCTTTTAAGTGTCATAAAAACCTATTGTCTAAAAGCTGGATGCATATACTTTTGGTTTTCCATTTCTGCCCTCTGACTTTTTCTCTTATTACCATTTCTCACAGCTTCTAAGCTAATAAGAGTCGAGGGTAGTTTGAGAAAAAGTGGTGACAAGATAAAGACTGTTAATCACAAGATGAAGATGAAGATAAGAGTCAAGGGTAGTTTGAGAAAAAGCGGTTAGACAATGGGCTAGTACTTAGTACTACTAGAGTCTCAGTAAGAGTGTGTTTGGTTAAATGAAGGTGACTCGAATGTGTGAAAGTCACTTAGGGGCTGTTTGGTTGTATGTTTTTACCATGTAAAAGGATAGAAAGTGTAAAAAAGTGGGTCCCAATGTCAGCTTTCATCATTTTACATTGTTTGTTTAAATTCTCTTTTACATGAAAAGCTTACACCTTTTGATGAGGTGTCACCGAAAGCAAAATCACCAAAATTAAGAGTGATTTTGTTGGAAAGCTGACACAATATCATAAATGTGTTCAAAAAAATAATAAAATAGTCAAAACATTGTAGAAAGTGGTGAGGTGAATAACCACCTTTCATTTTGTGTCATAAATACTCTAATTTACATTATACTATCCAAACAATGTAATACTATTATTTTAGGATTCACAAAGATTCCTAACCAAACAATGTAAACACTCGAATGGAAAATTGTGAGGTGGATAACCACTTTCTATTTTATGTCATAAATACCCTCGTTTCCTAAAAGCATCCAAACAGCCCCTTATTTTTGTAAGTGTGAAAGTAGATCCATGTCAACATGAAAGTGAAGTGCAATGTTTGTTTGTAAAAATAAATTAATCTTGGAACTAGGAAAATAAAGATGATGTGGCAATTATTTATTTAATTGTTATTTAAATTCATATTACACTCTAAATTCTAATAATTATTCTCGTAACAACTAAAGAACGAATTGAAAACCTCAGGTATATATATCATCAATTACTTGTACTAATTTTTATAGATTTTTTGTATTCTGTATTTTTTTACTTATGTACTTTGTATTTTTTTAATAACATAATGGCTTATTAAATGCCTAGTCATGTTATAATTGTACAAGAATCACGCTAAAATGTGTAGTCATGTTCATAAATTGTCTAATTCTTACTATATACATGACATAACAATGTACACAGCTATTAAATGCTATAAAAGAAATAATATAATTAGCAGATAAGTAAATTTTGGATTTGTTTAACTAGAGTATATATTATCGTATAATATAATTAGTCATGTTCATAAATTGTCTAAGTCGAAGGAGGCCACCGACGATATGAGCGGGTGCGGAGATGGAGACAACAGGGGAGAGGCGGACTTTTAGGGTGTTAGCTTTTCCACTTAGGCTATATATTGTCGTATGGATAGACTTGATACATTTGAATTTTTTTAACTTAGACTATATATTATCGTATGGGTAGACTTGATACATTTGGATTTATTTAGAGTATTTTGTCGTATTGGTATGCATATGACATATATATTGTGTTGTGATGTTGTGAATTGATTAAATTTGTTATTATTCGGTGTTTATTTCCTAGAATTTGGATTTATTGAGAGTATTTTGTGATGTCATGTTTTGTCGGATTTGTGTTGTGATGTTGTGAATTTATAACTTTTATCAATGTATACAATGTGGATGCTATATTTTTGCGCAAATTTTGGTCAAAAAATATTGTATATAAAGCTAGAGGCATGTGCATGTTTTGGCTCTACCCAGCAAACCCACGGGACTAGTAATCCCGTGGATTTGCTAGGCAGAGCCAAAATGTCTCTGCTTAACGTACGGGACTAGTAGTCCCATACGATTTGTAAAGCACATACAAAATATACGGGACTACTAGTCCTGAATGTTTTGGTTGGGGTTTTAGAACATACGGGACTACTAGTCCCATATGTTTCGAGTAGGTTGTAAAAAGTTGACTGTTGGTCAAAAATAGATCGATTTTGCTAAATAATTAGCAAAATGGTCGATTTTGCTAATTATTTAGCAAAAAATGACTTTTTTTAAATCCCAAATCTATGTAATTATTAGCGATGCAAGCAGTAATGATCAAATTCAAAACTGATAGAAAACTTAGCAATGTAATTGTTAGTGATGCAATATAATACGATGAATAATTTTATGATTGCTTGAAAAATAATATAGAAGTGTGTTTCACTAAATCTATGTGGTATATTTGTTGATTTATGAATTTTGTACAATGTATGTGACTAATAGAAAATTTTATGTGTTTGTGTTCTGATAGTATATACTATCTATCTTGAGTCATTAATATTTTTTATGTGAAATTTCACAAATATATATTTTTTCATGTATGCTTGTATATCTTGAAAAATTGTGTCAGCGCCTCGGGCGTGCCATCGCATTGCACTCTGTGCCCAGCATTGCGCCTCGCGCATTGAAAACACTAATGCTACATAGATTTAGTGAATCACACTTCTATTTTAGTTTTCAAGCAATCATACAAATAATTTATCTTATTATATTGTATCACTAACAAATAACAATTACATTGGCACGTTTTCTATCAGTTCTGAATTTGATCATTACTGTTTGCATCACTAATAATTACATAGGTTCACATTAACTATGCTAACATTCTAATGCATACGATATCTCTGGACATATCAGCCATCACCTAAAGCCAAAAATCATATTCTTCCTACAAAAATATAGCAACAGTAGTAGGAACGAAATTGAAGAAAGAAAAAATGAACACTAGCAGGAACGAATTCAAGAAAGGAAAAAAAAAATGAAACGCAGCAGCAGGAACTCAAGAATAATAGAAAGCAACAAATGAACGATACCAAGAACTCTAAAACAAAAAGAAAGGCAAAAAAAAAGATAGCAAGAAAGCAAAAAAGAAATAAAACAAATGAGCAACAAGAGAAACAATGGAGCAGCAGGAAGGAATTCAAGAACAAAAAGAAAGCAAAAAAAGGAAAGGAAAGAAAACTAACTTGATTGCTGAAAGAAATGTGAAGGAGAATTATTAAAACAAATCATCTCAGAATCAGGGGCGGATCCAGGATTTTAGTTCTGGGGGGGGCCGCGTACAAAAGATAGATAAAAAAAATTTCTTAATGTAATTTTATTCACAAGAGATATACCACAACCCAAATAAAACGAGTAGAATAGCCAACATCAATATATCCAAAATATTTCAAAAGAGGAAGACAAATATTATATAGAAAATAGTCAAATAAGCATCATCTATTTTTTTTATAACTAAAATTTCTCTAACTAAAAGGAATTCGACGTTCCTTAAAATTTTTAAAGTCTTCAATGATATCATCAATGCTCAGACTTTTAGCAATTTCTCTTTTAATAAATATCATTAATACGTCGGAGAGGAAAGTATCCTCCATTTTGCTTCGAAGCCTAGTTTTGACGATATTCATAGCTGAGAATGATCGTTCTGCAGTAGCAGTAGAAACTGGAAGAGTAAGCACAAGTACGATCACTCTAAAAATGAGGTCGTATGTAGCAGATTTATTAGTCTTTACCAACCATTGACACAACTCAGAAATGGTTGGAAGAGTTTTGAAGTCTGACCCTTTGACTACATTATGCTCATAATGTTTCAGTTGCATCTTCAAACTCTCTTTTTCTTCACTTGTAAAATCTTGTGCATAAAACTTGACAAGAATGCTCTTTTCTTGAATGAATCCATTAGTGTCCACAAACCACAACACAATAGACATTTGCTCTTTTTTTTTTACTCATCACGGGCTTCATCAACAATAATGTAATACTTAGCAACTCCAATTTCTTCACAAATTGCATTTTTCAATCTCACTGAAAACACATAAAGTATTTGTTTTTTAATATCATGACTTGTATATTTGGCATTTTTGGGAGCTTTCGCAATTGCCTTTGAAAATTCGTCATTCTCCATGGCCAACACATCCAAAAATTCAAGAAAATTGCCACGATTGGACGAACTAGATTTCTCATCGTGGCCTCTAAACAGAATCCCTTGGAGTGCAAGCAATCGCACCACAAGTATGTGAGCTCTTAACCGAAGACGATTTGTTGCAACTTGTTCAGCATTGAAGTTGTCGAATCGCCTTGATATATGATGCGGTTGGTTCATCAAATCCTCACATGCCTTTTCAACATTACGATGGAGTAAAGATACATTATCTTTTCTTATTTCAATGAAACCCCCTTTATTAATCCCTTAAGAATAACCCCCTTTATTAATAAACCCCCTTAAGAATAACCATTCGCTAAATACCTCTTCATAAATTTCAATTTCAATGAAACCCCCTTTATCCCCCCCCCCCCCCCTCAAAAAATTTTTTTTTTTGAGGGGCCTTGAGGAATAGAGCATCCTAATTTTTTTCCCAAATTTTGGGGGGGCCGTGGCCCCCCCGGACTGTATGTAGATCCTCCCCTGTCTCAGATCGCCCCATTTGTTAAGGCGATCGCCTCCCTTGACGTGCAAGGCGCTTACGGGGCACACCGAGGCGTGCGCCTGACGCAATTGAAGCGCCCTGCACCCGATGCGAGGCGCTCCTTCACCGCACTGCATGGCCTTAAGCCTGAGGAGAGCGCCAAGAGCGCATTTGAAAACACTGACTACCACCATTCATACGCATGATCCTTCAACATGTAAACTACATATCTACTTTCTCTTCCTTCGAACATTTCATTTAAGCAAAAGGTTCTCCATCTTCGCAATCCAAATGCTATAGTGTTGGGTATAGACCTTCGAGGAGGACCAGGTTAGCCTTTTAAATTCACAGATGCCACTTTTAACATGGTTGATCAATATCCTATCATCCTATAAGGCATTGGCTAGATTCATATAATCCAGCTGTGTTTCTTTGGAACAATTGCATTTAGTTCTAGGATTTAGCAAAAGCAGCTCAAGTTAGACTGTTCGTCCAGTTGCTATTTCGACTTGAGGGTCCCAACATTGTTATCAATCATCACTAACCATTACTTCCTACGAAATAGATGTTGATCATATTTAAATTATAAATCTGACACTAATTACATTAATTCTACCCAAACACCTAATCCTATGGGGACAACTGAGACTTAAGCTTCTTTGTAGTCACCCAAGATTGGAAGCGGAATAAGTTAGATATACGACAGTGATCGATGATACGCGTACGACATGCCAAGTCTGGGTGGTTCATGCAAATGGAATTTCACTCGCATAACAAGATCATCGATATACAAAGACAGACTCTCTATGAAAACTACCAATACGAAGTTTGAGAGGAATATTACTAGACAACATAAGTATTATCAAAAAGCATAACGCGTGAGTTCAATATATACTTGTTTCTCTCTTAGGATATTAGCAAGCTACAAAAATAGCACTCCAAGAAGTAGCACCACCAACCTATGCTTCAGTTTCACACTGAGCTATCTCAAGCTGAATACAAGCTAATCTGTATCTGAAAGGGTTGAAAAAGTACAAGGTACAAGGTAAGCTGCACACTTAATAAATGCAATTCTTACTAGTTAACTAGAGAAGTGTGAACCAGTAACTATTAATTTTATAATTAATTTTACGCAAACTTTAAGCATGAATAAGTGTTATCTCAAGTATGTACATGTGAGCATGCTAGGTGCAAAACAATTCACTATTATATAGCTCAGATTGGCAAGAAAAATAATCCACATGTATAGTCAAATCACATATAAACTGTATATCACGAAATCTCTGCATAATCCCGATATACTTTTAACTTTTACCTTTCAAATATTTCCCAGCATGGCTGATTTGATTCATGTCGGTCTCTATGGCGAAAGGTGCCCACCGTCTCAAGCAAGATCAATCTACATCACATTGTCCTAGTCCTCCAGCTTGTCATTCTCTTCTTCTTATTCTTCTTCATTCGTTTTCAAGTCATAATTCCAGCGAAATATGCCTATCCCCTTCGGCTCACCTCAGTTATCTGCATAATCTGGTTTGCTGCTCCTTGATCTTTGAACAGTTACCCAAATGGTTCCCATAACTCGTGAAACATATCTCAACCGGGTCTATGCAAGGTTTGAACGTGATGGTGACCAAATGAACTTTCAACAGTTGATATCTTGATGTACGGTTGATCCTCCGAAGGAATTTCCCTTCACCACTACCAACACTGCACTGTTTTAAATATCGGCCGATAATCGATATTATCGGTCGAGTTATCGGATTTGGGAGCTCTCCGCTAGGATAATTTGGATTTTTAATCGGTTATCATTTTTCTAGGTTTATCGGCGATTTATCAGCATTATCGGCACTTATCGGCCGATAAGTAAGACTTTTTTATCGGGATTATCGGCCCATTTTGACTAACATTATATTTTTTCAAGGCTATGATGCAAGTTTCGCTTTCTACAATTGGTTAATGATTCTAAACATGATGATTTATATTTTGGTATGTTTATATTTCATTAAGCATGATTAGATTATATTTTTTAATTGTTATATTATATATACACATCATCCAGTATATCACTCCGATAAATACTACTTATCCCCGATATATCCCTGATTTTTGCTATCCGATAAGGATTTTGGCCGTCCGATAAATCCCCGATAACCGATATTTAAAACCTTGCAACACTGTGATCCTATACGTCACTATACAATCTTGATATAAATGAGTGCACAATAGCCATAAGTCTATGTTACATTACCTGGATTATCCAATTGATCCTGATTTCATATGTTGGTCCTGGGGACACCTGAAAAAAAAAACTCTCAGTCCTCTTCATTCTGTCTTCCTTCTTTGTGTTGGATTACCTTAATTCACCACAGCAACAACAGCATCAAGAGGGCCAGAAGCCACATTTCATCTTTGTGCTCTTTTGAGTTTTTAGGAAGATCAAACCAATAGAGAGCCTGGTGGTTGAGCACACATCCAGTTCCAACTGGTACTGGATCCCCTCTAACCTTTCACGTTCAAATAAACACCGAAATCACATGGAATTTGATGCTTAGGGGGTGTTTGTTTCAAATCGTATAATTTTAGGATATGGATTTCACCATGAGATTTGAAATTCATAGGTGTTTTGTTATGGGTTGGGATTTCTAAAATGTTGTTTGTTTCATTAATATTTTGGGATTTGGAACACTACAATTTGTAATATTTTGTTTGTTTCAAGCTCAAATTGTAGCATTACCAAATGCTAAAATTTTGTAATATGATGAATATGCTATCTTGGTGAGGTTACCTCTCACAAAAAGACAAAATTTGAATTTGTTAAATCCTCTCCAATTGAGAGGTAAGCACACACATTTATGAGATTTGTCAGAACTCTCTCCAATTGAGAGGATTTGGCAAATTCTAAAAATTGGTCACTTTTTGCACTCTTGGGATTCAATATTCTAAAAAAATTCTTAAAACAAACACCATATATGGAATCCCAAAATACAAAAAACTCACTTTTTGATCCCAAAACTTGTAATCCATACCAAATGCCAAAAATTTTGGTGAAACAAACACCCCCTTATTAGTTATTAATATCCATAGAAGAGTCTCAAAGTCTGTAGTATTGAGTTGAAAGTTTATAATATTTAGCTAACAAGTTCTTGAGTTATTAGCTTACATCAATAAAGACAACATTACGATTGGCATATTGATCATGGAAATCGAACATCATCTAACCTTTCTGGGAACTGCACATGGCAGAACTTCTATGTAAGCATATCAAAGACTCAAACCTGCAATCATGAATCCAAAGATAAAAAGGTCAGAGGCATGCAGACTATTCAGTACAACCTCAATAGGTAAATTTCATAGTGGAACTGGCGCATTCATGGGACCGGTTTCTTATGGTGTTGACCCAGGCCTCTACTCCATCATTGGTCTCTTTTAAAATGGGGGTTTTTCGCTATTAGAGCTTCTCCAACGTGGGGCTCTATTTTGCATCCCAAACTTTGGCATATTCCTTAGAATATGCTAAAATAGAGTTATGTAACTCCAACCACACTGCTTTATTTCCAACTCCATTTCAATTTCTCTCAATTTTTTAATTCTTTTACTTATTTTAAAATATATAATGTAATCATATATTTAAATAAAATTAATTTTCTTTAATGAATTGATAATAAGAAATAGAATTAATTTTCTTTAATTCTTGGAATTTTATATTTCAATTAATATTATTTAATATTACTCTCATTTTGAATATATGAAAATAATAATAATAATAAAAGTTATATAATATAAATAATATTATTAATAATATTATTAAATGTATTAATATAAAATAGGCATTCGGATTAAATTAAACAGACATTCATATTACTAAATCCACGACTATTACAATGAAAGCAAAAACATGAATTGAAAATTACATGACAAATAGGAAAAACATAATACATGAAAAATACTAAAAGTCTGGAAAGTCAACTCCTCCGTATCCACCTCCTCTGTAGTCAGGTATTCCGTATTGACTTCCTGCGTAGCTGTATTCAGGATTAGGAATATCAAAGTATTACTCCTCCTGCTCATTATACAATTCAATGAAATAATTATGATGTCGGTTATTATTTAGCCGATGGCATATAGCCGAAATGGCCAACCCTTGTTCAAACCATTTCCAAATCCGAAGATAAAAAGAAACATTATTTTGCAATGATGTAAGAAGCTTGTCGAAAAGATGTGGAGCGAGCGTTTGGTGTTCTCCAGTCAAGATTTGTTATAATCAAGGGCCCTGCACGGTTTTGGGATAACGAACTTTGCATGATATCATGACCACTTGCATAATAATGCACAACATGATTATTGAGGATGAACGTGATGAGCAAGAAGATATTATCGTTTCTACTCCACCATCAATTTCAAATGTTGAAGACATAGGGATGAACGATGTCGAACGGTTCCGACAATTCCTGGCCCGGCATAAGAAATTCAAAGACAAAGAAGCACACTTCGCACTTCGAAATGCATTAATTGAACATTTGTGGGAGAAGAGAGATTTTAAGTAAGTAACAAAAATAATAATGGGACACAATTGGAATAATCCAATGTTGTTAAAGAGATTGAGGGGTAAGATTGTCTTTTTTTTTGGAATAGTAATATAGAGTTGGCTGCAAATTTGGAGAGAAATCTCCAAATTTACAGTCTCAAATCCATTTTTGCAGCTCAACTGTAAAAGTTGTCGCTTGGTTGGAGGTGATTCAGGCTGCATTTTGCAGTTATCCATCACGGTTGGAGCTGCTCTTAGTCCCTTAAATCACCATTTTTATATTAGTCCCCTAAATCTTTATATTTTGATACTAGTCCCTCAAATTACCTTGATGTATTGATATTAGTCCCTCTGTTACTGTTTCCGTTCAAAGCCCTCAACTATGTTTAGGTTTAACCCAACCATGGTGGTGTAATTACCAAAAACTCATCCCATATTAAATTCTCCAAATTAGTCAGTCATTCCCTTTCCCTCTCTCATTCTCTCTTCCATTTCTCGCTCTCAGCGAGCCCTAAGGCCATGCGCCGGAGGGAGAAACTCGGTGAGAAAGTGATCGAGTCCATTTGTGCAGCATGAATAACATTCGGAGGCAAGAGATCTGCTCTGATCCTTGGTATTATTTTAATTTGATCAATGGTCATGCGAAATTCCGGCACATTCTGTCGCAGGTTGTCAGCTTCCTCACAAATTAGGGTTTAGGGCAAAAATGTTGTTCCTTTTGAGGAAGGGGAGGAGAGTAAAGGGGAGGGGAGTTGAAGGAGATGTCGAGGGAGTGGAGAGAGGGGAGGTGGAGGTGGTGGATTTGGGAGTAGGGAGTTGTTGTTTTGGGGAAGTTGGTGACCGAGCTGAAGGCTTGGAGGTGGGAACAAGAGAGAGAGGGACAGAGGAGGTTGAAGATGAAGAAGATGATAATGAATTTCATGCATGGTGATGAGAGAGAAAGGAGGAGGAAATGTTAGTCGTGTTTCCTTGTTCTGATCTTTTAATATCCAAGAATTGGTAATTTCAGAAGAAAAGTTAATTTCTCCGTCTAATTTTTAATTTTAATTAATTTTTTTATTTCTGCCCGATGCCATACTTTCCTCTTTATTAGTTCTTTTGGCTACCTTTTATAATTTTAAGGAGAAGAGCAGATCAATGGGGTTTAGGATCTATGTTAGAGAAGAAGAAATTAGCCATGGAGGAGTTCCAATGGCTTTACCAATGAAAAGTGCCGTTGTTTACTATAAATGGGCCTTTGGAGAAGAAAGGGTGAAACGAGTTCCTGTTTAAAGAGTTTATTGGATGTAGGTTTAACTGGTAAGTGGGTTTGGGTATTGAGTATGAGATGTACAGTAGGGGCATACATGTCCTTTCCAGCGAAAAGTCAAAACTTAACGGAGTATTCCCAGCATTTATAATCCAAACTAGCTATAGGGACTGATACCAAAATATGAATACAATTTGAGGGACTGATACCAAAATATGAATATTTGAGGGATTAGTATCAAAATAGGTATGATTTAAGGGACTAATATCAAAAAAACCCTTTAAAATATATCTTCGAGTTCAACTGTCCTTTATCTGACAAGCAGTTACTCCACTTTGAGGATGTTCATGTGATGAAGCAAATTAATTCCCCAAAATACAAGAGTGTGATATAATTAGCGGAAAAGTGAGCAGCCCTTATACTTTCAAGAGTGATATATGATGAAGTTTCATTGTGTATAATTCTAAAAAGAAAAAGGATTGCAAGATAGCCTTTATCTTTTATGAGTCAATTATCCTACACCATTGCAAAAATGGGTCTACGGAATACCTTTAAGATCCCCAATCACCAGAACTTGCTGGTCTTTCCCGCTGAAATTCATGGCTAAGATGCTCGTTGCCTCGATCAAGCTCTCATACCCTTTTCCTTATTATTATACCTTAGGCCTATACTGATAGCAAATAACTTAAGGAAAATGATAGGGGCAAACCCACAACCACATCTCAAACCACACCCCCTCTCTCGCATGCTACAGTGCACCGGCTCCGCATGGGATTTTAAAATTTTAAAATCCCATGTGAGGCCCAGTGCACTGTAGCATATGAGGGAGGGGTGTGGTTTGGGATGTGAGTGCGGGTGTGCCCCTAGTGCCACCCATATCAATAATCAAAAGATGGAGAGATAGAAGAAATGAGCTTTGTTGAAGTTAGGGGAAAAACTAAAAAACTATCACCTTGCTTGATGATATCAATCTATAGGATCCAAGTCACCTCTTTCTTCTTCAAACTAGAAACGTTCCAATTTCAATGATCTGGTACTATAATCCTACTAATCTAACTGAAACCCAACATCCAAATGTTATCATGTGACCTTTTTAAGCGAGATCTCAGCGCCCCCGTCTTCTTGACTTGGTTTTTTTTTTATACACGGTCAGGGACCCTAACCCTAATCTAGAGAGAAGAAACCAAAAGTTACCATTTTTATACACAGTGAAGAGAAGAGATCACCCTTTTCGGTGCCTCGATGCACTTAAAACCACTTCTTCTTCCTCCTCTTGTGGAATCCACCAGCACGATGCCTGCCCGCCCACATCAAACACCAACAACAATTTTCTAAGAAATAACTCAAATATATCATTAAAAAATAAAACCCTAAAGTGACGACGATCACGCTTACTTGAGATCTTTCTCGCCGAGGCTCAAACTTAGGGCTTTGTTCTTGAGAGATTAAGCTCTTTCTTCTTCTTCTTCTTCGATTTGCTCGTCTTCGTCCTTTTCCTCTTCTCCCCTCCTTTTCGTCTTCGTCTTCGTCTTCGATCGCCGCGGGTTGTCTCCTTGGGCCGGATTGGCCCATGAAGTTGAACAACCCGCGATATTCTCGCAGAGCAATCGGTCGGAATATGCAAAAAAAAAAAATATTAATTTATACGAACCTCGTCTGTAATGGCGGCCCAAATAAGGAGGCCCATAGTCCAGTCCTCTACGCGACGCGTATTATCTTACGCGTATATTTTCACGCGTATATCTCACGCGTATGTTCTGAAGAGTTTTCTCACGCGTATATTCTTATGCATAAATCTCTCATCTCACTCGTATATACTTACGTGTTCTTTATAGTTAAATCTATTTTTAAAGAAGGCAGTGTAAGGGAATAAATAAAGTAGCCGCAATAAGTATAGGTTATATTATTGGTCTCCAGGATAACTACACACATATTACAACTATTAGTACTAATACCGGCATCTTAGATAAGGGTTTTTAGATGAAAATCATATTTAACTTTTATCAAAATTGATACTTGTCACCTTTAATTTTTAGTTTTTGATGGGCACCATCTTTACTAGCCTACATCCTTCACATGTCACATCTAATCGTGCTTTGAGCCCAAAAAAAAAACATGTGAATTGTCTATTTTACCCTCTCCCAAACATGTGTAGAGCACACGCACCATAATTAATTATTAAAACAATATTTTTTTTATATTAGTCAATAAAAGCTTCTATATTTTCATGTTACTCCCCTAAATCATCGTATTTTGAAATTACTCCCCCACACTGAGGTCATTTTTGCCGGAGAGCATCGTCTTTGCGTGAGAGTGTCGATCTTTTGTTCATCCATTAGGGTTTCGAGGGCATGCTTACATGTTTAACCGTTATTGTGAACAAGTCTAACACTTTAGGAAGGAGTATGAAAATAAGGAGTTGTGTAGAAATATACTTTGTTCTCTATCTCAGGATTGGGAACGAAGGTAACGGCCATAGAAGAACTTTAAAATTTTCCTAATATATCTCTTGATGATCTTGTACGCAATCTTATCATATATGAAGTTAGATTGAAAGAAAGAAAAAATGTCTCAGAAGAAGACTCAAAGAAGAAGCCGTTAGTCTTCAAAGCTAAAAAGGAAAAGTCGAAGTCTAATTAAGAAGAAGAAAAGGCCGAGCTCAATTTTTGAGGAAGAAAATACCCAAATTGATCAAGTTGTTAAAGGCTACAAATCATTCCTCACGTCAAAGGATGGTCAAAAAATTCCTGCAAGATAAATCGAATCACTATACAAGCAAGGTAAATAAATATAATTCTAGTGATTCAGATACTGAATTAATTTATTTTCAATGCAAGAAACTCAGCCACCTGAAGAAGAATTGCCCACTGAATAGAAAGGACTATAAAGGGAAGGACAATATTTTCAAAACAACTACTTGAGAGGACTCGGAGAGTAGCTCCAGAGGACTCGGAGAATACACTAGTAAAAATTCACGTATCCTAGACGGAATATTCTAGAAGAAAAATTTTCCGTCTAGAATGTATTAAACTAGACGGAAAATTTCCGTCTAGAATATTCCGTCTAGGATAAAGTATTCTAGATGAAAATTTCCGTCTAGAATAGTATTCTAGATGGTTTTTTTAATTTTAATTTTTTTTTTTAAATCCTGGTATTCTAGACGGAAATTTCCGTCTAGAATGTATCCTAGACGGAAATTTCCGTCTAGAATACGTGCCCATTTAAAAAAAATTAACCCGTCAAAACCCCCGCTGCCCTCCATTCCCCCCGAAATCGAAATTTTCATCCCCAAAGGCTCTGTTTGGCAAAACTAGCTGAAAGCTACGAGATTATAGCTGAAAGCTGTTAAGCTAGCTGAAAGCTGTGAAATTGTAGCTGAAAGCTGTTAGCTGTGTAGCTAGCTGATTGACTAGAGCTGTTTGGCAAAAGTAGCTGTACAACTAGCTTAAATTTGTTAAATGACTAAAAAAGATATATAATATTATTGATATAAAATTAGAATTATTAGGGGCAAAAACGGAAGAAAAAAATTGGCAGCTCCTTCCCAAAGACAAACGCTACTTGAGATAGCTTTCTAAAAGCTACTTGCAAAAGACACAATCTCCAAAATAATCTCCTCCTATTTTCCCAATTCCAAGTTTTACAAAATGTTACTTCAAAGCTACAAACTTTTTGAAGGACCGATTGAAGCTCTTTAGATCGCCAGCTTCATAAGAACCGATTGAAGCTCATCTGGAAAGGGAAAATTTTGAAGGACGAGAACGAGGATGGCGAGGATGTCTATGTCAGATTCAACAATGGCGGTAATTTCTTGATTTTTCGTTTGCTTTGCTCGTGGAAAATTTTAAATTTCATTTGATTAAAGCTTATATTTTTTAAAGTGTAGATTTGACCATTGGATTGGAAATGGGTATATAATGATACACTTGCATCGTTCTTTTCAGACTTCTAAATTTTTGGATTCATGTGAAGTTGATTTATGTTTTCCAAGATATTGAGTTTTCTAAGCAAGAAAATAATCCTATAGGTGCCAAATATAAATCAAATGGATTAAAAGAAGAGATTAACTTCATTGCAATATTTGTTTGCTTCTGGAGTTTCATATATCACCTTAATTTCCATATTTTTATACTACATCAGTTTTCGTTCCTTGCAAATTGACAGCCATGTAGGACTCATTTTTTTTAATAATTTAATTAATTCTTAAAATTCTGTATAATCCAACTTTGTTGTTTGAATATTTTCCTACCCTATACATCTGAGTGAATTCTGTAGTAGTGTTTCTGTTTCTGTCATATGCTTTATCCATTCTATCTAGGTTTCTTGAAGTGTCTGGCACCTGAACAGAGCCCCGGACTGAGGCCCGAAGTATGTTAAATATGATAAGCTATTTCGCAGTTTCTTTCTTGTTGAATACAACAATAACTGAAATTAGACTTATTTTGTAATCATTTTTTGTCATTGGCTTAAGAAATTAGCCTCAACTTTTAATCCACTTATTTAAAAACATATGGTCGTGCATGTGTGAAAAGGAGTATCTTTCGATCATCTCAAATGTGCCACCAGCCAGATGTTGCCTACAATAAGATTCTTTAGTTTTTTCACGGAATAATTCAAGTGTGGAAAGTTAGAATTGTTAATTACCGCATCTTTATATAGATTTTCGTATTGTTGCTGGGCTAGCATGGTAATCGTTCATATGAACTCATGCATGTGATGTTTGCAAATTCTATTAATTTGCACTCTAAATTTTTTTATTGACTTTATCCTCAATTATTTATCTGTAACAATCTTACATTTTGGGAGTATATTTTGTGGTATCTAATATAATGTGTCTGTTGTGTCTTCCATAGGAGAGAATACGCATTGGTAAAGAGCTTTTAGAAGCCAAACGAATGGAGGAAGAAAATGAAAGAAAACGGTTATACTCTGACTGCTTTTAAGTATTATGTTTATATTTTATGTTTTCCATACATTTGGTGTGTGTTGCACAGCTGTCTTTGGAATAATGAGTTATAAGTTTGTCTCTTTAATGTCTAGAATAATGGCACTGAGAAAGGCAGAGAAAGAGGAAGAGAAGAGGGCGAGAGAAAGAGAAGAGCTTTTACATATTCTTTATTGTTTGCCTCTTCAATTTGTATGTCTTTCATGTTTAATGTTAAATGTGTTACATATATAATAGGTTAGATAGAATGCATATATAATAGGTTAGACATATATAATAGGAATGTGCTGCGACTGTCAAGGTGCCATAGTAGAATACTTCTTGGTTTCGCATCTTTATTAACAAAGTATTGTTTGGGGCATAAAAGACTTTACACAATGATGAATACCCTTTATTTGCTTTGCTCTTTATTCAAATGAATACATAAGCTGGACTCCTGAATAAATGCCACAAGTGAAGAGTCCATTCCACCATTTGTATATTTTTACTGTCTAAATAGGTCTAGAAATCACATCCTTTTGGCATTACGGTGGTATATATTCCCTAAACGGGCGGGCAATTTCCTACATATCATGTGTCATTGTACTACTTGTGCATATACTCAGTTAACTATGTCTTAACATGATTCTCTGCCATGTTCTAGAATGTCAATGAGGAAAGTACTAAAGTTAATGACCTTTCACTTGTCAAGGAAAGGTTTTTGCTAAATGAGACTTGATTATTGAGTTATAGGATAATAAAAAAACATGCAAGCTCTCCTCCAGAGACATTTTAAGTCATTAGTATAATGTTAATGATGTTGGCCATCCATCGTATATATAATGGACAGTTATAAAGCTTTCCACTCTCTTATCTCTTTTAACTTAGTCACTTCCTCCATTTCGTCACTTCCTCCATTTCGGTCCATATTAAAATAGAATCAGGCCTTTTTATACTGTTGTTTATTGTGCTATATCTTACTGCTATGAACAATCACACAAAAGAAAAAACACACCAAAACAAATGCATTATGCAAATGCAATTACTCTTTAATTTGTGATGCCACCGATGAATTGGTAGAGAAGCAATATTTTGTATTTGGAAAAAACAAAGTATATTGATCTCTTTTGCCATGCATGTCTGTCGAGTTTGCTAACGTGAATGATCTCTTTTGCAGGATCCACTGGTGACTAAAGGTGCAAACACTGCATATATGGATATTGAACTGGTGGGTGAATGCTTTGGGGTCCTCTCATCATTTGGCCAATTCATAATGCACGTTAATTAGTGAATGTGTTACGTAGGAAATTAATGATTGGAAGAATCATTGTTCGACTACTTAGTTTGAAGGTTTTTATGAGCTTTGGGGTTCAAATTGGTATTGTTTTTAGGAACTGTTGAGCAATCTAAATTTGTAAATAATTTATGTAAAAGTTTGTAAACAATTTATGTATCTCTAGTATTTTGGTAAATGTATTATTTGAATATAATTAGATTTGATATTAGAATATAATTAGATCTTGTTGGATATGAATTCAATCTAGTATTGTTCAATGTTGTGTACATGCACCAAAAGTAGGTTCGGCAAAAAAAAAAAACTACTGTAGCACAGCATCCTAGACGAAAATTCCGTTTAGGATGCTCAAATTCCGTCTAGGATGCTTTTTTTAAAAGAAAAAATTAAAAACATCAATTTCCGTCTAGGATGAGTATTCTAGACGGAATTTCCGTCTAGAATGAATTCCGTCTAGAATACTCATCCTAGACGGGAATTTTTTCCGTCTAAAATGCAGTATTCTAGACGGAAATTCCGTCTAGAATATTCCGTCCAGGATATATTCTAGACGGTTTTGAATTCCGTCTAGAATATTCTGTCTAGGATGTATTCTAGACGGAATTTCCGTCTAGAATACTACATTCTAGACGGAAACTTTCTAGACGGGTATTCTAGACGGAATTCCGTCTAGAATACACATCCTAGACGGAATTTTGAGTATTCTAGACGGAATTTTCCGTCTAGAATACCTTATTTTTTACTTGTGATAGCTCGAGCTATGATGACAAAAAAGCACACTTATGTAGGGCATTAGAATTCACCTTAGAATTCACCGCAATTTTGCATGAGAAATATTCTGATAGAATTTGCTTACTTCAACCTATCATTCTAATAGTAAGACAATAATATTAATGGAAGTGTGGCCTAGTTAGTATTACTTATGGGGTTTTTGCATATCTACCCTTCAAATTTACAAAATGCTAAGGAGTCTTATCTAACAAACTGATGAAGCTTTAAAATATCACTTTAGTTTTTAAAAATCATAAAAATTGACACCATTAATTGCTTGGGGTAGAACTATTCAATGTTAAGAGTTTGCGGGAATAATTTTGCAAATATAGAAATTTTGAATGACAAATATGTAGATGTTGGGGAATTTTAGTTTCCCCGCCTACTACGATTTGCGCAACTTGGAATCCAACCACAATCAACAAGATATAAAATAACCATAATTAAGAAGAAATAACACTGAGATTTACATGGTTCTGTTGACCAACTTCAACCTATGTCCACGGGCAACAATACGAGAAATTCACTATGTATCAGAGAGAACTACAAGAGAAACCACTCAACTCTCGTCTCTGAATCTCTCAACCTCACATACATAATCAACTCTCATATTATCTTCAAAACTCATTCCTTACAATCTTTGGAACGGATAAAGACTGCGAAACCCTCTCCCAATGATGTAATCTTTTACACGGATAAAGACCACGAAACCCTCGTCTCTCGCACAATATTCTTGAATCAGGTTACGTCCTCTGCTAACCCTAAATTACAAGAATATTAAAACTCTCTCATCTGCTTGGTTTTTCCTCCAACAATAAAAGAATATATATAGGAAAACTAAAAATCCCATCTCTAGCCTAACTTCCTAATTAGAGTAGGATTCAAACTCCTAATTATGATGAGACCCAATCTCCTAATCATGATAGATCTCTAACCCTATCTAATTCTCATGAAGTTATACAAAGAATCAAAGATATGATCCCAACAATCTTCACATTGGATTTGATTCCTAAACTCCATTGAAGATATATCATCCCAGTCTTAAAACTTTGTCTCTCATGCTAGGGTCTTCTATTCTTTTACACTTCAAATCGAAGCACCTGCACTCTAACTGGGACGTCCCGTGACACTCACTATCATCTACTTCGTCGTGGCGCCTCCACCTCTCTTGTGCACACCAAGAGATCTTCGCCACCTTTGACATTAGAAGTAAATCAACCATGCTTCTCCTTTTGAACTGGACTTGACAGTAGCCTTCCCCCATTTGCTTTCCTTGTAGTCCATCTGCATCGCTCGTTTCAAACTATATCGGTGCACCTCTCCTACTCCACACTACGATCCGAATGCCTCTATCTCCTTCATCACTTGGCTTGAGCCGAATATGAGCGTTCATCGTCTTCAAGTCCAATGTCACCATCTCCATCTCCCTGTGTATCACTCGGTCGCGCCTGCTTGAAAGCTCCACCTAATCTAGCACTATGCTCCTCGAGTCTACACACCAACCAACTCTTGCTCCTGCGATGACTCTGAATAATTATATGCTGATAACTCTACTACTAGAATCATGTTTGATTATCTACACCAGTCTCATCCGTCGCATACTTGTTTACCCTATCTACCATAAGATCTGTCTTATTACTATCATCAGAACTTATCAGCACTTTTTGACTAATCTGAGCATAATCTGAAAAATCTAACCCTTACATCGTGTTTACAGCACTCTAAAACTCAAAAATCGACCCTAGATCACTACATTTTGCCTCTGATTCACCCATCTGCTGACGAATAATCATGGACCATCGGATTAAACAAAACACCAAACACCACAAATCAGCTAGCACTAGATCAACATGAAATCCCACCCACTTGATTGATACCTTTCATTCTCCCATAAATCTCGTGGAATGCTACAGTAATTTTTCCTTTTCCTTTTTTTCTTCATCTTGATTCTTGTAAAGCCGATCTTCAATCTCGCATGACGATGACTTCTATCTTGAAAACTAACTCCTGGATTCATAACCTGGCTCTGATACCGCTTGTTGGGGAATTTTAGTCTCCCCGCCTACTAAGATTTGCGCAACTTGGAAGCCAACCATAATCAACAAGATATAAAATAATCACAATTAAAAAGAAATATCACCGAGATTTACGTGGTTCAGTCAACCAACTTCGACCTACGTCCACGGGGAACAATACGAGAAATTCACTATGTATCAGGGAGAACTACAAGAGGAGCCACTCAACTCTCGTCTCTGAAGCTCTCAACCTCACATATATAATCAACTCTCATATTATCTCTAAAACCCACTCCTTACAATCTTTTGAACGGATAAAGATTGTGAAACCCTCTCCCAATGATGTAATCTTTTGCACGGATAAAGATCACGAAACCCTCGCCTCTCGCACAATATTCTTGAATCAGGTTACGTCCTCTGCTAACCCTAGATTACAAAAATATTGACTCTCTCTCTCTCTCTCTCATCAGCTTGGTTTTTCCTCCAACAATAGAAGAATATATATAGGAAAACCAAAAACTCTATTTCTAACCAAACTTTCTAATTAGAGTAGGATTCAAACTCCTAATCACGATGAGACCCAATCTCCTAATCATGATAGATCTCTAACCCTCTCTAATTCTCATGAATTTATACAAAGAATCAAAGACACGATCCCAACAGCAGTAGAACCCCCTATTCTTATTAATAATAAAAATTCTTTTACGAAGCATATGATGCATTATTTATGCAACATTTTTGTTCGTCTCAAACAAGCATCTAAATTTCTCATTATATCATTTAAATATAAATACAACGTGTTATATATAAGAATGATTTCGGATAGTTTATAAACAAAACAAAGAAATTTGATGAGTTGCTAGTCAGTTTTGTGTTAGTGGCTGTTTGGATGCTTTTAGGAAACTAGAGTATTTATGATACAAAATAGAAAGTGGTTATCCACCTCACCACTTTCCATTCGAGTGTTTACATTGTTTGGTTAGGAATCTTTGTGAATCCTAAAATAATAGTATTACATTGTTTGGATAGTATAATGTAAACTAGAGTATTTATGACACAAAATGGAAAGTGATTATCCATCTCACCACTTTCTACAAGGTTTTGACTTTTTTATTATTATTTTGGACACATTTATGATATTGTCTCAGCTTTCCAACAAAATCACTCTTATTTTGATGATTTTACTTTCGGTGACACCTTATCAAAAGGTGTAAGCTTTCCATGTAAAATAGAATTTAAACAAACAATGTAAAGTGATGAAAACCGACATTGGGACCCACTTTTTTACACTTTTTATCCTTTTACATAGTAAAAACATACAACCAAACAGCCCCTTACAAACAGATCTGACGACGAAAATAAATAAACAAAAGCAGCATTTATTGCACTCAACTTAGCTGGAACATTTTGACAAAATCTAACTGGAGAATTTATTGCTATGACTCCTTTTTTCCATCAAACACACAATTTGTCACGAGTGAAAATGCTGAGCGCCGGAATCTAAGCACGCCTTGAAAGCATTCGGTGGCCTAAAATCTCTTGAATAGTCTGACTTTGAACTATCAAAAAAAAAGTGGGTCAACGATCGAGATGAGACCGAAAAAGGAGGCACCTTTTTGCCTAGCGACGTCCTATGGCTCCTAGCAATTTGAACGAGAATACTTCGTTTGTCCCCCATCTTTTTCAGATTAAAAAAAAAAAAAAAACCCCACCTTCATTATTGAAACATGACCAAGTTTGTAGGCTACATATAACTTAATTCTCAAATCAAGATGAAGTGTGTCTGGGCAGTACGATCTCGTGAAGCAAAATATAGAATATCAAGGTGATAGATTTACAAGAAATATACAACAGCAACATCGCAACCAACAAGAAAAAGAATTAAAATGTTTTTATTACCGTGGAAACTAATAAAATTTCAATCCGAAAACTTCCAAAAGTATGAAGGGGGTAAAAAAAAGTGAGAAGATTTTCGTGGGCTCGAACCAGAATGTTTGCACATACTATGAGACCCTTAACTTACCCTGTAAACTAGTGCAACTATTTTTATCCCTAAAAACTATTTTTATCCCCATCTTACTCATGAACTAGTAAGATGGGGAATGAGAGAAAAATAGTTCATGAGATCAAAAAGAGAAAACTAATGTCTCACATAATCAGGTATATGATACTTAAACAGAAAATAACAAAAGAATATTATTCACGCATCAAATAGGATTCCCGTAACGTAACAATATCAAAAAAAAAAAAAAAAATCCCAAAAATAAAAACAAATAAGAAAATGTTGAATCTTCTTCAAGGAAACTTTCCCCTTTTCTATCTGACCAAATCCCGCGTTTCATTTTTTTTTTTTTTACATTTATCACTACCAATAACCCTCAGCTCACTCATTTCTCAAACCCACCACTTTTGACCCCTCCCTCCCCCTCTCTGCGCTCTCTCTCGCCAACCCAATGACTACCCAATAACCCTCAACTCTCTCTCTCTCTCTCTCATCAAACCATGAAACTGCTCTCCCTCCTCCTCGGCCTCCTCCTGCTCTTCTCTCTCACTGTAACCACAGCACAAACGGAGGCAGAAGCTCTCCTCAAGTGGAAGAACTCCTTACACCAACCAGCCTCCCTCGACTCCTGGTCCTCCTCCTCCACCAACTCCTCATCACCCTGCAAGTGGC
>NC_033797.1:3767187-3771677 GCF_001876935.1 Asparagus officinalis
CTCCGCGGGCAGCGTAACCAGCATCACCCTCCCAAACTCCAGCCTCAACGGCACTCTCGACTCCTTCGGCTTCTCCTCACTCCCCAACCTCACCGTCCTCAACCTCAACGCCAACCTGCTACGCGGCCCCATCCCTCCGAACATCTCCTCTCTATCGAAGCTCGCCACGCTAGACCTCGGCAGCAATGGCTTCGTCGACGCTCTGCCGCCCCAGGTCGGCCAGCTTTCGGAAATCACCCATCTCCGCCTCTACAACAACAGCTTGGTCGGGGAGATCCCCTATCAGCTCAGCAACCTTAACAAGGTGCAAGAGTTCGATCTCAGCTCGAATTACTTGGAGGATCCTGATTACGCCAAGTTCGCTCCTTTGCCTTCGGTCACGTATTTTTCGCTCTCGCTCAACTCCCTCGTCGGAGAATTCCCTGCATTCTTGTTGAATTGCACGAACTTGACGTTCCTAGACTTGTCGCTGAACGAGTTCACCGGTCCGATACCTGAAGAGCTGACGAGGCTGGCTGATCTTCAGTACCTCAACCTGACGTCTAATTCTTTCCGAGGACCGATCCCGCTGCTCCTGACGAAGTTTACAAAGCTCAGAGACCTCCGGCTTGGTACCAATCAGTTCGCTGGAGGAATACCGCCCGAGATTGGATCGATGACCAGCCTTCGGATACTTGAACTGTACAACAATTCGTTGGGCGGGCCGATTCCTTCTTCGTTCGGACAGTTGAAGAATCTGGAGTGGATCAGTATCAAGCTAGCTGGATTGAATTCTACCATACCGATGGAGCTCGGGTTGTGCACAAATCTCCAATACGTCGAACTGTCTCTTAATTATCTCACCGGTGGATTGCCCTCCTCTTTTGCAAACCTGACCAAAATGAAGGATTTTGGGATTTCAGCCAATCTGTTGTCTGGTGAGATCTCAGGTGACTTGTTCAGAAACTGGCCTCAGCTGGCTTCGTTTCAGATACAGGTCAATTCGTTCTGGCAACGGAATTGCAGTATCTGTACCTCTTCAGCAACTTCTTCTCAGGATCGATCCCACCTGAGATTGGGAGCTTGATCAATTTGCTGGAATTGGATTTCTCAAACAACTCGTTGTCGGGTACGATCCCAGCTGAGCTTGGGCAGCTTACTAACCTCACATCATTGGGCTTGTTCTCCAACAATCTCACAGGCAAAATCCCGCCTGAGATTGGAAACATGACTTCATTGGTCTATCTAGATGTAAACACCAACCAATTAGAAGGGGAGCTGCCCAGCACAATTTCCGAGCTTGAAAACCTTCAAACTCTTCAGGTATTTACCAACAATTTCACTGGGACTCTACCTCAAGATCTCGGTAAGCATGGGCTCTTGGTTACTGCAAGCTTTTCGAACAATAGCTTCTCGGGTCCGGCCTCAAGATCTCGGTAAGCATGGGCTCTTGGTTACTGCAAGCTTTTCGAACAATAGCTTCTCGGGTCCGCTTCCACCTACTCTTTGCAGCTTGGTTACTGCAAGCTTTTCGAACAATAGCTTCTCGGGTCCGCTTCCACCTACTCTTTGCAGCGGCTTCCAACTTCAGTACTTGACAGTCAACAGAAATAACTTCTCAGGGCATCTGCCTGACTGCTTGCGCAATTGTCGTGACTTGATACGAGTTCGGCTAGAGGGGAACCAGTTCATAGGCGATATATCAGAAGTATTTGGCATTCACCCCCAACTCAAATACTTGGATGTCACAGGGAATCAATTGACAGGAACACTATCATCAGACTGGGGACAATGTGAAAGCCTTCAATACTTGCACATAGATGGAAACAGCATCACTGGAGATATCCCAGTGCAGTTTGGTGAGATGAGCAAGTTACAGGATCTGGGCTTGTCTTCCAACTTCTTGTCAGGCACAATTCCGTCTGAGCTTGGGAATTTAGATCAGCTCTACAGGCTGAATTTGAGCAGTAATCTGATATCTGGGACAATTCCTTCACAGATTGGCGGTATCACATTGTTACAGAGTCTCGATTTATCAGGAAACAAGCTGACAGGCAAGATACCTACTGAGCTCGGCAATCTGGATCGGCTTCTTTTGCTTGATTTAGGCCAGAATGACTTGTCAGGCACCATACCTGACCAACTTGGGAACTTGGGTTCTTTGCAAATTGCATTGGATCTCAGTAGAAATTCTTTATCTGGAAAGATTCCTTCTAATTTGGCAAAATTATCATCGTTGGAGAAGCTCAATGTTTCCCATAACGAGCTCTCTGGCCAGATCCCGAAAGAGCTATCACAGTTGTCCAGCCTGCTAACAGTTGATTTCTCTTACAACAACTTAAGTGGTCCCCTACCTTCAGGGCACGCTTTTGAGAGTGCCACCTTGGAGGACTTCGTCGGGAACCAAGGGCTCTGTGGCAATGTTTCAGGTCTGCCGTTGTGTTTTCTAGTTGCTGCATCCAACGTTTCTCACAAGAATCACACCAAGCTCATCCTCGCCATCATTCTCCCCATTGTCGGAGCTCTAATACTAGCATTCATATTCACTGCAACCATTTATGTATGGAAAAGGAGAGAAGAAGAGCCTGTCATGCTGGAGAGCATCAACACAGATAGTTCAGAGTCTCTGATATGGGAAAGAGAAGGGAAGTTTACTTTCTTCGATATCATGAACGCAACCGATAACTTCAATGAAGTGTTCTGCATCGGAAAAGGGGGTTTCGGGAGCGTCTACAAGGCTGAGCTACCCAATGGCCAAGTAGTCGCCGTGAAGAAGCTCCACATGTCTCAGCCTGGTGAGATCCCAGAAACCACACGAAAGAGCTTTGAGAATGAAATAAGGGCTCTGACCGAGGTCAGGCATCGCAACATTGTGAAGCTTCACGGGTTCTGTTCAAGGAACGGGAACATGTATTTGGTCTATGAGTATGTTGAGAAGGGGAGCTTGGCCAAAGTATTGTATGGAGATGACGGGAGCAAGAAGTTCGGTTGGGCTCAAAAGGTGAAGGTGGTTCAAGGTGTGGCTCATGCTCTGGCGTATTTGCACCATGACTGCTCACCGCCGGTGGTGCATCGAGATTTGTCAGCGAACAACATCCTGCTGGAGTCAGACTTCGAGCCGAGGATTGCTGATTTCGGTACAGCAAAAATGCTGACACCAGGAGCATCAAATTGGACCACAGCTGCGGGATCTTATGGCTATATGGCTCCAGGTATAGCAACACAAGTTCTCTATTTCACTATTTGTTTCTGTGACACGCTACTAAACTTTTTTCTGATACTTGCAGAGCTTGCATATACGATGAAGGTCACTGAGAAATGTGATGTGTACAGTTTTGGAGTTGTGACGCTGGAGGTTATGATGGGGAATCACCCAGGGGAGCTCATTTCGTCTTTGCCATCGTTGTCAGCATCTTCAGGCAACGATATACTTCTGAAGGATGTATTGGATCAAAGGCTTGACCCGCCAACAGGTCAATTGGCTGAGGAGGTGGTATTCATAATGAAAGTTGCTCTTGCTTGCACTCGAAATGACCCAGCGTCGAGACCTTCAATGCGATTCATAGCACAGGAGATATCTGCCCGGACACAGGCTTATCTTCCCGAGCCGCTTCGTGCCATTACAATCAGCAAGCTTGTAGGCTTTACCAAATGATCTATCCTGTTCAATCCAAGAAGTAAAAGATTGTTCAGAGAAAAAAAAAATCTGAATTTTACACTGATATTTTTTTACAATATACATCCTAAGTTGTTTATAGTTTGTTTATTGGTCAAAAGGTGTTATATATTTGAGCTCTTGCTTTGACATCTTGAATCAGATGAAGAAACTAAGGCCAACAGAGACGGAGACTCATTTGGCTTTACTCATTGTTTTCATAGTTGTTGAGGGCAAAGGACGTTTCGACGCGCTTTATGCTTCCAAAAAAGTAACACTAACAAATAAATTTGTCAGGCGCTGCTGAAACAATATACAGAATTTGATCAGGAATCATTAAAAAAATCAGCACCAACGATATTTCACAGCCAGCTCTTGAAGAGCTAGTTAATGGACATATTGCTGAAGTACTAAATAATGACACCCATAAAAAAATTATTCCAACATAATCATCTGTATGTCACCAAGTAGCCCACACACAGATCCTATCCTGGAGTTATACCTGACACAGAAATATAATCAAATGACTTGATCATCATCAGAAGTTCAAACAGTGGCAAGTCATATTACATAAGCATTATTAACCTGCGGTCGCTATCCAGCATATTTGAGAGCTTATGAATTTTTTACAATCTCCATTGTAATGCTATTGATTTTTCTTATCTTTTGTGTTTCTTGCTATTGACGTTTATTTTTATTATTTGTTTCTTTGTTTTCTCGGAAGGATGAGGGTGAGCCTTGGTGCAACGGTAAGGTTGCTGCCTTGTGACGTGCAGGCAGAGGCAGAGTTAAGTTCATGGGTTGTGGTGCAGTTACACCCCAACAAATATACAAATTGCATATAAAGTCATTGTAA
>NC_033797.1:3771687-3859859 GCF_001876935.1 Asparagus officinalis
AACCCCCCCCCCCCCCCCCAAACAAAAAAATAATAATAAATATCTAAAGTTGCAACTCAATCTATCTGAAAACGCTGAATGAGTTAGTGGAAAATTAAATTAGCCCATTTAAAGTGTACCAAGTGTATTGTATTCACATTAGATACCATAATTTTATAATGTTATATGTTTATCTTTTTGGTAAATAGATACTTGTTGTCCCCCACCCCCCAAAAAAAAACCCAGCAAACACACACACACAAAACCCCCAACTCTAAGAAAAAATATTCTGAATCCACCAGTTCAGATTTCAAAAACAAGCTCTCCTCAAAGCGGGGGTAAAACTATGTACATCTGACTCTCTCCAGAGCCCACAATGGTGGAGCCTCGTGCACTGGGCCACTCTATGTCTTCTTGGAAGGAAGCAAGACTAATTCTTTAAGAAAATAGAAATAGGTATATTTCCTTCTACATTTCTACCAAGGAGAACTTGGTGATTTCAAAGAAGATACATACAAGCTATGATGATCAACTGATTACTGCTTTTACAGGAAGAGAGTGTTTTCAAGCACTTTAAAAAGATACAGGAAATCCCAAATTTGATGCATCAATGAGATTGTTATTTGCAAGATCCAAGAGTTGAAGCAAAACAAGTTTAGAGATCTGTTGAGGGATTACTAACATTGAACATGTTGGCCAGAGGATAAGAATCCTCCATGACGAAAACTTCTTGCCCAGACACGGAGTAATATTTCAAAGTTATGTATTGTCCTCGAAGTCCTGAACAACAAGTTTCTTCGCAGTTTTGTAGTCATGAAGGAACTTCTGCCATAAAATTGTCACCTCAAGTGCAGACAGTCAAGATAAGTAATCAAGCCTACTGAACTTGAATCTTTTTATTGCAAAATTCACCACTTTGAACCATTTCACATCCTACATTCAGGAAAATATCAAGATGGTTAATCTTTTGACAAATCTAAATATTCCACGAGTATAATTTACAGGAAGATGAAGGAATATTGCCATGAAAAGGGGATTGTCTAGTAAGTGGGCCTGAGCACTTGAGAGTTGAGAGCATGCACCTCAATTTTTTGGCGAGAAGGTCAAATGATGTGAGGTTAGTAGGGCCTCAATCTCAAGCTGAGATTTTGGACCAGCAAGCGAATTTTTTTCTATAAAGAAATCCAATTCTAACAAGTTGATAGAGTTTCCAATCTCAAGTGGAATTAGACCTGAAAAGTGTTGCTGAAAATGGTCAGATATTGCAGCCCCATTACCCATCCAATATGAGCATAAATCTCTAACATGGATTATGTTGTACTTAAAAGAAAATTAGTCCCCACAGTTTGAACAAAGCTGTTGGATCTCAGCAGAGAGCGAATTGCTTGAAGCTTCAAAGCCCCGCATTTGGGTTAGGTATGCAAAAGATTATAGTAAGCCACTGGTATGAATCATATGATTATTAAGGGACAGTTTGGTACGTTGAAGATTGGTGCGCCAGCTGAGTTCAACTTGTATGGTAGAGTTTTATCCAGATAGCTTATTATCAATCTGTTCCAGATTGCACAACTTGCCAAATGACCATACCCACCTACACCTAGTGAATTATTGTGCACTTCAAGTACTTGAAGAGTAAGCATCAAGCTGAACAGCAGTGACATTCCTTCAATGAGCTGGTCAAAGCGAATCATAATTTTTTCGGTGTTCACTTCAAGGTCCTTGAGATTTTTGGATTTGGCCAACTTCTGGTGTTTTCATCGACAAAAACAGTTTGCTATGATACAGACAGCGTAGAATGTTGAAGGATTTTTACGCAAATGAATTATAAGTTATGTGTAGTTAAAAAAAATCATCCAAGTATGATTAAGTTTGATGAAATTTACAGTGAGCAACTCTGATCGTATGGTAACAGACTGACAACTGCAAAATATTTTATGGATTTAACAATAAATGAGACATAATAAGCATGAAAGTAGTTACACCGTATGCGATACATAGCGGGTCACATTACGAATTCGGGGCACAATTCGCCACTTAGAAAATTTAGATTCGTTAGGGGTAGCTTGCTTTGCTATGCAAATTCGATTAGTGGTACGTTGTAAATTATTTTCGGGTGCGTTTAAAGTTTTTCAAAGTATATAGTAGAAAACTAGAAAGCTAATTATGAATTTTAATATTTTTTCCCATACAAAATACTTAAATATTTCTTTTTGATGGAGTTTGTTTCTTTGTTCTATTTTTTTCACATAGCTCGTTTTAGGATCATGGTTTTGCTTTACATTTAATTAACATACGTGTTTAGTTATAGTAAAACTATTAGCTCATATACTCTATTGTGTGTCTCTCTTCACTTAATTGCACACATTGCACTGCATCTTGCGCACGTGCACTTAAATAGACTTTGCATTTAGCGTGCCTGTAAGTGGTACGCCAATGTTGGAGAACCGGTTCGTGTATTGGAGGGAATCGGTTCACAAATATACTGAGAATCGGTTTGCAGAAACTGCACAATGGTTCGAGGGGGGGCCCGGGGAATCGAGCAACATAATATTGGTTCGAAAGAAAGTGTGTTAAAGGGATAGCTAACCATTTTGATCAACATATGAGGTGCCAAATTACAGATTTGAATACCAAACTTGAGGCTCTGCAGTAAATCAGACACTATGGTGGGGGCAACAACTTTATGATAGAACGTGCTTAGAAGAGAAAAACAGAGAACTAATATCTAGTATGAATTAAAATTTCATCAGAGATTAAATACTAATAGCAAGCGACAGATTTATCCATAGTATGGTTTAGTTTATTTCCAAACTGTGGACTCTGACCAGCAGCAAGAACTAATAATTACTCTACAGAACAGTTAGACCAATACAAGTTTAATTAGTTAGTAATCTAATGATTAAAATAGACTGCAAGTTAAAACCGACATTACATGAAGACAGATATAAATCTATTTCATACTCATACGGTATGAAAGAGGGGGGAAATACTAATAGCTACCTAGGAAGCAAGCGATTTTCCATCTACATTGGATTGTAGAAGAAAATTAGATAATATAATATAACATAACATAATTACTAGCATGAAGCTTTTCATCATGTTAGGATAACTCAATTAGATTACAATTTTCGACTCATCCTACCATAGAAATAAATAAATAAATAATTAATTAATTAACGTTAGACTTGGGCTTAGTACCCCTGTAGGGAGAAAAGCGGACAGGCTTCAACTTTTGGAAGTACTTGTGTATAAATCAAAATCATGGTAACCAAATGGCAAGTAGTGCTCCCAGTACATTTAATGGCTGAGATGGCCAAAATTGTTAATTCTTGCTCAAAAAGACGAGCAAGAAAACAAGAAATAGTGCTTTTCTCAAGGATTTACATAAAAGTTCTAGTTACAAGCCAAACAATATCGACAATAGTTTGTGGGAGAAATCCAATTAATGCATCAAACAATTGGGCATTTCTTTGCCTTCAACATGAAATAAAATTGAAATTTGCGGGAGAAATTACCTGATGAACAGATTGCAGCAGCCTCCATTTTTGTGCGCACGTGCAAAATTGGAGCCCTAATGCAACAATGTGGGGGGGAGTCCAATTGCAGCAACCAAATGATGGGTAGAATGACGATGGAAAATTCAACAAATTTAAGCTTTTCGAATTTTTAACCCAATTTCTATATTTTAGAGGAAAAAAACCCCAGACTTTGAGGAAGAGAGAAACGCGCCTCTTTCCTTCAAAAGTTCTCAGAAAACCCTAGATTGAGCATCGGCACACATTGCGTTTCTGGAGACGAAAGGATCAGGTTGGAATTAGTTCAAATATCTCATAAAACTGCGTAAATTCTAGGCTCCTAAAAATCGTGATTTTGAACTCACCCTTTAAACTCTGGGGGCTGTTTGGTTCACTGTTTTTGAGGAAAGCTATTGTTGAAAGCCTGTCAAAAGTGCTACTTTGTGGCAGGCTTTCAAGCAAAATTCTTTTTTTAGAGGCGTTTTTGTTTAAAGCCTGCAAAAAAAATGATACTTTGGAAGGCTTTCAAGAGAAATTTTTTTTTAACCAAATACATATTGCTCAACCCTCCAAAAGTGGTTGGGAGAGGAGGAATTTTCTTGAAATTTCAATATTGCTCACATTCCCTTCCTATCCCCTACTCTAAACAAACACATATTGTATTGTACCCTCTCATCCCCTCATTGTTTATACAAACACAAATAAATACATTTCACGCTTTTCCTTTCCACTCCCTCCCCTTGGATTTAAGTCAATCACCCCCTCCCTTCCCCTCCTTTGTGTCCAAATCGGCCCTAAGGTGTGCTTGACAATTCCAAAATTGGATAGGGTCTGAAATAATTTTGGCTTAACTAGGATAGAGCTGGTTAGTATGAGAATTAAGGTCTAAAAGAGAGTTTAGAGGCTAGAATTTGAGCTTGAAGAGAACTAGTTCAATTTTGGTCAAAACGATGTCAATCAGAGAGCTAGCTTCTGGACCAAGTTTGCTCTGGACCAAGATTGTCCCTGCTAAAATTAGCTTTGGGGAGTTGCCAAACACCCCCTTAGTTTTTGGCCATATATCATGTAAGGCTAATACTTCGTGAAGGGTGGATTTTAGAAAACTCCCCTCAACAATTGAGGGTGTCTCACAAAACTCACTTCAATTATTTTATTTGAGTAAACACTCCTTAAGTTTGGGGTTGCTGTTCAAAGTTACAAACAACCCTTGACAAATCTAAAAATTACAAGAGCTAGCCCCTTGTAAATCCAGAAGTACAAAGACCCCTTGAAAATTTTTAAATTGCAAAATCTCTCTAAAAATTCTAAAAACCACAAATCTCCCATTAAGATTCAAAAATTACAAATGAGTTTGTTTGTAATTTTTCATTTTTGAGGACTGTTCATAATTTTAGTGGTCTATTTATAATTTTTAAAATTTTCACAGGAACATCTATAATTTTTAGATCTTCGGAGATACGTTTGTAATTTTTAGATTTTTCAGGCAGAGGTATGCAATTTTATATTTTCAAGTTTTTTAATAATTTTTAGATTTTTTAAGTGGGTTATTACTTATTAGTAACATTTAGATTTTAGAGGGCTCTTTGTAATTTTTGATTTTTTATAATACAATTGTAAATTTTTATTTTGAAAGGGCTATTTGTGATTATTGGATTTTTTTGGGGGCCAGTTTGTAATTTTTAGATACTAAGTAGATATTTGCAATTTTCAGATTTTTTAAGGGGCTTCTCGCAATTTCATATTTTTAGGGAAACTTTTGTGGTTTTTGGATTTTCAGCGGCTCTATATATCTTTAGGCCACTATGTAGTTTTTAGAATTTTTAGGGCAAAAATTTCATGGTTTTCAAATTTGAGGGGTCAATCCACAAATAGGGATGATATGAGGGGTAACTATGGGAGAAAATGTTTCTATTTTATTATTGTTGACTTTGAGGGTACTTTCATCCATGCATGTAAAATTATGTGCTACGGGCTATTATGGGACTTAAGTGCAAAAAAAACAAAACATATTTGGGTTTTTCTAATTGTTAAAGTAAGAGAGAGATAATCTTGGGTAAATTTCCCTTGAATTGAATATTGAGTATGCACATATATTTATACAAGTAGAGGAATGTGAGGTTTGTTCTCCCAAGCAATGTGGGACTAAAACCCACTACAATACACTATTATCAAGAGCCCCCTTCAAACTCATATTGGATCAAACAAAGTGAGTTTGCGTACAAGAAACTGGAACCGATGAACAGGTAAGGCCTTTGTAAAGAAATCTGCAAGCTCGTCAGCGGATGAAGCATGAGGAAGTAGAATTGTCTTGTCCTTGATAACTTGGTGACGGACAAAATGAGCGTCGATCTCAATATGTTTGGTCCTTTCATGAAATACTGGATTATTAGCAATCTGGATGACACTCTTATTATCACAGTAGAGAGGAGTAGGAGTCGTCAATCTGGATGACACTCTTATTATCACAGTAGAGAGGAGTAGGAGTCGTAACAGAAATGCCGAAATCACTGAGAAGACGACGGAGATGAATAATCTCTTTAGCTGTTGTGGACACTGCACGATACTCTGCCTCAGTACTGGAAAGAGCAATAACATCTTGTTTCTTACTTCGTCAGGAAATAAGGGAATCACCAAGAAATATACAATAACCTGTGGTAGACTTTCTGGTAGTTGGATCACCAGCCCAATCAGCATCAGAATATGCACAAAGCTCTAACTTAGATGTAGCAGGAAACAAAAGTGAGCGAGTGCTAGTACCCCGGAGGTACCGAAGAATCCGTAATAAGACAGCATAGTGTACAGAACGTGGGGCACTAACAAATTGACTGACAATACCAACAGCATGAGAGATATCTGGTCGAGAGATGCACAAATAGACCAACTGACCAACAAGATGTCGATATCGGGTAGGATCAGATAGAGGCTCACCGTCAGTAGAGCAAAGTTTGACATTCTGCTGGAGTGGAGTATCGACAGTTGTATTATCAGTTAACTCAGCTTGATTTAGAATATCTGAGAGATACTTCTGTTGAGACAGTAATACACCCCGCGGGCCTTGAGAAATTTCTAGACCAAGGAAATACCGAAGAGATCCAAGATCCTTCATGTGGAACTGTTGTTGCAACTGAGATTTTGCGTATTGTATACCTATCATATCATCACCTGTAATGATCATATCATCTACATAGATGAGTAATAAAACTCTGCCGCGCGATGTAGTGCGAACAAACAGAGAAGCATCTTGATGACTTTCTATAAAGCCCGCTTTGAGCACGACATCGCGAAAACACTCAAACCAAGCGCGGGGTGCCTGCTTGAGACCATAAACAGCACTACGAAGGAGACATACATGTCCCAGAGGAATATTTGACCCTGGAGGTGGTTGCATATATACAGTCTCTCTGATAAAGAGCCATGAAAAAAAGTATTTTTAACATCCATCTGGTATAAGGGCCAACGATGAGCAGCAGCGACCGCAAGGAGAGTACGAACAGTGGGCATCTGAGCAACAGGAGCAAATGTCTCCTTATAATCAATAACTTGTTGCTGAGTAAAACCTCGAGCCACTAAACGAGCTTTTCGACGTTCAATGGTGCCATCAGGACGAAACTTGACCTTATAAACCCATGTACTGCCAACAAGAGAGATCTCAGGAGGACAGGGAACAACATCCCAGGTATGAGTTTGCTGAAAGGCTTGAAATTCCTCAGCCATAGTCTGTCGCCACTCTGGAATTTGAACTGCCTCTTGGAAGGACTTTGGCTCAACAATAGTATGAATGGCAGCAAGAAAGTTATGAAAGATAGGTGAATAAGAAGTAACAGAAGCATACCGGGCAGACATGACATGTGGGTGTTTGCCTCGACGAAGAGCAAGAGGAACCTCAGGCGGGGGAGATGCTGGCGCAGGTGCGTGGAGATCAACAGTATTTTTTGGAGTGAGAGTTGTGTCCACGGGATATGGATTAGATGGTGTAAGAGAAGACTCAGGTGAGGAAGAGTCAACAGAAGGAGAGGGAGAGATGTCAGGGAGATCTCGAAAGGAAAATTGAGGTGAAGAAGTGGGTGATGCAGTGGACGGGGAAGCATGATCGGTAGAGTGGAGGAAATTAAAGTCATCAGAAGTAGAATAATATGGAGAATCCTCTTCGAACTGAACATGACGAGATATATGAACTCGATGAGTTGCTGGATCATAACAACGATAACATCGATGTTCTGAACTAATTCCTAAATAAACACAAGAAACAGCTCTGAGAGATAATTTATCACGTTCGTGAGATGGCAGAAGAACAAAACATCGACAACCAAAAACGCGAACTAGATCATAACGAGGAGGGTGAGTATAAACACGACTATAAGGAGTAGCACCAGAAAGAGAGCTAGATGGAGTGATATTAATAGCATGAGTCGCGGTGAGAATAGCCTCAGCCCAAAAACGACGAGGAACAGAGTAAGAAATGAGCATTGATCGAGCAATATCGAGGATTTGACGATGTTTGCGTTCAGCAACACCATTTTGCTCATGAGTGTAGGGACATGACTGTTGAAAGATAGTCCCATGAGAGGACATGATAGAGCGCATGGCAGAGGATAGGTACTCTTTGGCACAATCAGAACGAAAAACTTTAATACGAGATTGCCATTGAGTGAAAATCATAGCAGTGAAGGCTTGATAAGCAGTAAGTACGTCAGAGCGATTCTTAAGTAGGTAAACCCATGTAAAACGAGAGAAATCGTCGATAAAGCTAACATAATATAAGTAGCCAGATGAAGAAGGCAAAGGAGCTGGCCCCCAAATATCAGAGTACTAAATCAAATAAGGAAGTGGATACAAATGTACTCATTTTAAATGGTAAAGCAGTGAATTTTGCCAATTTGCAACCAGTACATGACTCAATACTAGAAATGGTAAAGCAGTGAATTTTGCCAATTTGCAACCAGTACATGACTCAATACTAGAACTAGATGATACAGGACCAAGTATTCCAGACTGAATAAGACTCTCCAGCCTTAGAACTAGATGATACAGGACCAAGTATTCCAGACTGAATAAGACTCTCCAGCCTTTTATTAGACACATGACCAAATCGTCTATGCCATAAATTGGCAGGAAGCGAGGTAGAGGGTTTTGACGAACGAAGAGAAGCAACAAGAGAACGTGGACGTATAGACTCTGGAAGGTGAAGATATTCCAGAAAATATAGTTTGTGCCTCCTACGACCCGCCTCAACCGTCTTGCCCGTCTGTGGATCCTGCACAATACAAGTATCAGAAGAAAATGAGACAAACAAGCCCGCCATGCATAAAGAGCTAATAGAAATTAAATTCAAGCACAACTGAGGAGCCACATAGACAGGACCAAGTGTTAGACGACCAGATGGATTATTTTATGGGGTAATAGAGACATACTGAGTAATGGACAATGGTTTTCCAGCAGCTGTGTAGATAGGAGGAAGAGAGGATGAAGTAAAGACAGAGGATAAAAGTGAACCATTACAAGTCATATGAAAGGAACAACCAGAGTCAAAAATCCATAGATCATTCATACCAGAGACCGAAGGATTAGCTGAAGAACCAGCAAAATACATACAAGAGAGTTGTGCGGCGGATATAGAGGTGATATGTTGGAAAGCATCAAGTTGACGGCGAAGACTTTCAATAGCTTGAATAGTAGAGTCTGAAGTAGTAGAAGGTAAAGCATTGGCCAACAATCCTGGTGTACGAGAGGGTTGAGACTGAGGGGGTCCCCGACCACGACCAGTACCTGAGGAACGTAACTCAGGATGAAGCTTGAAGCATGTCTCAATACGGTGTTCTTCCTTCTTGCAATATTTGCAAGAGAGCTTAGATCGAGCCTGTGGAGAGGGAGCCTGTGGAGAAGCATGATTCATAACAGGAGCAGTGACAGGTAAAGACAAAACAGTCTCGAGTGAAGAGGTAGAAGTGTCTGTTGACAAATTGAGTCGTGCTGTCTGCTGCCGGGTCTCATAAGTAGTGAGAGCTCCCATAACTGAGGCCAAAGTCGAAAATTGAGGCTGATGAAGTAGTTGATCAGCCATAGTTGAATATTCAGGAAGGGACTGAAACAGTTGATGCATCTCATGCCGTTCGTACCAGGCTAGCCAGTCTTCATATGTGGAATTACGTCCAGGAAGTATGGAGCGTAACTCTGTCAATTGAGGCTGATGAAGTAGTTGATCAGCCATAGTTGAATATTCAGGAAGGGACCGAAACAGTTGATGCATCTCATGTCGTTCGTACCAGGCTAGCCAGTCTTCATATGTGGAATTACGTCCAGGAAGTATGGAGCGTAACTCTGTCCAAAAAGCTTGCATTTGTCCAAAATGAGACTGCAGAGATGAACTACCTTTGCATTGTAGAGCAATGCGTTGCAGAAGATATGCCTCCCGTGCACCCGAGCACTCAGTGAAACGCTCAGTGAGACGAGTCCATATGGCCCGAGCAGAGGGAAGCGAGCCAATCTCGACAGTAAGACCAGAGCCAACACAGCGAGTGAGATAATCCATAACACGAAATTCCTGCAATTGCCACTCTGAACTCTCCTTGACATAGAGAGCACGAGCAGTCTGAAGATCGACATCACCACTGCCAGAGGCAATAGTACTGGATGAAGCAACAGTGCTGATGGACGGTGGAACTGGTCCCGTACTGGTGAGATGATCAAGCAAACCAGCGCCACGCAAGGCATTGGTGACAATGGTGGACCACCCTGCCCAGTCACTTTGATCATTGAGGGGCAAAGGTGGTTTGGGAATCTTCTCTGAAGGAGCCATAACAGCAATCTTGAGACGTTAAGATGTCGAGATGGAAACGGCAATGCCGTTCGTTTGAGGCCGAGAGACGGCTTGAAACGACGATGTCGTTAATTTGAGACCGAGAGACGGTCTTGAAACGGTAATGCCGTTAAAATAGAACCCGAAGGTTAGAATAAAAACCCGAAGGTTTAAACGAGAACGCGAAACGCGTTAAGAGGCCGCAAAGCGACAAGGCCAAAATATCTGGTAGAAAAAAAAAACATTAAACGGCTGCAAAGCAATAAGGCCAAGATTTGGCAAAAGAACGCAGAAGCGTTAAAAAAATTTATTGGAAGGGAAATAGCCCTAGCTCTGATACCATGTTAAAGTAAGAGAGAGAATCTTGGGTAAATTTCCCTTGAATTGAATATTGAGTATGCACATATATTTATACAAGTAGAGGAGTGTGAGGTTTGTTCTCCCAAGCAATGTGGGACTAAAACCCACTACAATACACTATTATCAACACTAATATTTCCAAACTTATTTTGGGAGTTTACTGTGGGTTTAAACTTTTTAGGGGCTTTTACATAACATCAAAACTTACGGGGTCTAGCGTAATTTGTCCAACATAACTATATTCTGACAAGGTTTTTGTGCATAGTTTTCTATTCGTCTTAATAAAATAAAAAATATTGAAATGATCACATGAAACATAAACTACAACAATAAATGCTATAGAGGAGGAAACACAAAAGCAAAACTTCCATTAGGTCCCTTATCAGGTGGCCGACTCCAAAATTTTTGAGTAGATAAGGTTCTAACACGACCAAAATAACGTTTTAGAGCTGATAAACCACAACTCTTTTCAAATTACCAAAATAACGTTTTTGAGTAGATAAGGTTTTTGTGCCAAGTTTTACTAAAAATTAAAATTACTGATAAACCACAACTCTTTTCAAATTTATAATAATGCAGACTCCGAATTGAAGTGGGAAACTACTGCAAATATTACTAAATATATCAGTAGTTTAGATAAACTAAAATTAGTTCAAATATCCTCATAGTTTCAAAGAGATACAAACTTTAAATTGAGATAAACCCGAACTCCTCTCGAATTAATTCGTCCAACATCAAACCCTGCATTATTTAAGTCCTCCTGTTCAAGAAGAGTTGCGGATCGAAGACAGAATTCTCGACCCTTTGAAGGACCCGAGAACAATTTTCCTTCAGCCAGCATCATGGCCAATCAAGAAGACAGATTTTTATCACCTCTTGCAATTAGCTTCGACGGGGAAGAAGAGAGAGAGCCGGAAAGATTGCCGGTTGGTTTCAAGTTTCGTCCTACCGACGAAGAGCTCATACAAGATTATCTCAGGCCTAAGGTTCTCGGCGGTGAACTCCCCTGCGAAGGCATCATCGTCGATACCAACATATACCATCATGATCCAACGCAGCTTGCAGGTATATCTTGATCGAACTTTTTAACGTGAAGCTCTTTCATCTATTAGTTTCTGGCTACGTTACAGGAAACTTGCATGCATGCATCAAGAATCGCGTGCATGCATATATAATTTTAGGCCATAGGATTACTCTGCTCATCATGTTTGCTTTCTGTAGTTTACATATTCATAGCAAATTTATAGAGTTCTTGAAGAGTTTTTCTCTGGAAAAACAATGTCTTTGATACTGATACAGAGATTTTCGTGTTGGTGTTGTCTTGCAGAAACGTATGCTGATCATGAGAAAAGTTGGTATTTCTTTACCCCGAGGAATAGGAAGTATGAGAAAGGGAGTAGGCCAGACCGAGCAGCGTCTGGAGGATTTTGGAAGGCCACTGCAGCAGATATAGCGATCGAGAAAAAGGAAGGGGATCGAAAGATAAAACTCGGGGATAAGACAGCATTGGGGTTCTGGGAGACTAAGAAAAGTAGAGTCAGGAGTATCGATCGAGGGACGAAGACGGAGTGGTTGATGTACGAGTATAAGATCGAGGAGTCGAAGCAGCCTATCAAGAACGGCCACATGCTGGTAAGATTCTGAGTCTTTATTTAGGATTTTGATTTTCTTACATTGTTTTTTATCCTTAAATTATATCCTAAATTGGCACAAAAAAAATCATCGATATTTTAACCTGTGCACATGCTTATTGCAGTTGGATGACTATGTCCTGAGCAAAATATACCGCAGCTGCCGTAAAGGCTGGAAGAAAGCTGCACCTGTCGCAGTTAATCCGGATAACCTGCAGGAACAAATCCAGCAACCAAACAAAAGAGCTCGCCATCAACCTGAACCTGAACGTAAACCTGAACCCAATTTCGACCCGACCCAAATCCAGCCTGTACCAGACAACCTCTTTCTTCCGAACCCCGAAACAGTACAGGACGAGAATGCCTACATGTTTCAAAACCAATCGTTGCAAACTGCATTGTGGAACCCGAACCAACCACCAGATCCGCTCGATCACAATTTTGCTTCTAGTAGTGACGACAATTTCTTTCCGGACCTCCCAGATTTTGATTTTCCCTTAGATTTTGATCAACATGAACCCGCCAATTATCAATCAAACTCTCCTTTACCTCAAGGCTACAACGGAGAAAGCTCAATTCAGCCTGGCATGGCTAACTTCAACGTGGGCGTTCACGGTCAGGACTTTCAGCAGCTGCAGATCAATAACTACGGCGTCGCCAACTTCAATATCGGCGTTCACGGTCAGAACTCCCAGCAGCTGCAGTATAACTATGGCGACATTCATTCGCCCGCCCAATTTCTCGCCAGTACGAATCCCCAGCCTGCAGGATGTTGAAAAAGGTGTAGATCAAACTCACCTCCGGCGACGAAGAGCTCCGGCGAGCTCATGGATGTTGCAGGCGTGCGTGGGCGACGAACTTCAGGCGAAGTCGACGGAGAAACCCCAGGCGAACGCTGACCTGATCTTGGCGTTTTGGCGGCTCGAGCTCTGCGTTCGCCTCCCCCTTTCGACCTCTGCGTTCGTGCGAAGCTGGCGTCGAGCGACCTCTGCGTTCGTGCGAAGTTGGCGTCGAAGCGACCTCTGCGTTCGTGCGAAGCTGGCGTCGAAGCAATTGTGCGTTCGGCTCGAAGTTGGCGCTGGCGACAGGCTGTCGCCAGCCCTCTCCTCATCCGCCTATAAAAGAAAACCCCAGCCTAGGGTTTTTTTTTTGTCTCCGATTTTTCTTCCAGGCGGCGGCGGAAAAACCCCCAAATCGCAGCTGCGATTTTGTGTTTAAATCCCAACACTCAACAGTGGTTGAGGGGATTAAAGAAGAGAGAGAAATAGAGAATTAAAAGAGGGGTTTTAATTGTGGGGTATTTATTCTCAAGTGAGAATTGAAAGGGTTCATACCCTTTGATTATTAACACTGTAGCTACAGTGTTTATCAGAGAAATCTCAGTTTTGAGATACGCTCCTAAATTGTAATTTCTTGTTTAATTAATAAGAAATTATCTGTGTGGCTCCCGAGGACGTAGGCAGTTGCCGAACCTCGTAAATCTTGGTGTACTTTTTCTATACTGCGTTTCTGTTGCATTAGGGGTTTAGGCGTTAAATTCCCAACAAAAATTACCCCCATACTTTCGAAGGGGAGAGAGAGTGTGTGTATATTTTTATTTTAAAGAAAATTCCCTTTTTTCCGCTCGATGACCAAACCAAGCTCCTCCTCGTCGTCATCCTGCTACCTAATATTCTCCCAGAATCTCACTAGGTGTCCAATTTGGTTACCATATCACGAAATTTCAAATTTTGGGAATAATGTGGCTCCCAATGCGCAATCATGTCTAGTTTTAGCCCTGTTTTGCCTTTTGATGGAGTATTTCTCATCAATGTTCTTAATCTTAGGCAGTATCTACTGGGTTTGATTCATAGCATTAATTGTGTACTAAAATGACATCAATCGTTGGATTTATGCATGAATCCGAAAGTTTAACGATCAAATGGCTGACATCTCTCAAGTGCACATTTAATGTCGTATGTTTAATATGAGAAGTGAGTGAAAACACCGTATTTAACACAATGCTTGTTCTTTTAAAGTTTTAATAAACTTTCCTTCTTTGTGTGCACTGCTTTATACTTTGTTTTTCTTTTAATGAACGGGACAAGGTGTTTAGAAAATTTATTGACTAGTATTGCTTTTCAAGGTGTCACGCCCCGAGCCCACAGGCCCGTTGCAACGGTGTAAGCTGTGGGAACTACTAAGTGTTGTGTGTTGTTTAGCTAAAACCACTTCTAAAATTGACTAGCCGATGCTACATTTGAACCCCATGCTTTCACTATATACACCACTCAAGTTTTCATTTCCCTTGTTAATGTGGGACTAAACTTTTTGGGTGTCGCGTGATAATCGACATATCCCAATGTCACTGACAGACAATGTAGATTTAGAGGTGGCTCCTATGAGCTCTAGAGGTGGCTCTCATCGCGCTCACATGATGTAGCACTTAACCTCGCATTGCCCTTAGCTCCACACTTCTGGCTGGCAAAATGCTCTGATACCAATTTTCTCACCCTAGGCCCACAGGCTCGTTAGAGCTATGTAAGTCATGAGACTCATTGAGTACATCATGCTGTTTGGCTAAAACTAGTGCCAAAATCGACTAGCCGATGCTACACTTGAAATCCCATACTTTCACTATATAAACCACTCAAGTTTTTATTCCCTCGCTGATGTGGGACTAAACTTTTGGGGTGTCACACAAGGTATCCCACTGCTTCGAGCCAGTTGTCTATTTCAGTGTAAAGTGGTTTTTTCATCCCGAAAAGAACATGATTATACAATTAGATGACAAAGAGCATCCGCATCTTTGATGTTTTCCCCCAAACACTCCCGTTCTGCTCATTCCAATTGAAGAAAACCCGTTTGATTAAGGGCTTCTTATAGTTTTTTATTTCATGATTTGTCGCATTTTATGCCCACTTGAAACATGCCCATTTCTGAACTTCCTAGGTGAGAAGTGATAGGATATTATGCGTCTACCTTCATCATAATCAGGAACATTATGAATTTGAGCAAATGGTGTCCTATAACCTACTGTGATCAGACAACATGGCTCTTCTGGGTATTGGATGGGCAAATGTTTTCTATTTTCTGAGATTTTGTTGAAGTTCAAGGACATAGAACCTTTTGACAACAAAAATATTTTTTTTTCTCTCCTTATTTGATCACCTTGTAAGGTTAATATAACCTTGATTTCTCCCTTCATATGTTTAAGCGTCTCTAGTGATATATTACCTTCAAATGTACTATTGGATTTACGTGGTTAAATTATGAGAAGTGCAAGTCTATACTAATTTTTACTGACCACTGTCTTTTACGAAAATCTTGAAAATACATGTTCGCAGCAAAAAAAATTTATGTTTTTATTTTTTGCATCAGAAACGTTCTGCCTTGAAGCAAAATATCATTATGATGCTTTTCTTCTCTTAAGGGAATTCTTTTCTTTTTAAAACAAATACAAAAACGAAAAGAAATTGTAATGGCTCCTCAATTCTGAAAGATTTTCTCTCGTAATTTATGTTTTACCTGTAGATATAAAGTACTTACAGAACACTAATCTCATAAAGGAAGGTTGAAATGTTCAAGCAAATAGCTAGCTTCTGTGACGTCTCTAACAGCAATTTTAAGCTAATTTCTTTTACGCAACTTCTATGCAGAATGTTTAACTATTATCTATAATATTATATGTCAACAAATATTTCAGCTTTTGTTACACATTCAGATAGGTTTATCGGCATTGTTAAAACAAAATTTTCATTATAAGACTCACTCGCTATTCGAACTTTTCTTGTGCAATGCCTCAGAGCTATCTGGATGGCTTCACACAACTTTAGTATTACATTAGTACAGTTTGGAGCACATCATCTCCTAATAATTTTCTAATAAGTTACTTATGCCAGAAGTCTATCTACATCTTATAATTCAAAAATAGTAAGCAGGCGTGAAACTTAAGCTTTAATCATGTTTCCGAAACTATCTGCATCATGACGTAAATTGTTTTTTCTTTTTTCCTTTCATAGAATATATATCTTCTTGGAGACTATACTTTTTAAATATTTATTGATGATTTGGACATAAATAATGTTGTCAAAATCCTGAATGATAATGAATTAAACATTTTGCTTCTGGTACAAGAGATTGTTGTATTCCTATACACTGATTGATTAATTTCTGTTGTAGCTCTGTGTCTTAACATCTGAAAACTTTCTTTTATTAACACAGGATGATGTTTTCTATTTTATTTTTTGTACTGCCCTTCACTTCTTTTACTAACACAAAATCGATCATGCTTACTTCCAAACTTCCCAGAGAACAAAAACTATCCTAGCTCTTAGTTTTGTACATCAACAATATTGATCTAGACTTGTGCATATCGGTTTCTTTTACATATTTATTGATGCCTGAATGATGTAAAGAGATTTTTTTTTATTGGTTTCTAGTACGTATTTAAGCTTTACTTAGCAGACTCATTTATTAGGTAATGGTGATTGTGCATCAGGGATGAGAACTTATTGTTGGATAACTTCAGTCGATGAAAGCTAAACCATGATTGTGATTTTCATTTCTGTAGCACCAAAGAATTACTACAATCTGATTACATTAGTTGCAACTCTTTGGAAGTTAAACTTGAGGGAGCTATAGAATTGGAGCTGTGGATGGAATTTTACTTGCGCACTGTGAGGTAAGAAAACTTACTTTCAAGACTTCGCTAATATGACTAAATTTGATGTTATTGTGTATTAAAATCTTTCTCGTCTAGTTTAGACACTTAAAAGACACTCCAACATGCAAATTTCCAAAATATTAGTTGCTTGATTAAGTTAAAAAGGACTCCAATATTCAAACAAAGCATACTTCCTAGTTGGAAGTCTACAAAGCCTCATATCAGTAACTACAACAACGCAACGAAGAACCATCCATTTAAATTAGGAGCTCCTCTCGAATTCACGCAGCCAATGCACAGTCGTAATCTCCATCGTCATCATCATCGCCATCTCCCCTCGCAGCCTCTTTTCTCCTTCCATAGTCGCAGACTGCATCGATGACTTCATGGCTTTCTATTACCATCTTCGGCAGCGCCCCCCCGAGCTCTGCGTTCGAGCTCGAGCCCCACGTGCGAGCGCCTCCACCCAACTCTGCGTTCGAACGCAACCCTGCGTTTGGCGATGGCGTCCTTTGCGTTCGAGCGCTCCCACCTCTGCGTTCGTGGGCCGCTGGCGACAGGCTGTCGCCAGCCCATCGATCTCCCCTATAAAAACCCCATCAGCTAGGGTTTTGTGACACTGCTGAAGCCTTCCCCCTCTCCGATTTTTCTTCCCAGGCGGCGGCGGAAAACCCCCAAATCGCAGCTGCGATTTTGTGTTTAAATCCCAACACTCAACAGTGGTTGAGGGGATTAAAGAAGAGAGAGAAATAGAGAATTAAAAGAGGGGTTTTAATTGTGGGGTATTTATTCTCAAGTGAGAATTGAAAGGGTTCATACCCTTTGATTATTAACACTGTAGCTACAGTGTTTATCAGAGAAATCTCAGTTTTGAGATACGCTCCTAAATTGTAATTTCTTGTTTAATTAATAAGAAATTATCTGTGTGGCTCCCGAGGACGTAGGCAGTTGCCGAACCTCGTTAAATCTTGGTGTACTTTTCTATACTGCGTTTCCGTTGCAATTAGGGGTTTAGGCGTTAAATTCCTAACACAGGATTATCGGGGTATAATAATTTTGATGCAGGATACAATGGTATGGAACAGCGCTTTAACAGGCCGCTGCTTGAGCCTGGATCCTCTTCGCAGAACAACATATCAACGGGAAGCTCTCGGTTCGACCCTGGCTTTCTCCTGGCATGCTTGGACCAGAAAAGAATTTAGAGGCCTCTGCTTTGAAGGAGATGGATAGGCGCCGATTCATTAATTTGTCTTTTAGATTATGTACCTAGTGAAGTATGTCTATTGGGTATAAATTGTCAGGAGGAACCATCTTGAATTAAACTCGATAGATTTTTTTTTTTTTTTAAATCTAAGTTTAAATTAGGTTTTATTTGTCTCTTTCATCTTTGTTGAGTGCTTTTGAGGTTCTAATTAATTTGCTTATATTGGATGACTTATTTTATGTGTCCATGTTTTGAGGAGATTATTAATGGTTGATTGCTGTCTTTGGTCATAAATGATATGTAATTTTGTGGTGGTGCATAGGATTGAAAACGAGGTTGCTCATATTTTGATTCGGTTTGGATTGAAAGACTGCTCCTCCAATTATTCAGAGGCAGTTACAAGATGATAGGGCTCAAGTTTGGTTCGGTGTTCTTTTTAGAACTATGATGTACGGTTCGGGCATTATATTTGCCTATCTACAATAAAAAAAAATATAAAAAATAAATAAATCACTTAAACTCCTACTTAGCGATGAACTCTGAGGAATTAAGTTGGTGATAAGATTAAAAGGATCAATTAATTAAATAAGAAATGATAAGGCAAGAAATATATATACACGTACATCCGCATGAATACGTTATGACAATATATATACTTCAGGACAGAAGTAATTTGCATTGCAATAGATTTGAATTGTAGAATAAATTTAATTACTTTACCATAATTTGTATGATGGGAAGTTTACGCAGTTGTGAATAATTTGCAGGACGCCCATATCTCATATTATTGCTAATTTTTTTATTAATTTATTTGTAAAATATTTATTCAGCACAAAATTCAGAAGCCATTGAAAATGGGCCACAGAAGTTCACGGGTCCAATCCGCTTGAATCTGCAAAAAGTTGCTGAGGCAGCGCTAAACAACAACAAGACACGTACAGTAGTGTACTGACCTGCAAAAGCAAGAGTAATGCCATTTATTTCAAAGATATGATGATGAATGCAATCTCAACAACTATATATGTATGGGTTAAGTTTCTCTCCCATCTCCCCTCTATATATAGCTTCTTGAAGATGGCAGCTTAGCTTTCATGGATTCAATCTCTAGCTTACAGATTTTGGAAATGAGAGGCTTCGGGAAAATAATGTTTTTTAAACAAGAATTTATGTGCGTGATACAAAGAGGTTAGAAAGATACTTTCTTTTTCCTTCCTTTACAGCTAAATAATTTGCTAATTAATTTGTGCTAAAATGTAAGACAATGCTTCATATCCTTGTTGCTATTATATTTGAGTTATAGCCGATGCTTTGTAAATTAATTGTCTATTTACAAGGCTGACGTACGCAAGACCTAGACCATCCGCATTACCGTATAATGGATTATATAAATGATTATAGCATTCATTGTTGGATAGCGGATTCCTAATCTATTTTGGTAACATGAGGTTATTAGGATTCCTAATTTGATTTGGCTTTTTGGTTTAGAATTCCTAGTATGTTTATGATTTTAGGATTTCTATATATATGGAACAATTGGAAGAGAGAATTTGGGGAGAAGAAAATTGGGGATATTTGGAGCACAGAAAAAAGAGGTGTTTTCTGAGCTATTTGATCGAGGAACCATCTTGAAACTTAATAGATTTTTTTTTATTTTAAGTTTAAATTAGGTTTTATTTGTCTCTTTCATCTTTGTTGAATGCTTTTGAGGTTCTAATTTTGGTCTTATTAGTTTAAATTAGGTTTTATTTGTCCACATCTTATTCTATGTGTCCACGCTTTGAGGAGATTATTAACGGTTGATTGCTATCTTTGGTCTTATCATTTGATTGCCAGTTTCAGTTTTTGGAATCAATAAGCTTGATAATTTGTCATTCATTCATGAAGCTTTGCGGTTGAGATGCTGACACGGATTGATGGACTGATACACATGTGATATTTGATTGTTGGACTTTTCTCTAAAATTTACATGTAATAAAGAAGGACAAAGGGGTCTGTCAGAAAATATGGGAACCTGCAACAACACCATGATGGGAATTATAACTGAAAATTAACGACGGAAAGAATGCAGTTGAAAAACTCGACAAATTGAAGTTATTCGAATTTCTTTTCCACAAAATTTTAGGGAAGGCCCTAATTTTGAAAACTTGACTGCCAAGTTGTATCCTTAAAAACCCCCAAAATTGTGCATATGAAGTTCTAATCCCAACGAGTGATAAGGTTTCTGATTTTTAAAACTTGGCTGCCAAGTTTTACCCTCAATTAAGTACTATAGCTCAGTTTGATTAGGAATAAATCCATATGGGTTAAAAGTACCGCAAATATATATATCAGTAGTTCAGATAACCTCATAATTTTCAAGTAACTATAAATTAAAAAATTGAGATAAAGCCCAACTCTTTCTCTAACTCTTCGACGTACATCAAACCCCCCGCAGTATTCTCGACCCTTTCGAGGACCGGAGGACAAATTTCCTCGGCCAGCATCATGGCGAATCGAGGAGACGAATTTTTATCACCTCTTGCGATTAGCTTCGACGGCGAAGAAGAGAGAGAGCCGGAGAGGTTGCCCGTTGGTTTCAAGTTTCGCCCTACCGACGAAGAGCTCATACAGCATTATCTCAGGCCTAAGGTTCTCAGCGGTGAACTCCCCTGCGAAGGCGTCATCGTGGATGTCAACGTGTATAATTATAACCCAACACGGCTTACAGGTACCTCTATCTGTTGAGCCTTTATTTTTTGACTTATTTTAGTATTTTTGGAGCACAATATGTCGTATCGTTTAGGCTTGTTATGTTTGTTGTCATGCATGTCTTCAAACGCGAAGGACTTTCTCTCTTTGATATCCCTTAGGTCCTTCACACATCCGTAAATAGAATTTCAAATAATAACCCTCAATGTTCACCATAACTTCGGAGTCCTGGTCGCACATACTATAAGATGATATCAGAGCAACGTCTAGATATGTTGGTTATGGGCCCACAATGCTTGCGTTGCCAAATCTTCTTTTCCACCCTTTTTTTTCCTGGATGTTCTCCTTTGCCAGGGGTTATGACTACTCCTGCCAAACTATGCAAATTGTGCAGACTGTGCAGATGCCTATGAAGCAAAAATCCGGTTATAGATTTCTTTAAGAGTTCTTTTTTTTGTTGAGAAACAATGTTTTTTAATACCGATCAAATTTTCGTGTCGGTATTGTTTTACAGAGATATATGCAGATAAAGAGCAGGAGAAGAGTTGGTATTTTTTTACGTCGAGGAATAGGAAGTATGAGAAAGGGAGTAGGCCAGACCGAGCAGCGTCTGGGGGATTTTGGAAGGCCACTGCAGCAGATATAGCGATCGAGAAAAAGGAAGGGGATCGAAAGATAAAAATGGGGGATAAGACAGCTTTGGGGTTTTGGGAGACTAAGAAAAGTAGAGTCAGGAGTATTGATCGAGGGGCGAAGACGGAGTGGTTGATGTACGAGTATAAGATCGAGGAGTCGAAGCAGCCTATCAAGAACGGCCACATGCTGGTAAGTTTCTGAGTCTTTATTTAGGATTTTGATTTTCTTACATTGTTTTTTATCCTTAAATTATATCCTAAATTGGCACAAAAAAAATCATCGATATTTTAACCTGTGCACATGCTTATTGCAGTTGGATGACTATGTCCTGAGCAAAATATACCGCAGCTGCCGTAAAGGCTGGAAGAAAGCTGCACCTGTCGCAGTTAATCCGGATAACCTGCAGGAACAAATCCAACAGCCAAACAAAAGAGCTCGTCATCAACCTGAACCTGAAAGTAAACCTGAACCCAATTTCGACCCGACCCAAATCCAGCCTGAACCAGACGACCCCTTTCTTCGGAACGCCGAAACAGTACAGGACGAGAATGCCTACATGTTTCAAAACCAATCGTTGCAAACTGCATTGTGGAACCCGAACCAACCACCTGATCCGCTCGATCACAATTTTGCTTCTATTAGTGACGACAATTTCTTTCTGGACCTCCCAGATTTTGATTTTCCCTTAGATTTTGATCAACATGAACCCGCCAATTATCAACCAAACTCTCCTTCACCCCAAGGCCGCAACGGAGGAAGCACAATTCAGCCTGGCATGGCTAACTTCAACGTGGGCGTTCACGGTCAGGACTATCAGCAGCTGCAGATCAATAACTACGGCGTTGCCAACTTCAATATCGGCGTTCACGGTCAGAACTCCCAGCAGCTGCAGTATAACTACGGCGACATTCATTCGCCTGCCCAATTTCTCGCCAGTACAAATTCCCAGCCTGCAGGATTATTGGGGTATAATAATTTTGATGCAGGATACAATGGTATGGAACAGCGCTTTAACAGGCCGCTGCTTGAGCCTGGATCCTCTTCGCAGAACAACATATCAACGGGAAGCTCTCGGTTCGACCCTGGCTTTCTCGTGGCATGCTTGGACCAGAAAAGATTTTAGAGGCCTCTGCTTTGAAGGAGATGGATAGGCGCCGATTCATTAATTGGTCTTTTAGATTATGTACCTAGTGAAGTATATCTATTAGGTATAAATTGTCAGGAGGAACCATCTTGAAACTTGATAGATTTTTTTTTTTTTTTAATTTATTTGAGGTTCTAATTCGCTTATATTGGATGATCCTTAATGTTTGAGGTTCTTATTCTGTGTGTCCATGCTTTGAGGAGATTATTAACGGTTGATTGCAATCTTTGGTCTTATCATTTGATTGCCAGTTTCAGTTTTTGGAATCAATAAGCTTGATAATTTGTCATTCATTCATGAAGCTTAATCTTCCACCGTTTCTCGTGTGCTTGCGGTTGAGATGCTGACACTGATTCATGGACTGATACACGTGTGACATTTGATTGTTGGACTTTTCTGCAAAATTTACATGTAACACAGAAGGACAAAAGGGTCTGTCAGGAAATATGGGAACCCGCAACACTTAAAATTTTTGGTTGTTACGGAAAACCACCCAAACATTTTCAAGTTTCCAACTAACCCTCAAGCAATGTTGGATGAGCTGGTAAAAAGACTATAGTACCCTTTTCAAATTAGCAATCTAGTTATTAAGCCCCCTTCTTTCGAAATTGGATCCCTACCGAAAAAAAAAAAAAAAAAATTCTGTCCAATTGCAGAAACCAAACGATGGAAAGAATGCAGTTGGAAAACTCAACAGATTGAAGTTATTCGAATTTCTTTTCCTACCACTATAGTCCACAACATTTTAGGGAAGGCCCAAATTTTGAAAACTTGAAGTTCTAATCCCAACGTGATAAGGTTTCAGATTTTTAAAACTTGGCTGCCCAGTTTCACCCTCAATTAAGTACTATAGCTCAGTTGGATTAGGAATAAATTCGTACGGGTTAAAAGTTCAGATAAACCACGATTCTTTTCAAATTTGTTAGTTTTCTCCCTGTCTGAATTGGAGGGGTAAAGTACAGCAAATATTACTACTATAAAAATTGAGATAAAGCCCAACTCTTCTCTAACTCTTCGACGTCAACCCACAGTATTTAAGTCCGAGAACAATTTTTCCTTCGGCCGGCACCATGGCGAGTCGAGGAGGCGAATTTTTATCCCCTCTTGCGATTAGCTTCGACGGCGAAGAAGAGAGAGAGCCGGAGAGGCTGCCCGTTGGCTTCAAGTTTCGCCCTACCGACGAAGAGCTCATACTGCGTTATCTCAGGCCTAAGGTTCTCGGCGGTGAACTCCCCTGCGAAGCCGTCATCGTGGATGTCAACGTGTATAATTATAACCCAACACGGCTTACAGGTATCTCTGTCCGTCGAGCCTTTTTTTTTTTGACTTATTTTAGTATTTTTGGAGCACAATATGCGTATCGTTTAGGCTTGTTATGTTTGTTGTCATGCGTGTCTTCAAACGTGAAGGACTTTCTTTCTTTGGTATCCCTTAGGTCCTTCACATATCCATAAATAGAATTTCAAATAATAACACTCAACGTTCACCATAACTTCGGAGTCCTAGTCGCACAGACTATAACATGATATCAGAGCAACGTCTAGATATGTTGGTTATGACTACTCCCGCCAAACTATGCAAATTGTGCAGACTGTGCAGACGCCTAAGAAGCAAAAAAAATCCGGTTATAGATTTCTTGAGGAGTTTTTTTTTTTTTTTTTAGAAACAATGTTTTTTAATACCGATCAAATTTTCGTGTCGGTATTGTTTTACAGAGATATATGCAGATAAAGAGCAGGAGAAGAGTTGGTATTTTTTTACGTCGAGGAATAGGAAGTATGAGAAAGGGAGTAGGCCAGACCGAGCAGCGTCTGGAGGGTATTGGAAGGCCACTGCAGCAGATACAGATATCCAGGAAATGGAAGGCGGCCGGAGGATGAAAATTGGGGGAAAGAAACCCCTGGTGTTTATGGAGATTGAGAACTGCAGAACGAGGAAGGGCGATCAAGGGACGCCGACGGAGTGGATGATGCATGAGTTTAAGATTGAGGAGTCGAAACAGCCGATCAAGAACGGCCGCATGCTGGTGAGCTTCCAGGCTTTTATTTAAAATTTTGATTTTTCTTGATGTTACTTTGATTGGTTTCTGTTCAATTATATTAATCTTCTTTTGCCATTTCTTGGATAATGTTCAGTTACTTTTTCCCGTGCTTTCATTCTTTATATTGATTTTCTTAGTTATAGTTATGTTCATGAACAAATTTAAAAAAACTTTGACAATTTCCACTGTAAGCTTTCTTGTCTAATTATTAAACTTTTAACCGCTGTACATGTTGAATGCAGTTGGATGACTATGTCCTGAGCAAGATATATCGAAGTCGCGGCAAAGGCAAGAGCAAGAAACCTGCACCTGCAGCAAACCCAAATAACCTGCAGCAGCAACAAATCCAACCATCAGACAAAAGAGCCCGCCGTGAACCCGAACCCGAACCCAAAGCCAGTTCTGAACCAACCGAAATCCAACCCGAACAAATAAACCCGAACCCGCAAACACTACAAAACCAGCTGATTCCCTGCATGCTTCAAGACCTACCGTCTGGACCTGGACTTTTGAACCCGAACCAAAACCAAATCTATGATCAGTTCGGTCATCCATTTCCTTCTGCAGATGAAGATTTCTTGCCTACGCTCCCCAGCATTCCCGAATTTTTCGATCAATTCGAACCGACCAATCATGCACCAAACTTTGCATTACCTCAGCAATGCTATGAAATAGGCAACTTCAGCATCAACATTGGTGGCTGCAATCAGAACTTTCAGCAGCAGCAGCAGCAGCGGATTAATTATGGCGAAATGCCTGCTCATAACTCTGCAATTACAAGTATACATCCTGCAGGCTTATCGGGCAATCATAATTTTAATGCAGGCAACTTTGCTCACTCGCAACAGTACTTCAACACCCTGCAGTTTGCTAATGCGCGCCATTCCAGTTGGATTAGGACGGGGAGGGGCAGGATGGGAAACTCTCAAGGCAATTTGGACCAGAACAAGTTTTAGGGGTATTTGCTTTGAAGGAGATGGGCTGCCCATGATTTGTTAGTGTTTATCGTACTATATTTATTTATAGAAAATAGGGAAAAAGAACAGGTGGGTTTTTTTATTTTATTTAGGAGAGTATGTATTAGGTATAAATTTTTGGGTGGAACTATCTCCAAACTTGTTAGATCGTTTCATTACGTTGCAATTTACATTTTATTTGGCTCTTTGTTCAGTGGTTTTCAGGTTTTTATTTGCTTGTGATGGATGAGCATTGTTGAAAAATTGGTTATTTTGGGCATCTACATGTCCCTATGATTCTTCACTTTTTCTTTTTAAGTTAATGTCAGAGGATTGGTACCCCGCGCACGTGCACCTAAAGAGACTTTGCATTTAGCATGCCTGTAAGTGGTACGCCAATTTTGGAGAACCCGAATAACTTCATAATATTTTTCTGAAAACCTAGGAATAAATTTACTCAAGATGTACAGGCATATAGTTCTGAACTAGGTATACAAGTTCATGATGCATAATAGTATAGTTACAATCTCTAATAACTGGAAACAACTTACATGTCATTGAATTCTAAGAATGAAACAAGATGAGGTGGCTGCTGCATTGTAGACAATTACCACATGATTTAACAAGCTATATTAACAAGTTACATTGGGGGAAAACATCAAAAAGACATGATAAGATAGCGCAAGGAAAAGATGTAACAATTAATTAATTAATTAATTTGATTAATAATTAAACCAGACGACTTCATTAGTTAAAATTGCCAATATCCAAGTAACATGCACGTAGAATTAATTGAATGGAACAGTACCGTTGAAACTTTTTCATATTCAAGATATTGTTTGAGGTCCACCTGTCTTGTTCAGTCCATCTATATGGATCCTTATATATAGCCAAAAGTTGAGAAAAGCTGACAACAATTTTCGAATTCATTCAAGATCAAACCCCATATTTTCTCAGGTTCTGATTTCTGATATTAGGGAGGAGAAGCGGAGAGATCAAACTCCAAAAGAAGTCTCAACCATTTCAAGGACCAGAGCACAATTTTTCCTGCAGCTAACAACATGGCCAAGCAAGAAAATGGATCTTCAACTCATGAAATCTGAGAAGGCGAAGAAGAGGAAGATCCAAAAACATTGCCTGATGGTTTCAGATTTCTTCCTTCAGACGAGGTGATCATTACTACCTACCTGAGGCCTAAGGCCCTTGGCAATGATATCCCTTGCAAAGACATCATCATCGACGTCAATGTGTATGATTATAGCCCGGCACAGCTTGCAGGTATCTTGATCAAACTTTTCCGTATCTGTTTCTGATCGTTTTTAGGTAGACATACATATGTATGCATAATGTTAGGTTATGAGTCACTATGTAGCATTGTAGCTTATATCTTGTTCAGCATTATCTGAGTGCTATTTCTTGAGGTTTCTGGTTTAGACTTTATGTTTATTGGAGCACCCAATGCAGATTGAACACAAACAACCCGACTCCTTTGGCGTCACTAGCTGCTATTATCATTGCTACCGGCATTCTTGAGCTCAGATGAAATGAGACAGTTCTGGGTTCTTCATATTTTGGCTTAGTTTGGATGTCTGCTACTTAAGGATGGCTATTCTGGGAAATTAATTTGTTCTTGAAACAAAATTTGTAGTTTCTTTCTATGGAACCCTGATGTAAGTTCAATTAAAGATGCAAACTATGAGTATGTTTGTATGGATATTGGTGATGTGGCAGCTCAGATTGCCAATTATTAACATGCTGCAAACTATGAGTATGTTTGTATGGATATTGGTGATGTGGCAGCTCAGATTGCCAATTATTAACATGCGAAATTTGTTGAACCAAAAGTGTCTAGATTCTTTCATAGACTTTATTATCTTAGAATCACATGCTAATTTCCACATTGCAAAAGATTCATATATTAGCAATCCACATGATTACATGAATTTATGATCCAAGACCTGTAACATGAAGTAACAGATATGGTCGACTTATGATGACAACAGAATTAATAAATAAACCAAAAGCTTCAGAAACTTCAAGTTAATGTATAACGAGATCAACATTGAACCACCTTTTCCACCTAAGAACCAAAACTTGATGACAAGTAATGCAAAAATATGTCAGTTTCCATCCAAGAAATAATCTTGCGACGCCAATTGAGTACAAAAGGTATAAACTATTGCCAGTGGCTAACAAAATCAGTGCCAATAGTAGTTCAAGCACAGGTTCAAGCATAGCACTCTAAACTTGAATTTAAAACTTAAATGCCAGATTTAATTTGTAGTCCTTAATATAAATAAATAGTATCCGAACTGAACTTTTGGATCGAGTAATATTCGTAGTCCTTAATACACAGTTTCTTACCAACTGTATAGGCATTAGCACAACTACTTGCAGCTGACTAATCTATCCAGGAATATATTGGTATTCACAATGGTAGCATTGTGTGGAAGCAAACATGCATGTTCATATCATAATGTAATCTGTCCAATATGTGGCAAAGTTAATGCACATACATATTATAATGTGATCTGTCCAATAGGTGGCAGGGTTAATACTCGAGAAGGACATGCACATCTTTATACATATATTGACCCCGTCATAATATATCTGGTCCAATTTTTATCATAGACATGCTAACGCAACTCCATTAACGTATTCTCAATACAAAGTATCCTTTCAAGGATATAGCGGAGGAAGTCACTCACCCTTAAGGATCTGAAGAACTCTAGCTATCCTTTTCACAAGTGGATTAATCTTGGGGACCTCCGCTCTTGCAAATTAGATATTCGCATTTAACCAAGTTTTATTACTCTACACTATTTCAGAGTCCTATAAACCACACAACCATCTTGCAGGTACACTTGGGGATTGCATGCGCACTTGCCATCAAAGGCACAGAAATGCCCTGGCAGGTGTATATTTATAGAGAAAAGGAACCAGATTACCAACGCCACAAGTAAGCCGGATCGTGAATGCAATATAAAAATTATTTATTCGGCTATACTAAGTAGTTTGATGTTGCTAACCTTTTATTTTCTGATCCATGTGTTGTTCAATGTGGACTGTAATCACCACATCAAAAACAACTATGCAATCAGCAAAATCATGTGTTTCCTGATGGATCCTCAAGTTTGAATGAAGGGTTTTTTATGTTGAATTGCCATAAAGCTTCGATGGAATTGATCATCATGATCAATATGCCAATCATAATGTGATCTTCTTTGATGCAAGCTAATAAAACACAAGAACCTGTTAAGTAAACGTGACATAACTTAGGCCAACTTGATACTACAAACTTTTAAGACTCAGAAGCGCCTGGTGCGACTGCTGGTTCTATTCGTGCTGCTTCTGTTCCGGTGGCAGAGTAAATCCAATGCAAAGAAGACAGAAAAAAAGACTGAAAAGATGTTTTTTCTGGAAAAAGAAGAAAAGAACGTGGTAGTTGACAAGTGTTGTGTCAGGAGAGACTGGAGGGTGCGAGTAGCTGGAGAAGTCATCTTCCATGTCACAGAAAAGCTCTGAGAAAAGATTCGCACAGTCTCCTCCAATGTTCAACACATTGGCACTTATGGATGAAAGAGGTCTGTCTCCAGGCACAAACACCTTAGGGCTTGTCAAGGACGCTATTCATGTAACCAGAAATGGTACAAGGAGGAGAACGATCTAGGGGAAAAGGTGACATAATACTGTGTCTACTTTAGTCTCACGAATTTTGCAGTGTATGATAAAGCAATTGGGAAAAAGATAAAGACTGCAGTGCACTGTAATTATGAAAGCAAAGATGCTAAAACAAATTTTTATTGAGAATATAAAGCAGAGCAAGGTAAGGCAGTGAAAGATGTGATGCTGCAATGAAAATAGAGTAGAATGACCCAACAATTACAGGTAAAAATTAGCCATGATGAAACTTCAGGGATGACTAGCAAACAAAACCCAAGGATTTGTAGACATGCAGTATGATAAATTCTACTAGGATTAAGCAATCATTATAACACCAAGAGAAAAAAACTCACTACTAGATAGATAAAGGCTTCTGAAATATCCACAGCATCTTGCTGGTACATCTGGTGGGGTGGGGGGGGGGGATCTGGGGATCAGGAGTACTTGTTGAAGGCAACATGCTGCCTAGGCTGATGTATGTCTTTCCAGAGCCACCTACACCACAAGAAATATTATGCCTGCGTTAAGAAATATACTTAATTTAAGCTATACTAAGTCGTCCGCATGTTTGCTGACCTTTTTATCATTTAGATCTATGGGTGCACGTCCGAGGGTCTGAGTGCTCACCAATGCACCCTTCATTTTGGATCAGGTTCAAGTGTCTGCAGCGGTCAATACATCAACAATAACAAGATGAGCAGGGAAGACCATGTGTTTCCTTGTGGAATCTCAGGGTTGAAAAAAGCTTTGCTATGTCCAGTTGACAATAAGGTCTATGCCGCTGATCACCTTGATTGACAGGTCATGTGGTCTTCTTCAGTACAAACTAATAAAACACAAGAAATGATAACTGAATTTTGTACATTCTCTCTAACTTAGGTAAAGTTAATCAATACTACAACCATTAAGAGACACTACTACATAAAAATAAGAGACACTTCTACATAGAACGTAATAGTTTTCCTAACTGCTAGATGCAGCAGCGCTGCCAAGAGGACCAGGATTCACTTGTCATCTTAATGCCCTTTTTGGATCTTAAGGGATCAGTAACAGTTTTTGAATCCCATCTAAACCGTTCATGTTGATCTAAACACATAAACCATCTGCCATGTCAAAGAAAAGCTTTGAGAAGAGAGTTGGACAGTCTCCCAGTGTCATCACATGGACAATGGAGGAAGAGACCTTCCTCAAGACGTTAATACCCAAGGGCTCATCAAGGGGGCTGTTCATATAATCAGATATGGGCAATAAGAGACTGAGCAAAAAAATGTAGAGGTGCAGTGCAATGTAATTAAAAGCAGGGAAGCTACAAGTTTTCCCGAGAACTTAGTACAGAATAAGGTGAACTAATTAAATGTATGATGCCACATTACAACTAAAGTTAAAAGCAAAAAAATTGACGAGCAGGGAATCATAAGCAGAATAAGCAATTATAGGAAATATTAACTGGTGCATTACAATTTTCACAAAATAATAATAATAATAAAAGCCAAAAGATTTGTACCAGCCGAGAATCAAACCCATTGTGTACCATGCAGGATCCAATTCTACCACTAGACTGAGATGCTACAATCACAGAGAAATTTGATTTTTTTAACAATAATAACATTGCAGTTTGTGATAATACCCTATATAAAGAAATTATACAGCTCACATCTTTGACATTATTAACTTCATGTGCAGTTTGTGATAATACCCTATATAAAGAAATTATACAGCTCACATCTTTGACATTATTAACTTCATGTTCATGGTATTATATGACCAACAATAACAGTATGCTGTTAAATGATCAAAAAGCCAACTTTAACATATATCACATATTTATTAAGGAAAGTGCAATGCTTGACATTTGATTTGAATATCAATCATGCTTAACTATGCAAACCTGAATTAGGAAGATAAAAACTCAGTACGGTCAAAGGCTCTAATCAGTTCGTCAAAATGGTAACATATGGCTAGTCTATTTTCTCTATTGAACTTAATATCAAAGGCTCTAATCAGTTCGTCAAAATGGTAACATATGGCTAGTCTATTTTCTCTATTGAACTTAATACAAACAAGCCATTTTGGGTGTTGCGGGTTAGTTGGATAAATGGGTCTGCAACTGAGAATATCTTAAATGGTAAGAAAGAACTGCATACACAAACAAACCTCTTTACATCCCTCTGTCTGGTAGTCTATTTCAGTATCCTGTCTTCACGGGAATCCAATTGAGAACAAACAAAAAGTAATGATCAATAGAAGATTGTTGCTGATTAGAAAAGACCTAAAATTGTTAAATGCATACCCACTATTTACTTCATCTGATGATTAAACAGGAAAGAATAAATATTACAGTATAATCTACTCAGTAGCTGGCTTAATTCTAGACGTAAGGGTCACAGAATAGATTTATAACCAAGCACCAATCTTCAACTCATCCTATTGGGACACGGCAGAAATAGAACTGGCTGGGATAAACCTGTAAGATGACCCAATTAACCATAAGAGAAGAAGCTTGAAAGAACAGCAGCATGTCGACATGCTAACTTTATCTTGATTATTAGGAAAAGCATAGATAAACCAGAAAGAGCTGGGTTGGTTGCTGTCCAGACACAAGTTACAGCCATCAAAACCATCTGGATACCAGATAAAGAAACAATTTCTATTTGGACCCAGGTAAGCATTAAGTTGCGCACAACCCAACTACTTATACCCAATGACGCATGACAGTGTGATAAGGTAAAAGTAAAACAATAAAAGACTTAGCACAACAGGATTTGCATGCAGGACAAGGTAAAGCGATTTTAGAAATTATTTACGTGGAGAATTACAATTTCAAAAATATTCAAATAAATAAGATTTGCACCAGCCGGGAATCGAACCCGGGTCTGTACCGTGGCAGGGTACTATTCTACCACTAGACCACTGGTGCTGTGATGACACCGAAACCTGATTAACTTTAACATGACAGCATTACAGTTTGCAATGACATCTAATATAAGAAGATATTATACCACTGGCATCTTTTACATCATTGACATTATTTAGACTATACTGTTATATCATGAATATTATCGACTCCATGCTATCACATAACCAGCATTGACAGGTATGCTGCTAGATAATTCAAAAACATAAACCGTAACATATATCATCTCTTTATTGACGACATTGCCACAATTAGTAAGAACCACCAGAAAATTTCATCAATAGAATCATCTACCAGTTATGTCTACTACTATAAGAAAACGTAGTAAGAGAATCATCTTCTACTATTAATGACAAAACTACGCAGAAAATATGTTAGACAATTATTCTGATAGCAGAAACAATAACTTACTCTAACATGGATAGGGGCATTTTCAAGATTTAGCAAATACATAGCACGTAGGGGAGTGCCAGGAACACTTCATTTGAAGACAAATAAATGCACTGGCTAGTGTATGTGTCCGCTGCCCAGCTACCTACACCACAAGAAAGCCAGGTCATGAATGTTCTACAAAATCTACTCGCTAAGTAATACTTAAGTAGTCCACGTATCGCAGGTTCATGTCTCTGCAGGCTAACCAGGGCATCCTTCCAGTTGAAACCCCTTATTGACCCTCAGGTTTGAAATAACGTGGTCTTCTTTGATGCACGCTAATAGAACACAAGAACCTGCCAACTTGATGCACGCTAATAGAACACAAGAACCTGCCAACTTAATGCTACAAAGTTTAAAACTCTTCTGTGCAGAGTATAATAAAATTTCAACTGATAAATGCACCAGTTACAGCAACAGCCAAAGCAAGTTAGTTTTCGACCTTATATGTTGTACGTTGTCAAATGGAGAAAATCATAAAAATTTGTGCGTTAAATCAACAGAAAACGTTTAGATGGGATATAACAACCAGCATATGCCGGTGTGTTTAACCTCCAGGCCAAAAAGTGCCTGAAAATCACACGCGACTGCCTGCCCTGTTGAAGCTGCTGCTATTATGGTTTATAGACAAATCAGTAGTAAATTCATGCTATGAAATATCATCACATTTCTAATTTGATTATAGCACTATGTTATCCCGCCTCAATATCCAATGGCAGGAAACTAATATATGTATGCATAATTAGGTTTTTGACAAATAAAATCAAGTTATCATGAGATCTTCTCATTTTCTAACACAACTTACGATGGCACTCTGTTACCACAATTGACTATTGTCAGGTGCTGGAATTGGTACATGAGCTGAAGATAGCTGAAGATGATGACACAAGCAAGGGAAGAAGAAGCTTTGAAGAGATGGCACAAGAGTTAGAAACCATTCCTGGTTTGGTGCTGGGCAATGTGGTGCGATATCAACTTGTTGGCTGATATGGACTCGAATGCAAGTGGAAGTTCTTTGCACAAGTCCTTACAAGATTGGAGGGTCTATTAGCAAGTGTTGATGTCCAGCTCAGCAAAACTCAGCAAGCTGCAACAATACTACCAGTTTTGTAACTGTTTCCTAATTTCTGTTTTTTACAGTTAGTGTGCACGTGCACAAACAGGTTTATCTTTGTTTCATTGATTTGAGAGGGAGCGGTATGTGTATAAAAGGGAGAATTGTAAATTGGTATGATCATGAATAAAGTCTGAAGTTTTCTCTTCTTCCCAAACTCTCTCTCAGTTCCTCCTCTTCCTCAATTCTCTCTCTGTCTACAATTTCTCTCTCAATCCTCTCAATTACCTCTCTCGCAATCTCTTCTTGTTCGTTTCAGGCTCATCATGGCCAGAAACATCCCCAAAGAAATCAACAGAGGATTCGGATCCTCACAATTGGTATCAGAGCAAAGGAGGGTTCGGATGGAAGATGCTCTCCTTCAACAAAGCTTCATCGCTCAACAACTATCAACAAAGATGGAAGAATTTTCTTCTCAATTGTCTTCTCAACTGAATTCTCAGTTTCAGAATTTTGTCCAAGAATTCAAGAACTTCAAGAATCCAAGCTTAATCGACAAGATGTCAGACCCATCCACAGTTCTTCAACCCAATCGAATCCTCTTCGTCACCATTCACAAAATGATCTATCCTATAACGGAGGAAGTGTTGCATCAAGTGTTTTCTCCATATGGGTTTGTAGAGAAGATTATCACAGTTGGCTTTCAAGCTCTTATCCAATTCCAATCACAACAAAATACGGTCGAAGCAATGAATTCTCTACAAGGGCGCAACATTTATGATGGTTGTTGTCAATTAGCCATACAATTTTCTTACCTCAATGATCTCAGCAAGGAGCAGGTTACCAAAAGAATCCATAGAGGTTCCAAGAAACTTGGACAAGAAATCTTGGGATCGGGACCAAAGGATGATCGTCAAACCTATTCCAAGAACATTCATGTTGCTTCCCCAGCCTCTGTTGAGAATCCTTCAAACTTTGCAAGAAACAAAGGAGGACGGCCACCTGGGTCAAAAGCAAGTGCGAAGAGTACTGATGTTGATGCAATAGCTCAGCCACCTGTTTCTGCATCTGCACAGAAAGAGGATTCAGGAAGCAGTGAGATCCGATATTCTCATGAAGGGCCTAAAGGGTCCTGGCACTCAGGCACGGTCATCGGTTTGGAAAAACACACTCGTCTTGTTGAATACAAAAATATTGTGGGCGAGGACAACTACTCAAGACTCAAAGAACAAATACCATCATCATCAGCTCAAAGAAGCCCGAAGAAAAATCAAAAACTCACTGCTGAAGCAAGTATCACAGCTGAAGGTTCTTCTGTGGAAGATAATAAGGGGGATGGATTGAAAGAATTACCTACATATCAAACTGGTATGAAGAATCAAGAACCTGAGAATCTGGAGATTACAGCTGATCAACCCGTGGTAGAATCTAACCAACAACAAGAACTCGGTCAGAATCCACAAGGTTTTGGGTCTTCGACAATTGGTGAAATAGAAGAGTCTAACAAAAAGGAGGGAGTTAAGAGGCAGCGTGAGTCTTCATCAGGGGATGAGACCTCCCGAATGCATAACGTGAGAGCAAAACAATCAAGCCCAGAAATTGAAAAACCTCTAATAGATAAAGAATGTTTGATCTTTTTCCCTGAACAAGGTGATCAGCGAATTGTTAGTATTGATAATTTGCGACTCACACAAGAGTGGAATGAGGTCTCAGGGCATTGGAGGCCTCGAGGTGAGTGGGTTTTTCTTCAAGTGCTTCAATCTTTCAATGAAGATGAGGAACTGCCGGTATCAGTTAGACAAATTTGGTTTGATTTGAGAGCTACTGATGCATTCTCTGAGAAAATTGAAGTCTGGATTTTTGGTTCTCAATCTACTTGGCACATGCTGGTTTCAGAGTTGATACAGGAGCTGCGAACAGTTGTCCTTGGTGCAATGGGGCAGGTATTGTGTTGTTTAAAGGTTGACCAATCAACTGTTACAATCAGAGAAACTTTTGGGAAGTTTGATGATGTTCTTGAGCCTGGATGCCACTTCTTACCATGGATTTTTGGCCAACAAGTAGCTGGATATCTATCTTTACGTGTCCAACAATTTGATGTTCACTGTGAAACGAAGACAAAGGGCTTAGCAAAACGAGGGAGCAGATTCAGTCATATGTTTTTTGCTGGTATCAGGAGGTTTCCTACAATGGACCTTGAAACAAGGTCCAATTTAAGGGGAGGGAATTGTCAGGTGCTGGAATTGGTACATGAGCTGAAGATAGCTGAAGATGATGACACAAGCAAGGGAAGAAGAAGTTTTGAAGAGATGGCACAAGAGTTAGAAACCATTCCTGGTTTGGTGCTGGGCAATGTGGTGCGATATCAACTTGTTGGCTGATATGGACTCGAATGCAAGTGGAAGTTCTTTGCACAAGTCCTTACAAGATTGGAGGGTCTATTAGCAAGTGTTGATGTCCAGCTCAGCAAAACTCAGCAAGCTGCAACAATACTACCAGTTTTGTAACTGTTTCCTAATTTCTGTTTTTTACAGTTAGTGTGCACGTGCACAAACAGGTTTATCTTTGTTTCATTGATTTGAGAGGGAGCGGTATGTGTATAAAAGGGAGAATTGTAAACTGGTATGATCATGAATAAAGTCTGAAGTTTTCTCTTCTTCCCAAACTCTCTCTCAGTTCCTCCTCTTCCTCAATTCTCTCTCTGTCTACAATTTCTCTCTCAATCCTCTCAATTACCTCTCTCGCAATCTCTTCTTGTTCGTTTCAGGCTCATCATGGCCAGAAACATCCCCAAAGAAATCAACAGAGGATTCGGATCCTCACAGAGTGACATGGAATGAAAATGGCAATTACTGAATGCAAACCTCAAGACCTAATCATCTAAGATCTTGATGGAAGAAATAACTGCTAAAGGATGAGTCTTTTACCTAGATTTTGATGCACTTAACAACCTAAATAAAAGAGAGAAGGAAAATTCAAAGAAATCGCCTAGTAACTCTCTTAAAATCTTACCACAGTGACTAAAAGAATGAGGAAACGAAAAAAGTTGCAATTTTTATACACAGTGAATAAAGTCTACAACAAGAAAAAAAACCCCGGCCCACATCAAACCCTAATAAGACTTAGACTAATTTAAGCAGCAAAATAAAATTAAAAAATAGGATGATTAGGCTTACTTGGGATATTTCTTCGCTGAAGCTGAAACTCAGGGCTCTCTTCTTGAGAGATCGCTTCTTGAGAGATCTTTCTTCTTCGTCGAATTCGTCGATGTCGCTGGGCTCTTTTGAATTTTTTTCTTCGATTTATTATTGCTCGCGGCTCCTTCGAACTCCACCTCGGAGAGCAATCGGGCTGCAGGCATGGAGCAGTTATAAGCGACGCCCAAACTGGCAGGCCCAAAATAGTTCATGGGCCATTTTATTACCACCCGCATAAAGAGGTGTTCATAAGCGGAATATAATATTTTTCTGTGGGCGTTACATTTACGCGACTCGGCAAAGCACCGCGTTCACTGTATCGCGTATATCTCACGCGTTTATATCCGCGTATTTTCTCACGCGTATTATCTCGCGCCTAGCGTAAGTTTTTTTCAAAAAAGCCTCATTCCCAAAAATCCATCTAATTCAAGGTTATTTAGTGAAATAGACCCGGTTTTCAATCATGTCAGTGTCGTGGCCAGAAACTGGGTCGTTTAAAAAAAAACAAACTTATAATTAGTCGTGGTTGTAGTCGGAGTTGGCAACACCGACTAATTAGAACATCTTCTAATTATGAACGGGATTAGCAAAACCGTGTTAGGGCCAAAATAGTCGGGGTTCCAAACCCCAACCAAAATTATCGGGCTTGCGAACACCAACCATTTGGCAGAGCGTGGCTTTCACGACGAGACGAATTTAGCGAATTTATAAACGCCCACACATTTATGCAGGGGGCCCCGCCCACTGATAAATGCCAACCCGACCCACTGACGAGCTGAAAATTAATGAGAATTCCAAAGGTCAAACCTCATAAACAACCATAGCATCCTGGTTTGTTCTCTTCTTACCCTGCTAAGTAAACAGAGAAGCAAAAGAGCTTGCCCCATTAAAAAACCTCCTCCTAGGGATCTTCTGTAAGAGCTGCTACTGCTCCCACTCCAGCAACGACCACCCTGGTCTCCTCCTCCCTCCGTCGCCTCCCCTCCTCAACATCTTTGACCTCAGCGACAGCAGCGATGATGTCGGCATCGAGCTTCCTCCAACAGCGTCGTCGTTGGAGCCGTCAGTGGAGATGCAGGACCCCATTTTTAGAGTATTGATTAAGCCCAGAAAACACTCCAGGCTAGCAACGCAGCCCAATTCCTCAGAGCTTCCTCTCCCGCCCGCTGCTGCTGCTGACGGTGATTCCCTATTGTGGATCCGTCGGTGATGTCTTTTGAATTCTCACTTGCCCTAATCCCTATTTATTAACCCTTTTTTTCTCGAAATTCTCAAAAAATGGGAAAATTAAAGCATTTACAGAGTAGGAGGGGGAAATTTTAAATAGGTAAATTTGCCTCGTCCAAATGGTCAGGGCCCCAACCCCGACACAATTTTGGTCGGGGATGGAAACCCCGATTACTTTGACCCTAACACGACTTTGCTAACCTCACTCGTATTTAGAAGAGCTTCTAATTAGTCAGGGTTGTCAACCCAACTAATTAGAAGTTTGTTTTTTTAAACGACCCTGTTATCGGTCACGATGCTAATGTGGCCGGAAGCTGGTCGATTTGTCTAAATAACCTTGGATTGGACGATTTTTGGGGTTAAATTTGGCAATGAGACTATTTTAAAATTTTCTCTTTTTTTCCCTCCCGCTTATAAATAAGCCTCATAAATTACAATTGCTTTTAAGATCCACATCATCTCTCTCACTCCATTTATTTCCTAATTTTATTTTATATTAATATTTCTCTATCTAGGGTTTTACCGTTTGATCGCTAATTAGATGAAGAAGCCCTAATTTTGCTTCATCGAAGGTATCCCCTCGTATCTTCTAATAATTATTAGGTTAGTTAAAATATTTGGGATCGAAAATTAGGGTTTAAGATTATCCTTTTTGGTGATATTAAAATAATAGTTTTCCCTTAGTTTGATCTAGTTGCCTTAAAGTTTTAAGAAGAAACCCCAATTTTCCTAAGACGAAGCTAATTTTCCTCCAGCAAGATTCACCTCCTCCTCAAAGGTATCCATTCAGATTTTCATCATTTTCTAATAATTATTTTATTTAATTTATTGGGTGAGAAAATTATTATTTTTTAAGTGAGAACAATTTTTACTAGATTTTTAAATCTGCAGTTAGATTGAATGTTGCTTTTAATTAATGTGGTTTCAAAAACTCACATTTCCACGTTGATACTTTTGGTCATCATAAAAGATTTTACTCTTTTTTTTTAATTAAAGTTATTGGGTTCCTTTGATTTCATCTAGTTGCCTTCAACTCTATGACGTTCTGTAATTTATTAAGTAATTAGTAATCAAGGAATACAAAAGTGACTCTTCATGGAAAAATTGAGCCTCGACTACAGTGATCGGTTAGCTGTGTTTGATTTTTTACAAATTTTAGTTTATTATTCCTTTTACCTTTCTTATGTTACCTCATATCTGGATTCAGGGTTTAATTTTCTTTTTTTCTCTTTAGTTTAAACTCCTAATTGTAAGTTCACATTTCCATATTTTTTTGGTACAACCAGTGTCACACACTCTTTGAAGATACCAGTGATCAGTTAGTTGTTCTCTGTATTATGATGTCACGTTATGATCTCTCATTGTCTACATAAAACTTGATCCTATCGTTTTTAACTGATAGATGATTCCTCAAACTATCATATGAGATTACATAGAGGTCATCTGCATATCTATTATGCATGAAGAGTTTTGCAATCATCAGAGCACCAGTGGTCTAGTGGTAGAATAGTACCCTGCCACGGTACAGACCCGGGTTCGATTCCCGGCTGGTGCAAATCAATTTTTTATTTAGTGAAACTGCAACTCTTTTACGTAAACTTTTCTAAAATTGCTTCATCTTATCTTGCATTCAATTCCCTCCATAATCTGCATTAAGTTCTTAATAAATATTTATTCGAGTGTTTTTTTTTCTTTCTAATGTGCAAAACAATGCACCATTAAATTAGTCGCATTATCAACTCAAATTCTAGTTCCCTATTTGGTGTTCTCCTCATACTCAGGGCTGGTTACTTTTTTTAGAAAAAGGATGGATTACCACAAAGGTAATCCAACCAGCCAAATTAACAAAAAAATTTGGATTGGGAAGGCCAAACCCTCTATGGAAGCCTACTCATACACAATTTACAATAGAGTTTTAATCAAAGCCCAATTATACGTATCACCGAGTATCCTCACTTCGGATTAATGCCTCTCGATGACTCAGGGCTGGTTACTTGAACAGGCCCCACAGCGAGCACTTGGGCACAGGTGCTTTCAGTCTTCTTTGGACTCAGGGCTGGTTACTTGAACAGGCCCCACAGCGAGCACTTGGGCACAGGTGCTTTCAGTCTTCTTTGCGTTGGATTTCTTGATCATCAAGAAACACCACAGCGAGCACTTGGGCACAGGTGCTTTCAGTCTTCTTTGCGTTGGATTTCTTGATCATCAAGAAACACGTGATTTCCCTGACCGGCTTGTTATGGATGTATTGATCACAGTCTGGATTCAACATGAATGGTGCACCGGTGAGTGGTGCAGAGACTCAACCTGCAGTTATAATCCAAACGATAAAAAGGTTAGCAGCTTATTCACTACATACGACTTAATATAACAATGTCATAATGCATTCATCACATGGCTCTCTTGCAGTGTTGGTAGCCTAGTTTTTCTCGAGATATAAACCAGCTATGCAGTTTTCTGCTTCCGACAACAGGTGCGTCTGCACTCTCTGAGTATACAGGCAAGACTGTTGGGTGTGCTTCTGAAGTCTTTATCCGTGTTAGTATTAACTTTTCTTCCCTGTTATCAAAATGTTTGCTTGAACCTAGCATGTAAGTAAATGGATTTAGTGAAGAAACCGCGAAGAAATTCTGGATCAGAACAGGTTTGGAGTCACAAGAGTCGTTTTGGGTGCTGCGCGGTCGACCGTGGCGCAAGGCCGGTCGACCGCGAACGTGTCGTTTTGGGTGCTGCGCGGTCGACCGTGGCGCAAGGCCGGTCGACCGCGAACGTGCACAAGCCAGAGTAGGAGTCTAGATTTGGTGCGGTCGACTGTCGCGGTCGACCGCGAGACCCTGTAGGCGAATTTGGTCTCTGTCGCTAGATCGCGGTCGACCGCAAGCTTTGGGCGATCGACCGCCAATCGGGTCAGGGCCTGTTTTGTGTTTCCTGTTCTTAATTGGGTTTTGATGTTTGTATAAATACTAATACACGTTCTAGGGTTTAAAAAGGCTAGAGTTTGGGATATTTGGAGCACAGAAAAGAGGTATTTTCTGAGCTATTTGATTAGGGTTTATTTGGACAGATTAAGAGCTTTGTGGTGAAATTAGTTTGTTCCTTCGAGTGATTTGTAATCTCAGTTTGTACTCTTCTTCTCTATTAGTGAAAACCACATCCCCTTCTTGCCCCGTGGACGTAGGCAATTGCCGAACCACGTTAAAATTGGTGTTTTGAGTTTGTGCATTGATTTTGGTTGGATTTTGCCTTCTTTGATCGGCGGTTGGTTTGGTTCCTCGACACGTGTTTTTACCCAACATTTAGCATGAAATGGAGACAAGAGACAGTATACTTCTATTCTTATAGAATATTTATATAACAAGGTCTTGTGTTTTACTGGCTTACATCAAAGAAGATTGTTGTTTATTGAACTTGGTGATGAATTAATAGATTTTTTGTGGCAACTGGACACCGAAAAGCTTCTTTCAAACCTTAGGGTCCATCAGGGAACACATGGTGATCACAGTCTTGATTCAACATTAAGATGCACTAGTGAGCACAGTAGAGATAAAAACCTGCAGAACTTGATCCAAAAGATAAAAATTTAGAAGCATATAGACTACTTAGTATCACTTAAATCAGTATATTTCAGAATGCATTCATGAACCTGCTTTCTCATGGTGTTGGCATCCAGGTTGCTTTCCTCGAGAGACATACGGACACCTGCCAAGGAAGTTATTTACCTTCAATATCGAGCATGCTTGCACTCTCCAAATGTATCTTTAAGATGTTGGGGATAACTCTAAAGCCTTGGTCCATTTTAGATGTAATTTTTTGTTCCTCTATTATTGCTTAATCCAAGTAGGGAAATGGAATTTGCCCAATATGGAAAACATGAGTTTTCTTTTTCTTTTCTTTTTTGGTGTAGAAAAAAGAGCAAGAAATTGGGCATAAGTGTGTCTCTGTAATTGCCAGAACCTATGAGTTAGGACCAATTTATTATTCCCATTAATGTTACATAAATTGATTTCTTTTCTGCATCCCTTTATATTAAAAGTGCACTGTGCACAACTAATTGCAGCCATTTGTATAAAGAGTGCATGTCCTACAGGATTCACTTCTCACTTTTTGCTTCTTTTACAAATATGTGATTGGTTTATGATACATTACATTTGTCCAAACTGGATCATATCTTTGTGGTCCTTAATGTGATTTCCAGTCCAGGGAATGTCATCCTCTGCATTATCCACATTTCCTCTGATTTCTTCTGAGCCCTTTCCACCAGTGCATCGATCCTAGCCTTGAACTTGTCATATTCTCTCTCTAGGTCAATTTTTCATGAAATCGAATTTAGATCACCATCAAACACAGCTTCATATAAAAGAATGTATAATATAAAGACCTTACCTTCGTGGCCCTAGTCTCGGTGTTATACTTGTAAAATGGTACCCACCTTCTTGCAGAATGCAGACTCTCCGACTCTGATATAATATCAAACAGAAGAATTGATGCGTCCTGATATATATAGAATTAGATTTTTAGTGAGGAAAGTTGTTAGGAATTCTCCATTACTTTTAGCTTTATTGTCAAATCTTTTTTAACTTCTCTACAAGCTGAATGCAGTTGAATGATCATCTTTTCTGCTGGATATACCGCTGTCATTGACTCATTGGGCAAGAGAAGCTGCACCTCAAGGAGCTAAGGAAAACAACCGCTGAAGAAGAGAGGGTGACCTGACCCGGAACATATTTTTTTAGGAGGCAAATCAGGCAACCAGGCCCCTTACCCTCCTGCATCTATGGCCGTACCCTTCTTCATGCAGCTCTTCTCGTTAGCTTGCACACTCTTTTTTTCTTCTTTCAAAATCCATTTGGTCCTATTTTCTTTGTCTTCTTTGCCTTGGATTTCCTCGAGCCACCATAACAGCTGCTGCTCCAAGAGGGCCAAGACATGTCATGTTCAGGCACTTTTGAACCATAGGGGGAACGTAGCAGTAGATGTCATGGAGGTTGATCACACCTACGTGCACCAGGGGTTGTATCTTATGAATCATACAAACTTCTGAACCTTTTACATTTATTATGCACATGAATCATAACGATTTTCTTCAACAGAGAACATAAAACATAGAAGCTTGAAAAAACTTGCTAACTGTTGCTGCAGCTGCTGCGTTTATTTAAGTATTAGTTTCTACACAGGAGTTTAAAGTTTGTAGTATTAAGCTGACTGGTTATTTTTGTTTTATTAGCTTGCATCAAATAAGACAGTATTCTTCAAAGACTGTTGCAGTATTGGAACAAAACTGATTTCAGAGGGAAAGGATGCAATGATGATACAGTGTTGAAATTGGGTAAATGGGTAAGCATTTTGCATCTGTTTTGATAATGGAGTATCTGTAGGGTTTTTTGACATAATTATCTTAATTATTGCATTATTAACCTTCCAGATTGGTGGCCCTAGGTACTTTGAGGAGTTCGTCCTGTGCTTGGGGGTGACATTTATCAGCTTATTAGCTTGGTGAGTTTTTCATCTATGCTCGTAAACTGTCTTGATTAAAGTGATTAAGTTCGTGTATTTTCTTATTTATAAGTGGGTCCATTGCACTTCCATGAATGATTGGGATTGTGAGTTTGCAGTATATAATGAGGGGTATTCTTACAAAATTTTACCAGCTCTATTGTTTTCGGGTTAAGGAACAAGAGCTTATCAAACCTTAAAAAAACTCACTAATTAAGAGAAGAATATATTTATTACTTAAAGATTAAAAATCTTACATATTTGGAGTTTTAGTGTTGATGTCCAACTGTGACTCTGTAAGAAGTTTTTCAAGCAAGATTTACGCACTAAAGCCGACATGCATTGGCTGCAAGCACCAAAAAGATTATGTCAGGTATGTCAACAATATTAATGATTAGATGATAGTATATTAAGATTTAATGGTTTTTGGATGGTCTCACATCATACTGTTGATGTTCTTGTCATAGCATGGAGTCAATGATGTTATGATGTAACAGCAAATGTACTTAAGTGACGTTAAAGATGTAAAGGATTTAATATTTTCTTTATGACAGGTATCATTGGCAACTGTAACATTATCATGTTAAAAAAAGTCTTTCTATGAACTATCATCACAGCACCAGCAGTCTGGTTGTAGAATAGTGTATGCTGCCATGGTAGAGATCCGGGTTTGATTCCCAGCTGGTGCAAATCTTTTCTCTGCAAATTGTAACGCACCAGTTAATATTTTCTAAGATTTCTTGTTCTGCATGATATATCTCAATAATCTGCACTCCTTTAAAGAAAGAATTCACAGCCTATATGATTCAGGTCTCACTAATTTGCTTTTCATAATATTCCATTATTTTCTTTACAAATATGAGAATTGTTTTGGCATGCATGTGTCAGACTCTGAATCATTCCTGCATTTTCCGGCTATGGGTTTCTTAATCAGCCTTTGTGACCAAGAAGGCATATATATCCTCACATTAAATTCTTCATATTCTCTGCATCATTGACATTATTACTGATTAGCCAATTGTTTGCACTCAATTTTGATCAGGTCAAATATGTAGAAGAATCACAATACAAAGACCACTCCTTCAGGCCTCCCTCTCTTGATAAAGCTGGGCTGTACCTTGTCCTTCAAATAATCAATTTTCTGACAGATATAGAACTCTGAAGCCCTAGGTTTGATCTTATACTTTAAGCACCAAGGCACTCACCTCCTTTTAAACTCTGGGACTATGTAATGTACCAGACAGAAGCAATGATGTGTCATCTGATACATGGCTTGCATAAAAGAAGCCGAGATTACCTATCCACCGTAGAGATCAATGTTATTGAACCTATGTGGAAACTGGACATTGCAAAAGCTTATTTCAATTCTGATTATCGATCAGGAACTTGGTTTTCCCGATCCCCTTGTGGTTGTTGTTTAGTGATCACTGATTCACTGTCCTGCACTACAGTGACTCAGAACCTGCACTTGTAGATCAAAACGATAAAAGGATAGCAAGATGTGGACTAATTTGAATAATATTAGTACGTAAAATTTCACAATACATTGATTGCGCGGCTTTCTTGTGCTGTTGGCAGCCTGATCACTTTTCACAACAGATGCACTAACAGAGGCTGTTCTTTGCCTTCCAGCAAGATGCTTTGGATATTTCTGAAGCCTCTGTCCATCTTAGTGATAACTTAATATTCCTATTAAAATGATTGCTTAATCCTAGTATGTTAGTAAATGAGATTAGCACAGTGGAAACAAGGGGCATGTGATTTTTAGTTTTATTATTAGTTTTGGAGGAAAAGGAGCAAGAAACATGTATAAGCTTGTGAAGTTTTGAGAACCAGCTTACAAAGTTAGGATCAATGGGTTAATTATACAGTTAATGTAACATGGACCTATTGTGTACTCGCTCGCATTAAGATGCACAGTATGCGGCGCTGGATTATTGGCATGATTTGCTTTCTCTATAATTTACTGTAGGTTTTGTCATCATCCAGTGTCAGTGGAGTCCTCTTTTAGGACACAGCTCATTGGAATATCTAGCCTCCTGAGTTGAAGAGAGAGTGATAGGTAGAGGACTAAGGAGAATTGGAACGAAAGGAGAAGAGTTGCATCTTTCTGCTATCTTTTTCTTCAAGATCATAGATAATAAGGTCTTGTGGTTTCCGTTCAATATTGGTCCAAATACATTTCCTTTGATGCCATTGGATATTCAGTTGTGGTAGCTTAGCACAGTCTGTAATGAAATATTTTATAAAATGAGGATATGTCAAGATAGGATTTTATTAGTAAGTAGACTATGTTGTGCGCCGCGGAAGCCCTAAATTGACAAATCGAAGGCACACACAAGACAATAGTAGACCACAAACCAATGCAAGCCAACCAATCACAGCACAAACACAAGATATACGTGGTTCGGCAATATGCCTACGTCCACGGGGCAAGGAGAGGGAAGCTTTACTATTCAAATCAAAGGGGAGTACAAGTTAGGGTTACAAATCTTACCCAAAACCCTCAAATAAGACCAAAAGATCTCTCAAATAGACTCCAACAATAGAAGCCCTCAAATCTCCCTTTGCTCAGCTCAAAATCGCCCCAACTCTAACCCTAAAAACGAGTTTAGGGTATTTATACAACTCCCAAGCGAAACGGGTCTGGAAACCTGAACCAACTGAAACCCGCTTCGTCGGTCGACCGGGTCGGTCGACCGCGATCAATTCCGGTCGACCGACCCGGTCGACCGACCACCTCCAGCAGAACCCCGAAAGAATCCAGAGAGCCGTCGGTCGACCGGGCCGGTCGACCGACCTCCTTGTGCACGAATCCGGTCGACCGGACCGGTCGACCGCCACCTGTTTTTCCTGATTCTGCTGCTGATGCTGAAATTCCTTCAATTCTCCACCTCGGCGAATGTTTCCACCAAAACTGAGCCGACACCAAACCATCCAATAGTTCCTCAACAGGTCCAGGAACAATACTCGAGCTGAAACACGATCTCCCCCAATCTTGATCAACTGATCAAACCGGCTGCATCTAAAGACTGCCTACGTATCCTCTTGCCCAAGGAATCAAGCCGAACGTAGTTCATCCAAATGGCCGCCAACGACCTCAACAACGAAGAATATTCAATAAGCTTAAACAATGACCAAACTTCACACCTGGTACGACTTTGGTCAACATATCAGCAGGATTGTCCTTAGTGTGGACCTTCTCCAACGTGACATCACCATCATCCAATACGTCACGTACAAAATGAAATCTGACATCAATGTGCTTCGTGCGAGCATGGTAGACTTGGTTCTTCGCCAAATAGATAGCTGACATACTATCACAATGTACCTGAATGGTCTCCTGTGCAATCCCCAAATCATCCAACAAGCCATGTAGCCACAAAGCCTCCTTCACTGCTTCAGTCACCGCCATATATTCCGCCTCCGTAGTAGAAAGCGCCACTGTAGACTGAAGAGTGCATCGCCAACACACCGGTGCACTAGCCAATGTAAAAACATAACCTGTAGTGGACCGACGCTTATCAAGATCTCCAGCATAGTCAGAATCCACGTAGCCAACACAATCCTGCCCTGTCTCATCATTCTTCGCAAATATCAACCCAACATCCACGGTACCCTTAATATACCGTAGAATCCACTTCACAGCCTCCCAATGCCCCTTCCCGGGGTTGTGCATGTACCTAGATACCATGCTCACAGCCTGTGACAAATCTGGCCTCGTACACACCATAGCATACATCAAGCTACCCACTGCGCTGGCGTATGGAACCTTGAACATGTAGTCCCTATCCTCTACTGAAACTGGTGACATCAAAGCTGAAAGCTTAAAGTGGGGAGCTAATGGAGTACTCACCACCTTGGTATTACCCTCAAAACTGAATTTCTTCAGCATCTTCTGCAAGTAACTCTTCTGTGTAAGCTTCAATCTCCCCTTCACCCTGTCTCGCTCAATCTCCATACCAAGTATCTTCTTAGCCTCTCCCAGATCCTTCATCTCAAACTCAGATGACAACTCCTTTTTCAGTTTCCCAATAGCTGAAGTGTTCCTGGAAGCTATGAGCATATCATCAACATACAATAACAAATAAATATGCTCACCATCCTGTAGCTTGCGCATATAAACACACGGGTCATAAGGGCTCCTCGTGTATCCTCGGCCAATCATAAAGCTATCAAATCTCTTATACCACTGTCGCGGTGATTGCTTCAGTCCATACAGAGATTTTCTCAATTTGCACACCAAATCTTCTCTTCCTGCAGCTTTAAACCCCATTGGTTGTGTCATGTAGATCTCCTCATCTAAATCTCCATGTAGAAAGGCCGTCTTCACGTCCATTTGGACCAAATCTAAGTCCAGTTGTGCCACCAATGCCAATAGTATCCGAATAGATGAATGCTTCACAACGGGTGAGAACACCTCGTTGTAATCAACACCCTCAAGCTGTGCATATCCCTTGGCAACCAATCTGGCCTTGAATCGAATGTCCCCAATAGAAGATCCCTCTTTCTTAGCATACACCCACTTGCAACCAATAGCTTTCTTACCCTTCGGTAGCTTTGCAAGTTTCCAAGTGTCGTTCTTCTGAAGAGATTGCATCTCCTCCTCCATAGCATTCCTCCACCTAATGGAATCAGGGCTGGACTCTGCCTCCCTGAATGTGGCAGGAATCAAATCATCAACGACCTCCACCGATAAAGCATATGCCACCATGACATCATCATATCTAGCTGGCCGACGAATCTCTCTCCTCGGTCTGTCTGCTGCAATAGACCCCTGAGCATGACCCTGCTCCTGAGTCTCACCATCCACTGTATCCTCCTCATGCCCGACTGTCATCTCATCTCCTTCATGTGTCACCTCTGTAGGAGTCTCAATAGGAACAGTGCTAACTGGAGTGGGTGGAGTCACATCATACTCCACCTGCTGCGATATCCTCTCTGTCTGATCTTCCTCCACCTGCTGAGGAACTCGAGGCTTCATCATGTATGCCTCATCGAATGTGACATCTCTGCTAATGATCATCTTCTTATCTTGTGGATCCCATAACTTGAAGCCTTTTACACCTTCTCTAAATCCCACAAAGATAGCCTTCCTCGCTCTCGGATTCAACTTCCCATCACTAACATGGAAATAAGCTGGACACCCAAAAATCCGAAGAGTCTCATAATCACTAGCCACAGAACCAGACCAACACTCCAAAGGAGTCTTTCCCTCTATCGCAGTGCACGGCAACCTGTTAATGAGATGGCTCGCATAAACTAACGCCTCGGCCCAAAAAGATCTAGCCAATCCACTCTGCGTCATCATACATCGCACCTTCTCCAGCAAGGTACGGTTCAGCCTCTCTGCCACCCCATTCTGTTGCGGTGTCTCTCTAACTGTGAAGTGTCTTCTAATGCCGTGATCCCGGCAAAACTGCAGAAATGGATCACTCTTATACTCTCCACCATTGTCTGAACGAAGAGTCTTCACCTTTCTACCTGTCTGCAGCTCCACTTTCTTCTTCCACTCCACAAATATATCCAGGACCTCATGTTTATGCTTCATGGTATATACCCAATTCCTCCTGGAATAATCATCAATGAAAGTGACGAAATAATTTGCCCCACCAAGCGATGTGTGCTTAGAAGGGCCCCAAACATCTGTGTGAATGTAGTCTAATATACCTTGGGTGTTGTGAATTGCGGTGCCAAACTTCACTTTAGTCTTCTTCCCAAGTATGCAATGCTCACACATATCCATCTTGCAGGTCTTTGCACCTTTCAATAGCCCCTGTTTTGCCAATGACTGAAGGGACTTTTCACCTGTGTGTCCAAGCCTCATGTGCCATAGTGTGGTAGTGTCCTCCTCTGTGGTAATAGAAGCTGCCAGACCCCCTGTAACTGTCTTGCCCTTCAAGTAGTATAAGTTGTTTTCCCTGACACCTCGCATCACCACCATAGAACCCTTCATGACCTTCACACTAGCATCTTCTAGGATCACTCTATAACCGGATGCCTCCAAAGTCCCAAGAGAAATGAGGTTCTTCGTCAACTGCGGCACGAACCTCACATCTTTCAATTCCCTAGTCACCCCGTCATGCATTCTGATTCTGACTGAGCCAATCCCACTAATAGGACAAACGTGATCGTTCCCCATGAGCACCACGTCTCCTCTCTTCAACTCCTCAAAGTTGGTAAACCAATCCCTCTTGGGGCAAATGTGAAATGTGGCTCCCGAATCAAGCATCCACTCCGAAGAGTCGGCATAACAAACTGACGGCAGTACGGGACAAGAATAACCGGAAGAATCTGAATCTGAAATGTCGCCAACAACCTTAGCAACATTAACCTCTGAAGCTTGTACAGCTTTCCCCTTTTGCTTCCCGGCTCTATCCTTCAACTTTGGGCACTCATTCTTCCAATGTCCCTCTTCTTTGCAAAAGGCACATTGATTTCTACCAACACTTTTATGGCCACCCCTATTCTTTGATTTTGAGCGGTTGAACTTTTGACGATTTGGACTACGGCCACGAACTGCTAATGCATCACCCGATGCCTTCTCAGAGGGCTCACCATCATTCTTCCTCAGCTCATAGTTCACCAATGCCGAGGTTACCTCCTTGTAGCTAACTGTAGTTCGCCCATTTATCATAGTGAGAACAAAAGTACTAAACTCATCATCCGGCAACGAACACAATAGTAACATCGCCTTATCTTCATCTTCCACCATGATATCAACATTGGCCATATCCGAAATAAGCTTTGTAAAGTTATTGACATGCTCCCGAATGGAAACCCCTCTCTTCATCTTGAATTGGTAGAACCTCTTCTTCAAGTGAAGCCGATTCTCAATGCTCTTTGTCAAATATTTTTCATTGAGCGTTTCCCACAATCTCTTTGCCGACGTCTCATTCATCACATCATAAATGAGATCCGGCGTTAGGCATGATCGAATAACTCCACAAGCCCTACTGTTCATTTTCTTCCAAACCCTATCATCAATCTCCTCGGGTTTCTCTTGAAATTCAAGAGTCTCCTCCAAATTTTGTGCATCTAAGGCGTCCATTACTTGACACCTCCATAAACCGAAGTTGATCTTGCCGTCAAACTTTGGAACATCAATTTTGGTGTTATTGATGCTCAAATTTTGGATCTCCTTTGTCAAAGCCGACCCCGATGTACTAGTAGCACTTGAACTAGCATTACTTGTATCACCCATATTGTAGATCTACTCTCCCAACAAGAACCCAACAATGAATCCTTCGAACAAAACTCCCAAATCCAACCCGGAGCTCTGATACCACTTGTTGTGCGCCGCGGAAGCCCTAAATTGACAAATCGAAGGCACACACAAGACAATAGTAGACCACAAACCAATGCAAGCCAACCAATCACAGCACAAACACAAGATATACGTGGTTCGGCAATATGCCTACGTCCACGGGGCAAGGAGAGGGACGCTTCGTCGGTCGACCGGACCGGTCGACCGCGATCAATTCCGGTCGACCGACCCGGTCGACCGACCACCTCCAGCAGAACCCCGAAAGAATCCAGAGAGCCGTCGGTCGACCGGGCCGGTCGACCGACCTCCTTGTGCACGAATCCGGTCGACCGGACCGGTCGACCGCCACCTGTTTTTCCTGATTCTGCTGCTGATGCTGAAATTCCTTCAGACTATACACGTGGATTATTTTGTTTGTCATCTCAAGTTAAACTATGGTCAATAGGTCAATGACATAATGCTCTTTCTCGTAAGGTGTCATCAGTTTAAAAAAAATTCTTACCGTAGTAAATGTGCCAAGTGTAATCTTATCATGTTAAAGTAAATTCTATTTTCGCTGTCATAATAGCATCATTGATCCAATGTTCTAGTACGCTGCCAGATCAACATGAATCGGATAGATAAATTTCCACCCTCCCGTGCATCTTCAAGTCAGCCACAGACCTGTATATCCCACCAGTCTGCAATGCCCAAAATGATTTGTTTAATGTGTGTTTATTATACTGTATAGAGGAATAGACTTGCTGTTAATATGTCCATTCTAACTCCAAAGTTGTTTACAGCCTTTGACCAAGTATGTTGGCATGTATCTTCTTGTACAGGTCCCTGTATTTTATTAGCTTGCATCAAAAGCCACATTGTGAATGCTTATCAATCATCTTGCACCGGGGCCATCGAATCTTTGTGGTAATCAGAAATAGCAAATATTCTTTCAACCTGAGGGTCCATCAGGGAACACATGATGATCACAGTCTGAATTCAAAATGAAGTGTGCTTTGGTGAGCACTGCTGGGACTCGAACATGCGGCACCTTTAGCTTCAAAAGGTAGAAGGTTAGAAATATGCGTGCTACTTAGTTTGGTATATTTCAGAAGCCTTTATCTATTTTAGCAGTTAGTTTTTCTCCTGCTATCAAAATGGTCTCTTAATCCAAGTATTTAAGTTAATGAAATTTTCAAGAAATATGGTACAGATGGAGTTTTTTTTTTCCTTCCTGTTTTAAATTTTTTAAAGAAAAGGAGCAAGAATCAGGGAATGAGTGTGGCTCTCAGGTTCCCAGAACCATCTTATGAAGTTCGGAACAATTAGTTAATCCAGTTAAGGTAGCATCATACGATTTGGTGATTTCTTTTATGCACTTGTATGAAGATTAGACAGCCCTATGTGCTTTCTACATGAATAAAGAATGCACTGCCTATATGACTCGGGTTTCACCAATTTTCTTGTCATAATATTTCATTATTTTCTTAGCAAATATAAGATATTTTGGTGCGTACTTGTAAGGTTGGACCATTATTGCACGAGCCTTTGCAATCAATGCATTTACCATCACCTAGCTTGCTGTTTATATCGGCTTTCTTGATTTCTTACCATTTATCAAGTTCATAATTCAGAAGAAGAACTACCTTCTGCGAATTTATTTACTGTAGAAAGATAGATAAATTTGAAATATAGTATGAGCATCCCATTCCAATCAAACAAAGGGTCTTCTTTTTTACTCTCTACTTGTTGGGTTGCCATCAGCATCTAAAACAATTATTCAATAAAGAGTAATAGGAGAATAGCATAAGATAATGCATTAAAATCGAAACATTTAATGGGAAACAAATACCATTTTTCGAATTTGCTGAAGAACTGCTATCGTCTGGGAGGAAGTGATCTTTAGGGCTGTGGTTCCATAACAATCTCCACTTAAGATCTTTGCATTCGGTCTACAGATTTGCTTGTTGTATAATTGGTCATTAGTGAATTACAACTTTTGTAGGATGTACAGCATAATTACTGTTTGGCCGAGTGGCCTAAGACACCAGGTTTAGGCTCTGGTCCAAACAGGCACGCGTCCAAATCACACAGCTATCGATTTCTATTTTTCCTTTGTTTTATTTCCAAAATAAACATTATTGCTCTTAATTTTGCTTTTTTCTTTTTCAGATGAATTTTTCTTGGTTGTATGAGAAAAGAGCTGCTATTTTTAAGCTCTCTTGGTTTATTACTGTTAATCATGTTCATCATTTATGAATGCCACCTGATTGTGGTATTCGTAATGCACACAACCTGATTTCAAATTAGTTAAATCACATTGATATCTACGCAGGAAATTTTCTTTTAGTCTCCAGTAATTTTGTTTATAATTTTTTTTTAAAGGTTAACATAGCTCTCACCAGATTTTTGGAAGAAATTGGCGTATGCTAAAACAGAATTCATCGTCTTTCACTGTGACGAGCTCCCCCATCACAAGCAGGTGCTAGTTCCCTATATTTTCCATCTTTTTTTTAACCTCGAATTTGTATTTTTCTCAATATATTGATCCTTTCAGACCATAATCCTGCTGTTTCTGGATATTTACTTATTGACAACCTAGTGCTGTTCTTCTAAGAGCATGGTAATCATAATATTGGAATTTGCTTTAGAAAACGCGTTGGATATCCTTGTTCTAGAAGAGACATATAGATTCCTCATATGTTGCCTCTACCCGGAGTTATCGCCATTTTCCAACTTGTTTGGGATGCTTCTAGTTCCCAATAGATGATCATGTTCCCTGTAGACAGCGATACTATCGTACATTTTGAAAATGGAAGTTCTGTGTGAAACAAGATCAAGTAGGTATAAAACCTAATAGTCCAGCCTACAACACTAACATATACTGTATTGGCCATGAAACCTGGAGCCTGAAAGTTCCATCTCACTTTCAAAAATTTTACTCTAGAAGCAGGGAAAAGGTCGAATAATTCCTCTATGATGAACAGGCATTAGAGAAGCTTACTTTTATGAGATACTTGTGCCATTTTTTTCACAATGGTCATCCACACCAATTAGCGATAACAAAACAGGCAACGAGATCATTGTTTCAATGAGCTAGTAGGTTTCATTGAATTATACATTGCTGTATATATAACATTCTAAATTTAGAAATAGAAAGAAGCTACCTTTTCTTTTCTGAACTAAGGAATAAATAAAGTTACGAAAAAAAACTAATGAGTAATTAAGTAACAGGAAAGATGAATCAGTCTGTATCTTCACACCACATTCAAAGTAAAGCTAAAAACTCCTTTATGACTGCATTAATTCCATTGCTGCCTATTGTGGGTTTAAGCAAACTGCATCGAGAGTTTCCCATTATGTTCATCTGGTTCATGGTCGAAGACGACCCAAGCTCAAAGTGTGGCATGTCGGAGTACTGTGGCTGGAAACTTTCATTGACAAAGTTTTGAGCTGTGAATTGAATCCTAGCATAATTATTCTGCTGCTGGTTATCCATTTTGTCATATTGAATTGAGCATTGCTCAAAATTTTGGGGAGGTAATATAACGTCTGGTCCAATACCATCCTGTTCCAATTGATCGCAAAATGGAGGAAGGTCAGGGATAATGTCTTCGAGAGAACCAAAGATATCATCAGAGGGATCAGAGATTTGGTTTGGGTTCAATGGTGCAGGTTGCGACGGTAAGTTATGGGTCGAGTTTCTTGGTTCAGGTTGGACTTGAGTAGGGTCGAAATTGGGTTTGGGTTTATGTTCATTGCGGGCTATTTTGTTTGGTGGTTGGATTTGTTGCGGTGGCGGGTCATTTGGGTTACCTGCATCAGGCGCAGGCCTCTTGCTCTGGTGACGACTGCGGTACATCTTGCAAAGAACATAGTCATCCAACTGCATTCAACATGTATACAAGCTGAAAGATTAGTGACTTTTACTGATTAGAAGGATATAATTAATGATTTTTCACTAATTATGAATAAAGGCAATGAACAAGATTAGGCAAGAGAACATCACGAAGGCAGCTAGAAGAACCAAGATGAAGAAGGATAAAGTACATGTCTACTCAGTAGCCTGGTAAAATCAAATATAGAGAACTCAATATGTCGACTAGAACTTAAGAAATAATAAACTTAATTTTGAAATAAGACGCACACAATCATGGCATGAAGCAATAAGAAACATAATCTTGACATCTTGTTCATTAAGATACAACTAGCAAACTAATTAAAAATAAAGAACCAGAAGGAGAGGAGAATTAGACAACTATGGAGAAAGAAATTGCATGAAAATGAAGAAGACTACTGAATGAGGGATTTTATCTAGACATGAAAGGCATCTAGAGTGGATGACCAGCATTCACGAAAGTCCTTATTCTATTGGAGTGTTTGCATATATGCCCCTCATATTTTTCATATTTACAAAATTACCTCCCAATTGCATTGAGTTTTTTCTACCCTTTTCACTTACGAATTTTAGTTTTTAAACTGGAAATTGTTGCAAATCTATTGGAAATTATAGGGAATTTTGACATTGTGTTGTTCATAAAGTAACATGCTTAAGTTGGCGCGGTAGAAAAACCCAATATGCTAGTTTCGAGGAGCAATTTTGCAAAACCAAGATTTGAGGGGTAATTTTGCAAATGTTAAAGATTTTAGTGGTATATATGCAAAAAACCTAGTCTATAATAAAGCTATAGGGAGAGGAAACAGAATAAACTCAATACTCAGACTAACCTTCTCTTCTCTAGTGTTACTTTTGTATTGACCATGTTGCACTTTTTACACCTAACTTGTCAGGAGCTGGAGTTGAGGTGGTTAAAGTTGCTCAAACTGTGTGTGAGTTGTTATAAATGTCTAGTTAATTCCGTTACACACAGTTAGTTCTGGTTGCTACATTGTTAGTTCTGGTTGCTACATTGTTAGTTCTGGTGTTACACAGTCAGTTCTGTTTGTGCACGTGCACAGCTTGCACAAGCTATTGTCTCTTGAATTGTTGTATAAATGCGGAGCTTGTAAGAGAAGGAATTCAAAAAATATAACAGAAATCTTCTTCTTCTCAAGTTTACAATCTTCTATTAATTCTCTCTCTCTCTCTCAAATCTCTCTAAATTCTTTGTTTAATTTCTTTCAAGCTTCATTGAGATCACAACTATGGCCAGGGATGGGCTCAGGAAAGTGAACCGAGGCTCTCGAGCCTCACAATTGGTATCAGAGCAACAAGAAACTGAAGCTGGTGCTGAAGATTTCTTGATCGATCAAGAAGAAGCTATTGCTGATGAGGCTATTTCAGATGAGAGGTTTGCTCGATTAGAGGATGCAGTTGTTCAAAACAGTTCATTCAATCGACAACAGGGTTCATTCAATTAGCAAATTTTGACACAAATGGGTGAGCTTTCCTCTAAACTGGAGTTTCTGATTCAGGAGATCAAGAACTTCAAGAATTCTGACCAAGGAATCCTGGGTTCTGGAACAAGGGAAGATCACAGGATCTTGAATTCAGGGTCAAGAGGGAACAGAGAGAAATCAAGATCAGAAGCTGGAGAATCAAACAAGAATGATCACAATAATGATTCCCTCCCTCAAAATTGAAGGAATGCTGACTTCAATGGAGAATCTCAACATGTTAACAGTTTTGGTAATTCCTCAATTCAGAAATTTTTTCTTTAGCAATCAAAAACTTATTCAACCAAAGTCCTTGCGCTTGGATTTCCCCTCTTTCTCTGCTTCTAAGAATGTAATAGCTTTGTTAGAACAAACTGAACAAATCTTTGATTATTATGACATCAAAGATGATGAATGGGTCAAGGTTTGTTCATTCTATTTGAGGGATGAAGCTTTACAATGGTATAGATGGCTCACTAGAAACATTAAAGATTACAATTATTGGCATGTTTTTAGAGAAGAATTAATTACCAAATTTGGTCCTAGTGAGCTCTCAAGGCCGTATGATGCTTTCTCAACTATGAAACAAACTTCTACAATTAGGGAGTATTTGGAAAGATTTGAGCAAGCATTAGGACTTATAGATGACCAACCCTCTAGAAGACATATTCTTGAGAGATTCATTAGGGGACTGAAAGATGAATTGAGGTATGATGTTGTAGCAGCCAGACCAACCTCATTGAGGAGAGCTGTATCTTTAGCAAAACTGTTTGAAGATGTATAAGCAGAAAAATGAAAAGAAATCCAAGGGGAACTGGAATTTTTCTAACTCAGGGGTTTCTCAATGAACCAATCTCACAATCCTCCTGTAAAAGAGAACCTCAGACCGTCTCCCCAATTCAAAAAACTTACACCTAAAGATATACAAAAAAGGAGTCAAAACTTATGTTTTACTTGTGAGAAATGGCACAGGGGACATCAATGTAAGGGAAAACAATTGTTTGTCTTGGAGGGGATCATGGAAGGTGATATGGAGAGAAGTGAAGGTGACTCTGGGGAGGAGGGAGAAGATCCTAGGACAATTGAGCTAGCTGAAAGTTTGGTAAAAGGGGCTTCCTCTATCTCAGTACAAGACCTTAGTGGAATTACTGCTTCCCACACAATTAGGGTGGTAGGTTACTACAAAAATCAAACTGTTAGCATCCTAATAGACTTTGGATCCACACATAATTTTATCAATGCAAAACTAGTTAAGAAACTAGGAATAACAGTGACAGAATGCAACAGTTTTGATGTATTGGTAGCCAGTGGTGAGTTAATAAAAGGGGGAGGAGTGTGCCAATAAGTGCCCTTAGATTGCTAAGGGGTGAACATTCAAATTAATCTATTGGTCATGCACATGGGAGGTAGTCAGGTTGTATTAGGAGCTGACTGGATGAGAACCTTGGAGGATATTACTTTGAATTTCAATAAACTACAGGTGACATTCATGAATGGAGTTAAAAAGACATTGCAGGGAGTACTTCCAGGTGAATTACAGTTGGTTGACAGGAAAAAATTATCAGAACCTTCAGAGAATAGGAGCAAGGAGTCCTAATTCAGCTGTGCAGTGTAGGCCTACAAGAGTGCACAGTAAAGGGTACATCTGAGGAGCTATCTACAGACATGCAATAGTTAATACAAGAGTTTGAGGTTGTGTTTCAAGAACTACCTCATCTTCCTCCTAGCAGAAATATAGACCATAAAATTCCATTAGAAGAGGGAACAAAACCAATATGTATCAGACTCTATAGACATGCATATTTCTTAAAAGATGAAATTGAAAATCAGGTGGAAGAAATGCTTCAAAAGGGGATCATCAGGCCTAACAATAGTCCCTTCTCTTCACTTGTGGTGATTGTAAAAAAATCTGATGGTAGTTGGAGGATGTGTATAGATTACAGGTCCCTCAACCAAGCTACAATCAAAGACAAATTTCTTATTCCTGTCATAGATGAACTGTTGGATGAACTACATAGAACAAAAAAATTTACTAAGCTTGATTTAAAATTTGGTTATCATCAAATCAGGATGCATGAGCCAAATATCCCAAAAACTGCTTTTAGAACACATGGTGGCCATTTTGAGTTTCTGGTAATGCCATTTGGACTTACTAATGCTCCATCTATGTTCCAGGCTCTTATGAATGTTATATTCAAAGATTTGCTTAGGAAGTCCATCTTGGTTTTCTTTGATGATATATTAGTGTATAGTAAAAGGTGACAGGATCACTTACTACATCTAAGACAAGTGTTTCAGATCATGAGAGAGCATCAATTGGTGGCAAAAACGTCAAAGTGCAGTTTTGGAAAAAAACAAGTGAAGTATTTGGGACATATTGTGTCACAAAAGGGGGTTGGGGTTGACCCTAATAAAATCAAAGCTATTATTGAATGGTCGTTGCCAACAACCTTGAAGGGACTGAGGGGTTTCTTGGGCCTAGCAGTGTATTACAGAAAATTTATCTAGGGATTTGGAGCAATAGCACAACCCTTAATATAACTTTTGAAGAAGGGGGCTTTCACCTGGCATACATATGCTAAAGAAGCTTTTGAAGCCTTAAAGATTGCACTAACCAATCCTCCAGTCCTAGCTATGCCATATTTTAACTTGATATTTGTGATAGAATATGATGCTTCTGGATCAGGGATTGGAGCTGTATTTATGCAAGAAGAAAGACATATAGCTTACTTTAGTTTTGCTTTAAAGGGGAGGAATGTCACACTTTCAACCTATAAGAAGGAGCTATTGGCAAGCATTCTGTCAACAAAGAGATGGTAACAATATTTACTGGGGAGAAAATTTATGATTAGAACTGATCATCAAAGTCTCAAATATCTATTGGAGCAAAGGATTCACACAGTTATTCAGAATAAGTGGCTTGCAAAGCTACATGGCTATGACTATAGTGTGGAGTACAAGCCAGGCAGATTAAACAAGGATGCCGATGGATTATCAAGGATTCATGATGGTGAGGAGGAGATTCAAGCATAGGCAACTGGGGTTTTAGCAATCACTACTATTAACAGTGAATAGCTAGAGGAGATCAAGCACATGTGTTCTACAGATGATTTCTTTAAGGACCTTGATGCAAGGTTACAGCAAGGACAATTGGATACTGAGAAATATTACACGAAGGGGGGAATTTACTACTATAAGGGTAAACTTTTGATTAGCCCTAATGGTCAGCACATTAAATCCTCCCTACTAAAGGAGCACCATGATATTCCTACTGCAGGGCACTCTGGAATCACTAGGACCCTGCAGAGGCTGAGGAGGGCTTTTTACTTGAAGGGTATGAAAATAGATGTTCAGGTGTATGTCCAAGCTTGTGACATCTACCAAAGAGCTAAAGGAGAGAATATAGCCTCTCCGGATCTTCTACAACCTCTACCTATTTCATATTATATTTGGGAAGATCTCTCAATGGATTTCATTACTCAATTACCAAAGAGTGGAGATAAAAATGTTATTTTTGTGGTGGTTGACAGGTTATCCAAGTATGCTCATTTTTTTTCACTCTCACATCCATACACTGCTCAATCAGTAGCCCAGGTGTTCTTTGAAGGAGTGTTCAAACTACATGGCATGCTTAAGTCTATAGTGAGTGATAGAGATCCCTTGTTTACAAGCCTCTTTTGGAGAGAGTTGTTTAAATTATAGGGAAGTCAATTAAAATTCAATTCAGCCTATCACCCTCAAACTGATGGACAAACTGAGATCGTTAACAAAAATTTGGAGGGTTATTTGAGATGTTTTTGTTGCCACAAGCCTAAGGAATGGAGTAAATGGTTGCCTCTTGCTGAATTTTTGTATAATACAACCTGAAAAATTTCTACACATACTACTCCTTTTGAGGCAGTCTATGGTAGACCACCTCCTTCTTTGCTCAATTATGTCCCTAAGAGTTGCAAGGTTCAGGCAGTGGATGAGGTTCTTTTTTCTAGAGATATAGCTTTACAATTCATGAGAGATAGTTTGAAGAAGACAGCTGAACAAATAAAGAAATTTGCAGACACACACAGGAGTCATTGGAGCTTTGATGTGGGTGATTTGGTTTTTCTCAAGCTTCAACCTTACAGGCAAGTCAGTGTATCTTCATGCAAGCCTCACAAACTCTCTCTCAAATATTATGGTCCTTACCATATTTTAGAGAGGATAGGTGAGGTAGCCTACAAGTTAGATGTCCCTGAGCAACCTAGGATCCACCCTGTTTTTCACGTCTCTCAGCTTAAACGGAGGGTGGGTTCTGATGTTGTCCTACAGAGTGACTTGCCTAGCTATGTGGCAGAGATAGTTGATGAACCTGAAGCTATTTTCGATAGAAGATCAGTCATAAAAGGAAATCGTTTGGTTTCTGAAGTTCTCATCAAGTGGAAGCAGCGGCCTTCAATAGATTCTACCTGGGAGTCCTATTGGGATTTGGTTAAGAGGTTTCCTACCTTTGACCTTGAGGCAAGGTCAAATTTAAGAGGGGGGAAATTGTCAGGAGCTGGAGTTGTGGTGGCTGAAGTTGCTCAAACTGTGTGTGAGTTGTAATAAATGTCTAGTTAATTCTGTTACACACACAGTTAGTTCTGGATGTTACACAGTTAGTTCTGGTTGCTACACTGTTAGTTCTGGGTGTTACACAGTCAGTTCTGCTTGTCCACGTGCACAGCTTGCACAAGCTATGATCTCTTGAATTGTTGTATAAATGCGGAGCTTGTAAGACAAGGAATTCAAGAAATATAACAGGAATCTTTTTCTTCTCAAGTTTACAATCTTCTCTTAACTCTCTCTCTCTCTCTCTCTCTCTCTCTCTCTCTCTCTCTCTCTATCTTCTCTTAATCCTCTCTCTCTCTCTCTCTCTCTCTCTCTCTCTCTCTCTCTCTCTCTCTCTCTCTCTCTCTCTCTCAAATCTCTCTCAAATCTCTCTCAAATCTCTCTAAATTCTGTCTAATTTCTTTCAAGCTTCATTGAGATCACAACTATGACCAGGGATGGGCTCAGGAAGGTGAACCGAGGCTCGCGAGCCTCACACAACTCCTACAGAATTATAAATTTGCAAACTAATTGCAAATAGACCCCTCTAAATTGCAAATCAAGTGCTTAATGACATTGGACGTATGTGAACAGTACTATCACGGCATCAAGCAATTGGGTAAATAATTGCAAAAAAAACCAAAGTAATATCAAGAGAGATCAAATTCAAGTAAAACAATGCAAGCTCACCAGCATGTTGCCATCCTTGATAGGCTGCTTCGACTCCTCGACCTTGTACTCGATCATTAACCATTTCGTCTTCGTCCCTGGATCAATCTTCCTATTCGCAGTCTCCCAAAATTCCAAACGTTGCCTCTTCCCAATTACAATCTCCTTATTCCCTTTGTTGACCCTGATAAATTTATCTGCATCAGTGGCCTTCCAATACCCTCCAGACGCTGCTCGGTCTGGCCTACTTCCTTTCTCATACTTCCTTCTTCTTGGCGTAAAAAAGTACCAATTTCCCATTATCTCTTTATCTGCATATGTTTCTGAAAAAACACAGCAACATGAAAAAATTTCATCAGCATAAAATACAAACACTACATGTATATCCTGTTTATCATACCCAGAAAAATCCATGGTTGTAAATTAAACTATTAATTTTCCTGAGAGTTTGCATCAGTAAACTCTAGAAAAAAACTTTGAGGGAAGTATAATTTTTGAATTACCAAGTAGCTTCTTGTATCTTACCAAGAAAGGGAAAAAAAAGAAAGATATGCAGAAAATTTTTGAATTTTGAATTTTTGATGAAGGGTACCTGCGAGCTCTACCGGGCTGTGATCATATAAATTGACATTGACGATATTGATGCCTTTGCAAGGGATATCATCGCCGAGAACCTTAGGCTTCAGGTATTTGGTTATGATCACTTCATCTGAAGGAGAAAATTCGATACCGACAGGCAATGTGTTTGTATCCCTGTCATGTTTGTCTCTGCAGATTTCAAAAGGCGACGATTCGTCTTCTTGGTTGGCCATGTTTGCTCCCTGCAGGAAAATTTTTTCTGGCCCCTTGAACGTGTTGGGAATTCTTTTTTTTTTATATAAGAGTTTGATCTCTCTGTGCTTCTCTTCTTAAATAGGAGGTTTTAAATATTACAGGGTTTGATGTAGGATGAATTTGAAAGAGTTGTGGTTTATCTCAATTTTAAGGTATATGAGTAGCTGGACTATGGGTCTAAACTAGTTTTAGTTTATCTTTACCGCTGACATTAGTAATATTTGCAGTATTTTACTTTGGATTCAAATTGGTATTTGCTCTCCAAGCCTAAAGATTCTTTTACTCTGTATGTTGACGAGTAATTTGAAATTTAGTAATATTTGCAGTATTTTACCGTGCCAATTTGGATTCGAGTTGGTACTTGTCCAAGCTTCAAACCACTTTTAGTTTGTATGTTGATGAGTAACCTGAAAATTTTGAGTTTATCTGAACTAGCTTTTGGTTTATCTAAGCTAATATTAAGTAATGTTTTCATATTAATTTTAACAGTTCAATTCAGATTTAAATTGATAGTTATCCAGCCCAGGAATTTTTAACCCTCTAGGACTATGATTCAAATTCATGGTGTTGGTTTATCTTTTCTTTTAAATTTACAAGCAGTTTGAATTATCAGCTCATCTGAATTATTTTTTGATTTATATAACTGATTGTATGTTCGTCTCAACTTTTAAATTTACAAGTAATTTGAATTATGAGTTTATCTGAATTAATTTGGTAAGCATTATCCAACTCGCTGTAGTTTTAAATTTGGACTACTTTAAACGCATTTGGACTAGGAGTCATATATATATTTGTTAATTTGAAAAGAAGTGTGGTTCATCTGCACTTCTAAAGGACCTTTACTGGCTTTTTTGTGCTATATCTTTTTACAGAAAACTCCAACTACCAAAGGGTTAATTTGCATATCAACCCTTTTAAACAGAGAAGAAAGAAGAAAAGATTTTTGGCTTCTCCCTACAAACCCTCTGAGCTGACAAATCATTGTGAGGATCAAACAACAGATGAAGTATGAAACGTCAAAGAGGCTAGATGGGTATAATTCAGTAGTATGTGTTTCAAGAATCAGTGGCACATATTATTCATTCAAACAATGAAATTTCGAATGGAAGTCTTTTGTGAATTGTTGTACATGTAAAATTCCTACTCCAAATTAAATATATAATAACGAATATGGATGAAAATATAGAAAATCACGCATGAAACTATGTTGAAAATATACAGCATTTGTCTTAATCGAGGTACATCCAGATATTTGCAATCTTAATGCTGTGGCGCTCTTTAAATTAAATTTTGATGTGCCTGCAGGCTGGAAAAAAAACTTAGATCGACCAAGTCCTGAGCTGGTGGAAACTGAATCGCGCTTTGGTTTATGTTGCTGCTGCTGAAAGTCCGGCTCGGATTGATCAAATATCACTGAGAGAAGTAGGCTTTTATATCATCAAACAGCCAGAGAATTCGTGCGGGTTCAATGGGTCTGGGTCTTTTCTTTGGCGGCAGGCTATCCGGGTTTGGTTGGGTCAGGTTGATCGGTTCAGTTGGTCTATCTGGGTCGCAACCAGATTAGGTTCAGGGCTCAGGTTTAAGTTCCTCAGATTGGATTCGGTTCAGGTCGGGACGAAATCTGGGTCTTTTCTTTGGTGCTAGGCGATCTGGGTTAACCGGTTCATGTTGGTTTATTTGGATCGCGACGGAACCAGGTCTCTTGGCCCCTGTGTAGTTCTCGATCAGTCTATCTGCATCAGTGGCCTTCCAATACCCTCCAAACGCTGCTCGGCCTGGCCTACTCCCTTTCTCATACTTCCTTTTGCTCGGCGGTAAAAAGCGCTAGTTTTCCTCTTGCTCTTTATCTGCATATGTGATGGAAACACACCAACATGAAAGTTTTTTCGTTAGCATAATAAACATTGAAACACCCTTCATGTTATCCCGTTTTTCGCCAAAAAAACGAAGGGGAAAAAACATGATCGTAAATTAAACTACTAATTTTGTTATGGAGGGTTTTTTTTTATAGCAGATCGAAAAGAAATAGGGAAAAGGAAAGAAGGAAAGAGATGCAGAAAATTTTCGATGAAAGATAACCTGCGAGCTCTAGGACCTTAGTCCTCAGGTATTTTGTATTATCGGTCAATTCGTCTGAAGGAAGAAATTTGAAACTAACAATGTGTTCGGATCGCTATCACTTTCGTCTTTGCAGATTTCAAAAGGTGAAGCTTCCGTCTTCTTGATTCGCCATATTCCTAGCTGCAGGAAAATCGTTGAGAATTTTTTTTTTTTTTTTCAGTTTGAACTCTCAGGGGGCTGTAGATTAATTTGGGGTTTGATGTTTGATGAATTTGATAACAGTTGTGAGTTTATAACCCAACTTATAAGTTTTGTTGAGTATTTGAATTATGAGTTTATCTATGGGAAAATTTGCAAAATAGTCAGTTTTTGCTAATTATTTAGCAAAATAGACCGTTTTGTTAAATAATTAGCAAAATAGACCTCTTTTTGGCCAACAGGCCAAAAAGAGGTTTATTTTGTAAAACAGTTCAGAAAACATACGGGACTAGTAGTCCCGTATGTTTTAATCACGGATTAGTGAACTCAGAAAATTTCACAAAATATTGAAATGAACTCAGAATACATACGGGACTACTAGTCCCGTATGTTTTCTGAGTCACTAATCTGTGATTAAGTTGGCTCTAAACATACGGGACTAGTAGTCCCGTATGTTTTCTGAGTCTTGTTTTTCAAAATCGACGTCTTTTTTTCAAAAGAGGTCTATTTTGCTAATTATTTAGCAAAACGGTCTATTTTACTAAATAATTAACAAAAACGGAGTATTTTGTAAATTTTCCCTTTATCTATACTACTACTAGTGATACTAGTGTTAATTAGCACTATTTTACCACTCCAATTCGGATACAGATTGGTTATCCAAAGCGTCAAAGAGTTTAGCTTTGTTGTTCATGGGTAATTTGAAATTTTGAAATATGACTTTACCTAAACAAACTTTATTTATCTAATCTACACTATAAGTAATATTTTAATATGTTAACAGCTCGAGTAAGATTTAAATTGATGTTTGTTATTCCAAACAAATTTTTTTTTAACCAATTCGAATCCAAATTACTAGCTGTTATCCAAGACCCTAAAAATATTTAGTTTTGTCCTTTGAAAAAAAACAAATATATTTAGTTTTGTTATGTCGTTAACCCTTTATTATAAATATGAAAAAAGTTTATCTGTTACGAGTATATGCAAACTAGTTTTATTTTATCTAAAATACTCATGTTAGTAGTATTTGTAATATGTTGTGCAGTTCTTCTAGAGACCAATAATGCAAAAGATTATCTTATTTACTCCCTTAGCCTCCTTTGAGAATAGATTTAAGGACAAAATTTGAAAACCATCATATTTGAAAAAATAATTGTAAAAATCGACTCATTCACAAACTATTTGTGAAAACCGAAACTAGGTCGGTTTTGAAGAAAAATCTTCAGAAACTTCACGGGACTTCAAGTCCCGTGAAGTTTTTGTATATAACAAGAGACTTGAAGTCCGTGAAGTTTCGCAACATATTTTGTCAAAACAGATAGTTTTGACAATTTTTTTTAGAATAGGTCGGAATTTGCGATTTTTTTTGTAAATAAGATGATTTTCAAAATTTGTCCTAGATTTAACCAAAAAGAACGACGCCAAGCGCATACGAGTGAGATATGAGGTTTACGCGTAAATATTACGCGTGGGAATATACGCGTGAGATATACGCGTGAAAATAAACGCGGAAGAATATACGCGTGGCGTAGATGTAACGCTACTTTCTACTTATAAATACGTATGACTCATGGACTCTCCTAGGCCTGCTTATTTGGGCCTCCATGACGTATGAGCTCTTCTTATTTATTTTTCTTCTTTTGTTGCTACTTGAGATGATCGCGGATTCTTTAACTTCACAAGCCGACCCGGCCCAACAGTAAGCCAGCTAATTCAATTTTGACGAGGAGAATTTTTTTTAAAAAAAGAACATTTTTGAAATTTTATTAACAAAATCGATATTTTGTGGATGCAATTAGGGGATGTTTGACAATCTGAAAGTGAATTTAAAATATGTAAGTTATTTTTTTTTTGCAAATCACTTTTACATCCATGTCAGCACGCAAGTGAAATACAATGTTTGTTTGGAAAAATTAAATTATTATCGAAAGTGTAATGTGAAAATGACGTGGCAAAATAAGATTAATTAGAAAATATAATTAAAATCATTTAATTAAATTAGTTACATTTTTGTCACTTTCGTGTGACTTCACCACTATTTTAGGGGAAGTCAAAATTGTATTAAATCATATGTGGTAACTTTTTTGCATCTCACTTTCATAACCACTTACATTAAAACATACACCTTAATTGTTAAATGAAAATAACTTTCTTACTTTCATCATTCACTTGCATGCAAACAAACACCCCCTTAGCAAAATCAATTTTTTTAGCCAAAAGAAGGAAAAGAGGTTGATTTTGCAAAAAATAAAGTTTTAGAATATAGGAGACTACGGGCTTGTTTGGATTGAGGGGAATAAGGGTGAAGGAAAGTTAGGGGAACCATTCACCTCCATTCACCTTGTTTGAGAACATTTAGAAGGTGAAGTTATTCACCTTTAGTTCCCCTTGATTCACCCCCTAATAGTATAAAATTTGTTACCCCCAAATTGGGGTGTAACTAAGGGGAAGGGAACTCTCTTCCCTTCTCTTCCATTCTCTCACCTAGTTTACCTTAACTTCCCTTCACGTCCTACAAATCCAAACAGGCTCTACTGGTACCGTGTATCTATTAATGCTTAATTTCTCCCTAATAAAATTTAATTAATCTTATATATTTGTTAAAGTTTAATTAGCATTTTATTAGCTAACACTAACTATACGGAACTACTACTTCTTTATATTTTAAGAATTATATATTTTACAAAATCGATAAAAGAGGTCTATATTTTGCTAATAAAATATTAAAAACCGCCTTCTTCTTTTCTTTTTATTTTTTCTTTTTATATTTCCTTTTACGATCTTAGAGGACGACGGGAAAGAGCGACGTCGACGAATTCGACGAAGGAGGAAGATCTCAAGAAGCAATCTTTCAAGAAAAAAAAGCCCCAGGTTTCAGCTTCAGCGAAGAAAATTCTCAAGTAAGTGTATTCCTCATCATTTTATTAGGGTTTTTTTGAGTGCTATTTCTAAGAAAAGTCATAGTAGGGTTTGATGTGGGCGGGGATTTTGTTGGTGGATTACACAAGAGAGAAAGGGCGAGCTCTTTTATTTATTGTGTATAAAAACTGTAGCTGTTGGTTTCTTCACTCTAAATTAGGGTTATTATATTCTGTCTTCATTCTTGCATTCAATGTAGCGTAAGAGTTCAAGAGAGTCACTGGGTGGATTTTCATTGGACTTTCATTGGATTTCTTGTTTCAACTTTTTATTTTGCAAATACACCCACCATGGGTTTAACCGCTCGTTCAATGGGTTAATCTTATGCTTCTTGATTCCTAAATACTTTTTCTTTTAGGGGCTGTTTGGTTCCAAAGACCCCAGATAGGACTTTTTGTTTCTCATCGTTTCTTTGTTTGTGTTTGGTTCACGGAGCGAGCTAGGGTTTGAAGTCGCTGAAAAGAGCTCCACCTAAGCCAATTTTCTTCCCTTGATTTCCTTCCAAATCGAGCGGAAATGGATGTAAACCCCATCTCTTGTGTCCTTTTGTCATGTCTACAAAAATTTGGCGTAAATCGGGCTATGGTTACCACCATTTCCCGCTATTTCTCTCTTCGCGCCTCGGTTTTTTTATGCTTGTGATTCCCCCCTTTAGCCTACTTTAGATTTCAGTAGGGTTGCTGATTTCTTTTGATTTTTGTTGGATCTCGAAAAAAGGCAACGGCTTTCTTAGGGAATCGCTGTGATTGTTGCTTGATTTGTGCAAATTTGGCAATTTCAGGTATTATTTGTGCAAATATTGATTTTTTATAGCAATATGTCTTTGATCTTGCGGTTTTCCCCCTTCTAAATGCATTGGGAATAATTGTTCTTTGAGAGTAAAGCTCTTTGCTACATTTATGAGTTATGTAACAAAATGTTTGGGTAAGGGTTGCCATCACCCAAGTTATCAACTTATCATGTCCCATTTTCATTGCTCAATTTGTGCTATCCCATGAATTGAGAGCCTTTTGCCATCACCAACCTTCTTGTTACATCTCACCTTAATCATTTCATTTTACAAGATATTAGCAGACATTTGTTTGTTTTACTCCCGATAGAACTTTGTAATAACCAATAACAAAGTCTTTATCCTAATTGCTTGGTCTTGATAGTATTAATTTGATTCTTCTCACTGTTTTAAAAAGCCTCTACCAAGTCCGCCTAGCCATACGCCTAGGCCTAGGTGGTATCTAGGCCGCCTAACTAGCGTCTAGCGTCTGGGTGGTACCTAGGCTGTCCACCTAGAGTTTTGGAGTGATTAAGGGAGCATTATTTGCTTATGTGGACTGCACCCTTTAGGCATTGATCGTGATTTTCTGTGTTGCAGCATCCACGTCCTCCGAGATCCTTCAAACTCCTTTAACCTTTAAATATGAACACATCAACTAGCTCCTCCGGCCTTCAGCAAAACCTCCTCGACCACCACTTAAATAAAGAAAGAAATCCTCCTAAACAGCAGTCCGACACCTAAGCTTTCTGTAACATTAACATTCAGTGTCAATTGTTGTAATTAAAAAATAAAAAATAAAACCTCTTAGGCTCTAGGCATCGGGTCCAACGCCTAGGCTTTCTAGCGCTTTCTATAACCTTGTTTGTTATTATTTTAGCTATGTAGTATTTAAGTATGCATGGTTTATTGTGAATCTAAGATTGCTATCTAATTTTTTACAAATCTACATGAATTTAATTCATATTTTTATCAATTATTATAATTAAATAATTTAAAAAAATAGCCAAACGTCTGGGCGTTGCCTAAGCGTCTAGGCGCTAGGCGCTGGCTCAAACACCTAGTCTACCTAGCGCCTTCTGTAACATTGATTCTTCCATTAATTTCTTATTGATGATTGTATTATTATGTGTTAATATATAATTAAGTCTTTATATTTTCAGTTCTTCTAGATTACTCCATAATTTTATTATGTGATTTTTTTTTGCTCTTGGGTAACAGTAGACTAGCAAAGTCTTTATCACAATTCCAGTGTATTCTACTAAGAAGCTTTAGCATTTTACCAAGTGTTTTGGATTTATTTGGGAATTTCATTTAGGGATGCTTGGTCAGCTTCACATCAATATCTAACTATTTTTCAATAACACATAGGTATCCAATTATTATATATCATCAATCAATCATATCCAACTATTAGATATCATCAATTAATCAATCACTAGATGTTATAATCTTCCAAGTTTCCCTCTCTACTCGTATAAGAAATGTTACAATAGCTCTTGGTAGAATTGATGCAACCCTTAGCATTTGTTTTGAAAAGAATATTAGGAAATTCCTTAGTCCATGTTGATAACATGTCTTGCATATTATGTTTATTTTGATTTGATTTATCGTATATCTTTGAGTTATTATTTGGTGTTAAATCCCTCTTACCATCATATTATTGAGTTCACTGTAAAGTGTAAACTATTCTTAAGTTTTATGTGTCTGTTTATATCTATTTGTCGTGTCATTTTGATAGGTGATTTGATTATTGACATTGTATACGGTTGATTGGTTATTCACACTTTACTTCATTACCATTACTTTCATGGATGCTTGCTAGCCATATTAATTATTTCAATTTGATGTTTGTATCGTAGATGGATGGTGATGGGGAATTTATGGATGAAGAAAGTATTGTTAACATTTGCCAAGGGGCTGCACTATCTGTTTTTGTTATAGTATTTACATTCATGAGGAGAATGCAATCTAGGCATGGATCAATACATAGTGGACCAAGTGAGGAAAAAAGAAAACAAAAGAGAAGTAGAATTGAACACATTGAGTGTTTGGATAGGTGGATTGAGGTAAATAAGCCCTTGTTGCATTTTCATTGTCTAATTTTCTCACTCTCTCATTTTCATTTAATTAATACACACATACTTTTTCAGGACAAGAGAATCACTTATGCTAAGCTTAGGGAGTACGCCAATAAATCCTTGGTGCATTATGATGATCTTGCACTCATCATCGGGGAGGATCAAGCTAGAGGGGGCTTTGCTAACAATATTTGGAAAAAGTTTAGTCATAGCGAGCCCATTAATCTTGGAGATGATCTTGACTCACCTTTGCCTACCGATCAATCCCCTCAAGTGCACACTTTAGATGATGAGGACACTCCTCGACCTAAGGAAGCACCCACCTCATCAACTTCTAAGGCAAAGTCATGTGCTAGCAAGGGAAAGGTTCGTAGGACCAACCTAGATAATGAGCTCATGCAACAAATGGTGGATAAGATGAAAATATTTAGCGCATCAATGAAGTTTGTAAATATGCATTGGACCGAAAAGTTATCCAATGTCGTATATGCTCATTTACAAGACTTTAGTGTTGATAAGCTAGATGCATTCTACCGTCGTCTCTTTGTGAATGAGAATGAATCAAGACTTTTTATGGGTATATCTCCAGTTGGTCAAAAGGAGATGATTAATTCATTCCTGTTCAGCAAGGACCGAAGAACGATATGAATATGGATTCGTGTGGTATTTTGTGATTCTCACTTCTCACATGCTTGTTAAATCCACTTGTTTTCGGTGAAAGACTAGACTTACTTAATTTAGGGGGAAAATATTTGATTTTGAACAATATGTCGACGCTATATTTTGGGTTTATGGAACATTATGGTGATGGAACATATTCTTGTAATAGGTAGTAATTATTTATATGTCTTTCATTTTAGTTGTGCTTTTACTTTGAGCTTATGGTTTCATGTGAATATTTACCAACTTTATGTGTATATTTAGAATACTAATTTTACATTGAACTTGTGTTTGCAAGAACCTTATAAGTCACTATATACATGACAACTGAATAAATATTGTATGTGAGCAACCTACATTGTATCTGCATTGGATGGCTATTACTGTGGGTTATAAAGGTATTTGGTTGTCATTTCATGAGTTTTAATTAGTGACTTATTTACATTTAGGCTATAATGATCGTCAAAATTTTTGAGATTAGTAACATAATGTTTATTGACATTGCACTGGATGACTAACAATGATGATATTGACTAAATTCTGAGCCCTTAGCCATAAGTTCCATATACATATGGCTAGTCTATTTTGTGTGATATCAAAGAATGTTTTCAAATGATTTTTTAGTCATAAAGTTCATTCAAATTTCAACATGCATAAAATAGCAAAGCAGTACACGGTAATAGCAAAGTAGTACATGCCATTGCTTTTGTTTTAATGATTGTAAATAGATTTATAGTTCACGATGCTCCCCAATACAATCCTTACTCAGATTGGCCACAGTTTCATTGTAACTATCTTCATGCGCATGTGTTAGGAGATCATTTTTTTCCGGTTCATGTTGGGCATAACTTTGCAATAAGGACACCATCAATTTTCGTTTCGGCCTCTAACTTTTATAGCATTAGCTCTAGCATAATTTCTGCTAATTCCATGATATCCCATATCTCATTTTACTCTCTATCTTCATCTGTGTAGGCAATCCATTCTTCAAAGGTGGTTGGATGTTTAGGTTTAGTAATCCTTCCACGCTGAGATAAAAAAATAGAGTAAATTGACATTAAAATAAATAGCTCCATTTTTTATCATAAATGTTTCAAATATTCCTGCATTTGATGATGGTGCGGATGAAGATTCACCAATATCTCTACTTTTCTTACTCATCTTTTTTCCGGTTAGCATTTGATATACAAACATTGCGTTTTATAGATGTATATTTATTTGGACTGGTACATTTAGTTGATGGTTGGATGTTGAATCTGGCAATATTTATTTGGATCATTAAATTTTCTGCTAGTTTTGCTCGTGGTTTTGAAATGCTCATGGTTTTGAAACCTAACTGATTTTGTTTCTTATATTTGACTCAACTACTCAGTCTCAATTATTTACATGTTTGGTATTTCTAGGTTTGGTGTAATTTTCCATGTCATATATGTATTTATGAGTAATATGGTTATTTATTTACAAGTTTCGTGAGAATTTTTCGCTAATTCAGGTACGTAGTTCATAACAATTATGAATAATTATGTTATTACAGGTTTTGTGTGATTGTCCATATCAATCGTAGTTCATAACAATTATGAATAATTATGTTATTATAAGTTTTGTGTGATTGTCCATATCAAACAGGTATTTTCATACAAGTTATGCACAATCTGGTTATTTACATTTTTGGATTCTTGAATTTTCATGTTATACGTGTTGTTATGTTGAATCATGTTTTTTTAGGTTTCATGAGAATTTTCTGCTAATTCATGTATGTAGTTCATAACAGTTATGATCAATTATGTTGTTACAGGTTTCATATGATTTTTAATGTCAAATGGGTACTTATGATGAATTCGGTTATTTACTGGTTTAATATGTTATTTTCACACTTTTCTTTTGGTAAGATTACCACCCATAACGGTCACAAATAAATTTGTCTTTAGTGAGAGGTAAACTTACCATGGTGAGTATATACATTTTTCCCTATAAACTTTAATACCAACCAAACACAAGAAAAGTGAAAAATATCTAATCAACAATAGTTTTCCCCTTTCTTAGATACCAACCAACCAAAGGAAAAATGTATAAATTGGTTTCTCACTATGTTTTATGTGTGAACCGAACAACAACAATTTATTTCTTAGAAAACTTTGGAAAACTCAAAACTTAGGTTTTTTACATGAAATGATGTTTCCCAATAAAATGGGAAACAATCCAAACAGCCCCTACACAATGAATCTTCATCATGTATCACTCTTAAAGTATAAGGGTTGCTCACTTTTTCACTGCTCATATCGCCATGGTGTTGCTCTTGTATTTTGGAGAATTAATTTACTTCATCACACGACCATCCTCAAAGTGTAGTAGCTGCTTGTGTAGATTGAGGACAGTTGAACTCGAGGATGCATGTTAAAAGAGATCAAAATGAAGTGAGTGGAGGCCTGGGTCAACATCATAAGAAGCAGGCCATTTACACTATGGAATTTACTTAATGAGGTTGTACTAAATAAGTCCACATGCTTCTGACACCTTTTTATCTTTAGATTCATGATTGCAGGTTTGAGCCTTTGATGTGCTTACAAAGGGGTTCTCCTATGTACAGTTCCCACAAAGGTTAGACGATATTTTTCCATGATCTTGTCAATCATAATGTTGTCTTTTTTTATGTAAGCTAATAGCTCAAGAACTCGTTAACTAAACATTATAAAACCTTGACTTCGAGACTCTTCACTAATAAGTGACAAATTCGATAGGTTTCACGAGGGACGGGGAACCATTTGGGTAACTGGTCAAAGATCAAGGAGCAGCAAACCAGATCTCGCAGATAACTGAGGTGAGCCAAAGGGGATAGGCATCTCTGGCTGGAGCCATGATATGAAAAGAAAGAAGAAGAAGACAAGAATGACAAGCCGTAGGACTGAAAATGCGATGTAGATTGATCTTGTTTGAGGGGATCGGCACTTTTCGCCATAGGAACTGGCATACCTCGGCCATGCTGGGAAAACATTTGAAAGGTAAAAGTTAAAAATATATTGGGAATACCTTATACAGTTTATACATGATTTGGCTATACATGTGGATTACTTTTCTTGCCATCCTGAGCTATATAATAGTGAATCGTTTTGCTCCCAGCATACTTGTGTGTACATACTTGAGATAACTCTGACTTATGCTTAAAAGTTTGTATAAAATTAATAGTTACCATTTCAAACTTCTCTAGTTAACTAGTAACAGTTGCATTTATTAAGTGTGCATGTTATCTTTACCTCGTGGTTTTCAACCCTTTCAGATACAGATTAGCTTGTTTCAGCTTGAGATAGCTCAGTGTGAAATTGAAGCGTAGGTTTGTAGTGCTACATCTTGGAGTGCTGTTTTTATAGCATGCTAATAGCCTAAGAGAGAAACAAGTATATAGTTGAACTAATGCATTATGCTTTTTGTTAAATTAAGTATTGGGTATTAGGTTAATGGGCTATTACCTGTTAACCTTAACCCTATTTGTATGGCTATATATATATATATATATATATCTCTTTTATTATCTCAATAAACAATAAGTTAGGGTTTTGTTTTCTATATTCTCTTTCTACATGGTATCAGAGCATGAAACCCTAGCCGTCACAAATCCTCATTCAAAAATCCTAGCCGCCGCCTCCTCTTCTCCTTGTCGCCGCAGCTATAGCACTGCTGCTACAGTGTCGCTACATCGTCGCTACAGTGCCAGTACAGTGCCATTGCTACAGTGCCCCATTATAGCGTGTTGTCTATTCCCTTGACATCTCAGTCTTTGAACTGATGAGAGGACGATTGTATCCCTCGACATTTCAGTCATATAACTGATGAGCGAAAGAGTCTATCTCACGTTGTTGAGATATTTCACTTTTATTTTTGTTTCATTCGAGAAACAAGAATATAGAAATTGAGCCTTTGTGCAAACAAAAGGCAGGGCTCTCTCCCTCAGGTGATCTCGCTTACGTGGCGTGAGAGCATGACTATCTACCTCTAATCCTGCTCCTGATCTGCTCTTAGTTTATGTTTCAAGAACGGATCTCTACAGCATGACTATCTACCTCTAATCCTGCTCCTGATCTGCTCTTAGTTTATGTTTCAAGAACGGATCTCTACTACTAATCTGCCTATTTGACTACTACTCCTGATCTGCTCTTAGTTTATGTTTCAAGAACGGATCTCTACTACTAATCTGCCTATTTGACTACTATATGTCTCCTATTGTTGCTCAAAAAAAAAATTGACTATTACTTCGATGTCGGACATCTCCTCCTCTACTACTACTTCTGTTGTTGCTGGTGAGACCTCTGCGCCCAAGGTAGTCTTGGGGACTACTATTAAATTGAATGGTGCAAACTATCTGCTCTGGGCACAAGTTTTCAGCATCTTTATTGGCGCTCAGAGCAAACTATCACATCTTCTGGCATCTCCACCACCAACCTCAGATCCTACCTACAATTCATGGCTCTCATCTGATTATTGTGTTATGACTTGGTTTCTTAACAGTATGGAAGCACAAATCAGTAGCAGTGTTATGTTTTTAACCACTGTGAAGGAGATGTGGGACAGCCTAAAGATTATGTACGGGAACGAGAAGAATGTTTCCCGTGTATTTGAAATTTATGAGCGTCTGTTTGCGCTCAAACAGGGAGATAAGTCAGTTCCGGAATTCTTTGGTGAATTAAAGGGACTGATAGACGAACTAGAGATGCATCAGCCTGTAGTAGCTGATGCAGTGACGTTATTGGGGTATCGTTGAGATCTGGCAGTGTCCAAATTTCTTTCTGAATTGCATCCTACTTTACAGTTCCAGGTGAGAGGACAGATATTGGGTGGCGATATCATTCCCTCACTGACTGCTACATTCTTCAGAGTCATGCAGGTCTCTACTAGTGTTGTTTCTGATACTACTGCATCATCTTCACCTACAATGGATCGGTCTGTCATATTCTCTGGTTAGGGCAGAGGTCGCGATCATGGTCGTGGTCGTGGTCGTGATTCAGGAGGAGGACGTGGCTCCTTTGGTGGGAGGTCAGGTGAATCTGATAAGGGCTCACGTCAGTGTGATCACTGTGAAAGAACCAATCATATTTCTGAGAAGTGCTGGGAGAAGTTTGGTCGTCCTCAGCCCAGGTAGCTGATACCGAATTGACTCGCTCATCTATTACTGCTACTACTTCTGGTGGTCTAGCTGTTACTGCTCCTATTGTTCAGATTTCTCAGGCAGATTATGAGAGGTTACGCCAGCTAGAACTCTCTAGCTGTTACTGCTCCTATTGTTCAGATTTCTCAGGCAGATTATGAGAGGTTACGCCAGCTAGAACTCTCTCAGAACATTCATTCTGCAGATTATGAGAGGTTACGCCAGCTAGAACTCTCTCAGAACATTCATTCTGCTACTCATGCATCCTCTTCAAGTATGGATGCTTACATAGCTTCTTCTTACAAACCTTGGGTACTAGATTCTGGAGCCTCATCTCATATGACAGGTATAAAGGATCATTTTGTATCTTTATATTTTTCTGATAAGTTTCCTTCTATCTGCATTGCTGATGGTACTCTTTCTCCAGTTCGTGATGATGGAGTAGTTCATACTACTTCCTCTTTAAAACTAACTGATATGTTATATGTTCCTAAATTCCCTGTTAGCCTATTATCCATTAGTAAGTTTACAAAACAAAATAACTGTAAAGTCACCTTCTTTCCATCTTATTGTGTTTTTCAGGACCTAGCAACTGGGATGAAGATTGGTTCGGGGCATGAGAGAGGAGGTATGTACTATTTGGACGACAGTGTGCCAGAGGCTGGTCTTGTTGCATCACAGTCTGACTCTATTTTATTGTATCACTGACGTCTGGGTCATCCTTCACTACAAAAACTTAGATCAGTAGTTTCTGTTCAGCCATCTATTTCCTCTTTAGGTTGTGAGTCTTGTAAACTGGGTAAGCATCATCGTGCTACTTTTCAGAGTCGAGTCGATAAACGTAGTAGCTTTGCTTTTGAGTTGGTTCATTCTGATGTCTGGGATCCTTATCGTGTTCCCTCTGTGAAAGGTTTTCGATATTTTATTATATTTGTTGATGATTACTCTCGCATGACGTAGCTTTATCTGTTAAAAGAGAGGTCAGAGGTCTCGCACGTTATTGAACTCTTTTATAATGAAATAAAAACTCAATTCTCTTCTTCTGTTCGTATTCTTCGTACTGAGAATGCTTTGGACTATATGAAAGGTGATGTTTCAAAATTTTATGCTCTTAAAAGCATTATTCATCAGACTTTTTGCTCTCACACTTCACAACAAAATGGAGTTGCTGAGATGAAGCATAGACATATTCTAGATGTTACTAGAATACTGATGATACATATGAATATTTCAAAGTATTTGTGGTCTGATGTTGTTCTCACTGCAAATTGCTAGAATACTGATGATACATATGAATATTTCAAAGTATTTGTGGTCTGATGTTGTTCTCACTGCAAATTATTTGATTAATCGCATGCCTTCCTCTGTCCATGTTGTTCTCACTGCAAATTATTTGATTAATCGCATGCCTTCCTCTGTCCTTGATGGTTTAATACCATTTAATTATCTTTATCCTGATAAAAAACAATTCCCTATGATTCCCCGTGTCTTTGGTTCTACGTGTTTTGTTCAGAATTTAATTGTTGGTTTGGATAAGTTGTCTTCTAGATCCATCAAATGTGTTTTTGTTAGATACTCTCGTACTTAAAAAGGGTATATGTGTTATCATCCATCCATCAAAAAATATTTTGTGTCTGCTAATGTCACATTTTTTGAGTCTGTCCCCTATTTTTCGTCTGTTTCCACTAGTATTGGGTGTCCAGAGATACCACTATCTTCCTCTGCTCCTACTACTATTCCATTACCTGCTCCTGTAGCTCATGCATCGAAGCCTCTACTGACATACTCTCGTCGTCCGAAAGTACATGCCCCTGAATTTGCTCCTACTGAATCTTCATCTCCAGCTGCCGGTCCATCTCATATTGAGGCCTCTATTCCTTCTGACTTGGATATCCCTATTGCTCTTCGAAAAGGTAAATGGTCTTGCCCAAAATATCCTCTCTCTCTCTCTCTTTTTGTCTCTTATGACCGTCTCAACCCATCTTTTCGTCAGTTTGTTTTGTCCTTGTCCACTGTATCTATACTCAGGTCACATGAGGAAGCTATGTTAGGCTTAGCACCAGCTTAGAAGCAGGCTATGGATGAAGAAATAAATGCACTACTTTCTAGAGGAAATTGGGACTTGGTTTCTCTTCCTACTGAAGCGACTGTGGTTGATTGCAGATGAGTGTATACCCTGAAATATCATCCCGATGGGTCTGTTGACCGTTACAAAGCTAGCCTGGTTGTTAAAGGTTATACCCAGACATATGGCGTCGACTATTTTAAAACCTTTTCTCCCGTTGCTCGTCTCAACTCCATCAAAATTCTTTTCTCTCTGGCTGTTAATATGGATTGGACGATGCACCAACTAGATGTGAAGAATACTTTCCTTTATGGTGATTTGAACGAGGAGGTTTATATGGAGCAACCTCCTGGGTATATTGCTCAGGGGGAGGATATTATCCACAGGCTGAGAAAGACCATCTATGGGTTAAAGCATAGTCCTCGAGTTTGGTTTGATAAGTTCAGCAAGGTTATTTCTAATGTTGGTTTTCAACGATGTCAGTCTGATCATTCTGTCTTTTTTCGACGCACAACAACTGGTTTGGTTATTTTAGCCGTATATGTTGATGATATTCTGCTGACTGGGAGTGACTCTGTTACCTTAGCTGAGACTAAGAAGTGTCTAAACCGTCATTTTGTCACTAAGGACATGGGAAAGCAAAAGTATTTTCTTGGAATTGAAGTTACATATCAAAAGTATAGCCTGTTGTTGTCCCAAAGGAAGTATGTGCTAGATTTACTAGAAGAAGCAGGTCTCTAGGAATGCAAACCTGCAAGCACTCCAATGGAGGCAAATGTTGATTTGTGACGAGATGATACATTTCTACTAGATGATGCTGGACAATATAGGAGACTAATTGGGAAGTTAATATATTTGACAATTATCAGACCTGATATTACTTTTGTAGTAGGTGTACTGAGCAGGTTTATGCACAAACCTAGAGAGGTTCATTGGACAGCAGTTCTGAAAATTTTGGCATATGTCAAGAATTGTCCTGGCAAAGGATTGCTATATAAGAAGCATGAGCATACTCACATTTTGGCTTTCTCTGATGCTGGCTACACAGGAGACATGGGAGACCGAAAGTCTACCTCAGAATGTTGTACTTTTGTTGGAGGTAATCTTGTGACTTGGAGAAGCAAAAAACAAGATGTAGTATCACGATCTAGTGCAGAGGCCGAATATAGAGCAATGGCTCACACTGCTTGTGAGATGGTGTGGTTACGAAAGTTTATGTCAGAGCTTGGTTTTGTTCAGCATGGACCCATGCCAATGCATTGTGACAACCAGTCTGTCATTTATATTGCACAAAATCCTGTGTTTCATGAGAGGACAAAACATATTGAAGTTGACTGTAATTTTGTTAGAGATACTTGGGAGAAGAAGATAGTATCTCTCATATTCACTCCGTCCTCACAGCAACTTGCTGATATTCTTACCAAGGCTATTTCTTCAAAAGTGTTCTCTACTATATATGACAAGCTGGGCATGATAAATATCTATGCACCAGTTTGAGGGGAGTGTTAAATTAAGTATTGGGTATTGGGTTAATGGGCTATTACCCGTTAACCTTCACCCTATTTGTATGGCTATATATATCTCTCTTATTATCTCAATAAACAATAAGTTAGGGTTTTGTTCTCTCTATTATCTCTTTCTACACTTTTTGATAATACTCAGGTTGTCTAGTAACATTGCTCTCAGACTTCATATTTCAAGGTTTCTTAGCAAATATGTCTTTGTATATCTGTGATCTTGTTATGTGAATGAACTTCAGTCCGAATGAAGTGCTCAGACTGGGCATGTTGTACATGTATCATCACTGTCATGCATCTAACTTATTCCGCTTCCAATTTTGGATGACTGCAAAGAAGCTTCATCCAAAGAAGCTTATGTCTCAGTTGTAGAATTTGCACCATAGGATTAGATATTTCGATAGAAGTAATGTAATTAGTCTCAGATTTATATTATAAATATGATCAACGTCTATACTGTAGGAAGTAATGGTTAGTGATAAACTTATAACAATGTGATCCCTTCAAGTCAAATGTCAACCGGACAAGCAGTTGCCCTTGAGCTGCTTTGGCTAGATCCTGGACAAATTTAGATGGGGAATATGTTAATGTGCTAAATACAATTGTTTCAAAGAAACACAACTGGATTATCTGAATCTAGCCAGTGCCTCATGACATTGATCAACCCAAGTTAAAACTGGCATTGGTGAATTTAAAAGGCTGACCTGGTCCACCTCTAAGGAACTATAGATCCAACACTATAACATTTGGATTACTAAGACGGAGAAGCTTTTGCTTACATGAAATGTCCGAAGGAAGAGAAAATTCATCTGTAGTTTACGTGTTGAAGGATTGTGCATATGATTGTGGAAATTGCAGAAGTGGACCTGAGTTTATTGGAGATTGGAGGAGGAATTGAAGAAGATTTTCTATGAGAGGTGTTTACATAGATTGTTGGCAAACAGAACAGGCAAGACTTCTGAAAATTGGAGCAAGGAGATAAGTAGCCAGTGAAGAACTTTTACACACCAGTTGAACTTTGCACCACCGTTGTAGACCAGGAGGGAAATCTATCCATTTTTAGGAGGGACTTCAACCATAGAGTCGGAACTTTTTTGTTTTTAATATTTGGTGTAAGTTAATAACTGGTAATCTTAGCTGCCACATTCACCCATACTCCATACAAACATATTCATAGTTTGCATCTTTAATTAAATTTACATCAAATGTTCCACAGAAAGAAACTCCAAAATTTGTTCCAATGACAAATTCTCTCACAAAATAGACATCCTTATGTAGCATACATCCAAACTGTTCAATACAAAAAGAGGCAGAACTGAACTCACACGATGTAATTTGTCCTGTAGCCTAGCCTAACACTCCACTCCACACTGCTTAAGAATAGGTCCCTTTTGTTTGGGCAGGAAGGGATCAATTCTGACCCAGACCAAAGAGAAAATAGATGCAAGTAGAATAGACCATAATACCACAATGGTTGGTGTTCTATTCTGCCTTCCCATTAGCCCTTTCAGGAAAGGATACAAATGGACTATTACCCAGAATGCAAAGAAAAGCTTGCCAAACAATGGGCCCCATGATCCATACCCATTGTTGATGGCATCAGACACACCAGCGACAACGCCAACCATGTTGATGATGAGAAGAGTGGTGGGTGGGATAAGGAGTGTGGTCCATTTGAAGAGGTATAGATCTCCAAACTCATCTGCTTCATCGTTAGCAGATTTTGAGGTAACAGTGAAGTTGGTATCAACACCGGCTAGGACCTTGAGGAGACCTTGGAAAACAGCAAACAGATGTGCAGAAACCCCACCAATTACCCAGAACTGTTCATTGCGCCACCAGTCTTGGATACTCACGCCGCTCCATCTGAGCTCAAGAATGCCAGTAGCGATGATGGAGATGAAGAGTGCCATAAACCAAATGCTGGCTAGATTTGTCAGCTGCATGTAATGAGGCCCAGGAGCATGTAATTAGAAGTAAATTATCTGAGTAGATTATCTAGTACTAGAGGCAAAGATTTAGGTTGTTTGCAGCTTAAAGTTTCCTGTGTACTAATAGAAAACTGTTTATCTAGTATTCAATATTCAAAAACTTGGGGATTGTCACTAAATATCCAGATAGCAACACAAACCAGCTGTTTCTGGTTTATCTATGGTGTTTTTTTAGCAGTGATCCTGATCAAATGACCATATAGATATGTGAATGTGAGTGTTATTTTAAGCTCATTTTCACTTGGTTATTTTGCTTGTGTTAGTAAGTATATTGAGGTCAGGCTATTTCTACGAGATCAATGCATTAATCGAACTTTGGCTCTTAGTTTGAATTCTATAGTCGACCATATATATTGGTCAGCCACTGTTTGGGTTCTACCATATTTTCTTCATTATTGCCCTCCTTACTGTTAGGATATAAGAATATAACCATGAACCCTCATCATAACTTCAGAGTCTTGGTGTAATGGTTAGGGACTTTAAGACTTACAACTCAAGACAAACTAAACTGATAATTATTGCATACCGCAATCGCCCAGCTCTGAGCCTTGTGTTTGTAACAGTTTTCTGTGGACTATTTTTTGTTTATTTTTGAGCTGAAATTAAACAATTTTTTTGAACTTACTGTAGGAATGATGAATTTTCCGGTAAGAAGGCAGACGGCTGGGATAATGCAGTATGCGAGGAGAGGGATGGATGTGAAGGGGTAGACGATGGTGTTTGTGTATGCAAACCTCTCTAGCCACTTCAAGTTCCCACCATAACCATACCACAGTGGACAATGCCTGCTAAGAAAGATCTCCACCGATCCAAGTGCCCACCGAAGTACTTGATGCAACCGATCAGAAAGATTAATTGGAGCTGATCCCTTAAACGCTGCTCTGTTGGGAACACAGTAGACAGACTTCCATCCTCTGCAGTGCATCTTGAAGCCAGTCAAAATATCCTCCGTTACAGACCCATATATCCAACCAATCTGCAATGCACAAAATGACTTTTTTAAGGTGTGTTCATATTAATTTTCATAGAGAAATAGTTTAGCCGTTGTGGCATTTTAATCTAAAACACTGTACATTAGACCCTTAAATTAGTAGTATGCATCTTTCTTCTATTCAAGTTTGGGCATAGTCAAGCATGATTTATGTTCAATCAAAAGTCAAGTATGCCCATGACACTAATAACTAAATAATAAGATGCAATTGGTGCATGGTTTGTGGATGATCTAACAGCATAATTGATGTCAGTCATATGCTAGTGTGGTGTCAATGATGTTATGATACGATATAGCATAATGTTGAACAATGTTAAAGATACCAGTAATATAATATTTCTTCTACGAAGGTCTCATTGGCAGCTGCAATATTATTGCATCAAACTATTCAATACGCTGTCATCAAAGAACCAGTGGTCTAGTGGTAGAATAGTACCCTGCCACGGTACAGACCCGGGTTTAATTCCCGGCTGGTGCAAATCTTTTTTACTTTTAAACTTCTGCAATACACCAGTTTGAGTCCCTTTTGCTTTTATTTTAGTTGTCAATGTAGTATCTTTCTTCGCTTTATTTATTCTTCAGTCCTTTTTGTTTTTACTTTAGTTGTAAATACAGTATCTTTCTTTGCTTTATTTATTCTGCATTTAATTCTCAGGCGAAATCTTGTTTAAGTATCTTTGTTCTCTTAATTGCAAGGCACCGTTATATTTTTTTTCTTCCAATTGCTTTATCAGATTCTGCAATGTTCGCAAAAGTATGACACTGACAGTATGGGAGCCTTACCTCTTTCCCCCACTCGGTCTTCTCCTCATACCCACAGCTGATTACATGAATAGCCTCCTTAACGAGCCCTTGTGTGTTGGTACCTTGAGGCAGCCCACCTTCTTCCATGAGTGTTGACGTGATGAATACTGGAGACTGCCCAAATCTCTTCTCAAAGCTTTTCTGCGACATGAGAGATGACTTCTCCAGCTCCTCATAGCCCTCTAGTCCTTCCTCTATCTCCTCCAGATCGAGATCAAACCCTCTCTTCGTGTAGCTCTTCTTGTTAACCACCACGCTCTTTTTCTTCTTCTTTCCGAAAAATCCTTTAAGTCCTCTTTGTTCTCCATCTTCTTTCTTTGCCTTGGATTTCCTCGAGCCACCACAACAACAACAGCACCAAGATGGCCAGCAGTCACATGTCATCTTTGGGCGCTTTTGAGACTTAGGGGGATCATAACCGTAGAGTGCCTGGCGGTTGAACACACATCCGGTTCCAACGTACACTGGTCCTTGGATCCCATCCAGACCTTTCATATTAATCTACATAGACCACATGGATTTGGTCATTTATAATTTTGTAGTTGATCTAAGTTATATAATGTTTAGTTAACAGGTTCTTGAGTTTCATTAGCTTACATCGAAGAAGACCACATTACGATTGGCGTATCGATCATGGTGATCAATGCCATCGAATCTTTGTGGAAACTGGACATAGCATAGCTTCTTTCCAAGCTGAGGGTCCATCAGAAAACACATGGCTTCCCTGATGGCCTTGCTGTTATTGATGTAGTGATCACAATCCAGATTCAACATGAAGGGTGCATTGGTAAGCACTGCAGATACTCGAACCTGCACCCAATGGATCCAAAGGTAAAAGGTTAGCAACATGTGGACTATTTAGTACAACTTTGATAAGTAAATTTCATACTGTGAATGGCTCACCAATGCATTCATGGCCCCGGCTTTTTTGTGGTGGTTATACCCAGGTCTCTTCTCTCGAGAGACATACACCAGCTTTGGCAGCTCTTTGCCTTCAACATCAAGCGCACCTGCACTCCCCAAGTATACCTGTAAGATGTTTCAGATGTTTCAGAAGCCTTTATTGAGTAGTAAGTTTATTTCTTCTATTGAAATGATTGCTTAATCCATGTAAGCATATAGGCTAGTAAGAAACAGAAACAATGGAGGGCATTTTGAGGAAAATTAAATAGAAGCAGGGTATAATCTAGGCTTTCAATTTTCCAATATCAACTTCGAAGTTAGGATCAATTGGTTAATCCAGTTAATGTAACATAGACTAATTGCTATTGTGCACTCATCTATGTTAGGACTGCACAACCAATATGATTCAAATCTCTTCAATTTACTTCTCTCAATATTCCTTATTTTCTTTAACAAATATGAGATTGCTTCATCTTCATGGTGCATTTTTCATACCTGAATCATTCCTGGATGGTCACGAGTGTTGTTGCCAGGCCAAGGTGTGCCGTCCTGCATTATCCATCCTTCCTCTGGTTTCTTCTGAGCCTTTGCCACCAATGCATTGATTCTCACCTTAAATTCTTCATACTCTCTCTGCACCATTAACCATAGTAGTCAATTTCATGGACTCAATTTGGATTATGATCAATCATCAGAAGAAAAAAAAAACCTCACCTTCATGGCCCTCCTGTCCTTGACAAAGCTAGGCTGCACCTTATCCTTCAAATAATCGATCTTCTGAGAGAAATAGAACTCCGGAGCCCTCGGCTCAATGTTGTACTTCCTACAGAATGGCACCCATCTCCTTGCAAACTCAGCAGTCTCTGATAAAGTATCAAACAAAAGCATCGATGCACCATCATCTGACACATAGCAGCTAACTTTTCCCACAGGATATTCCACGGAAAGTATAGAGAGGACAGTGTTGGCAGTGATAATGGGGGGCTCCTTCAAAGGATCAACTGTACTCACAAACACATCAACTGGTGAAAGCTTGTTTGGCTCGCCGTCACGTTCAAACCTTGCAGAGAGACGATCGAGATAGGTTTCACGAGTGATGGGGAACCATTTTGGGAACTGGTCAAGGATCCAAGATAGGGCGAACCAAATCTCACATATGACTGAGGTGAGCCAAAGGGGATAGGCATCTTTGGCTGGAGTCATGATTCGGAACCGAAAGAAGAAGATGAGGATAACAAGCCTGAGGACTATGACGATGCGATATGGATTGATCTTGCTCGATGGGATCGGCACCTTTCGCCATAGGGGCTGGCGTGCCTCGGCCAAGCTGCAAAATTATTTTGGACGTAAGGTTTCTTTCGGATACATGGTTTATATATTTCATTCTTATGTCATCTTAGTGATTGTGTTCATAAATTCTTACAGTTCATAGTCCTCTTCTTGATCATCGTTCCCCTCATCATCTTTGTTGAGCAGTCCTTTTCTTTCCTGTCTTGCTTTCCATTTGTCCACTCTATCCTTCCATTCCAGATTGCTCTCCATCTCCCTCTCTCCTTCAAGATCCTTACCAGCAACTACAATAATTAAGAGCGCACATGAATTAAGTTAAGTAAAATGTTTATTTAAAGGAGAGGACTAAGGGATGACATAAAAATTAGACCACTAAGTTCAGGTTTAGCCTACCACTGCCAGTAAAAGGTGAGAAAGCAGGACCATGAGGCTTCCATTGTAGTGTTTGTTCACCATTTTCCTGTTTAAAAAAAAGGTTCTCATCCTTCAGTTGATGATGATATACAAGGGGAAGTAGGAATTCATAAACTAACAATAAACTAACTAGGTTTTTCATGAAATTACCGAGGTGAGGTCAACTTTCTGATGATCCAGTTCTGGCTTGGGATTCTTGATTTGGAACTCATCTTCAAAATCATCATTGTCATCTGCATCCTCCTGATCTCCCTCAACTCTGGTTTCTTCTGATTTCTACGATAATCTGCTTAACTTTGGGTATGTTATCTTTTAATCAGAATGTGCAGGTGTTATCAGGATATGTCAGTTTTTGAGCACCTATGGTTCTGTCAGCCATAAAAATGTTTTCTTAAAATGAGTAGGTATGAAGTAAAAGTTAATGCAGTTTTGTAATAGCTTGTGGCAGTTTGTTTTGTTTTGTTTTAAGGATGATAACATCGAGCATGCAGAGTTTCGAATTATATTACCGTATCAAAAAATTTCTTAAGATCACCAAGTACTTAATGAAGAGGAACGCTGTTTTCTGTTTGTCTTAAGACTGTGACAAACCTATGTATAACAATTGCCTACTTGGATCTTACGTACGCTGCGCTCTTGTAAGTCTTGAATGCATATACCTTTTATATATGTTTGTAACGTAGAAGATGATTGTGTGCAAACCTTTGTGACGCTTGTAACGAACATTACACTGAGGACAACACTGACTCCCCTCGCTCCTCTCATACTCATAACATGGCCTGCACACAGGAAAGCCGCATTCATGACACGCAACAAACACCTCCCCCTTCTCATTCACCTCGATATCATCACCACAAACCCTGCAGACTTTCACGATGTTCTCCTTTCCGTTGAGGCTTCTAACCTCTTCGTTTCCGTTCATAATGTGCAGCTCGTTCCTCCGATGAGATCCAGCAACCAGACCGGACTCCATGGAAGAAAGCAGAAGAGGAGTGAAGAGAGAATGAGTAAGGAATGAGAGGTTTTATGGTGAGAGAGGTTACGTCTACACCAACTGTGAGTTGGGGGGTCTCTGAGTTTGAGTTCTTGAGTCCAGTAGAAGTTAGGCGTTGATTTCCTTTGGGCAGGTGAGAGGCTGCCTTGCTTTGAAACCAAGTTCTTTTTTTTTTTCCTTTTTTTTCTGTGGGGAGCTAACATTTGTGACATTGTGTATTGCATCATAACTTGAAGCTGAAGGCCTGACCGAATTTTGTAACTTGCTACGGAGAGAAGCATGTGGCCAGTAAAAGAGATTTTGATTCATTCTATGAGATGGGTACGTGCTACCAAAAATTAGGGGGTGTGTCATTAGTTGAATCAAAAGATAATGAGGTATCAACTTGTTTTGATGTGGGAAAATGGTTAAAAAGAAGTTTTGGCTCTTCTTTGGTTGGCATGTGAATATAACCCCATGTTTTTATGCTGGTTTTCTTCTCCGTTTTTAAATAAAAATTTGAATAATATGCCAATTCTATCCCCTGTTAGGTATCATTGTAACACTACCAACGCGTGACGACAAGCTCCAGTCAAAATACAGGGGTTGTAATTCATAATGAGCACTGATGATGGGCTTTCCTCGGGTTTGCAACATCCTTTGGGAGAAAATTGCGTAAGAATAATTCATTTGTAACCAAAAAAATCATAAGAATGATCCTCTGCAGACGGTTCGGACAATTGAGAGGTTCCAATATGATTTTCATGGCCTTGAGTTCGATTCTGGGCTTAGTTATCAAAAATAATAAATAAATAAATAAATAAACTTGTTCAGGTTTCTAGATGATCAATGAGAAATGAATTATAAATTACTAAGAGTAAAATTTTGAGAAAGGCTATTGTTAATAGTATTTAATATCCAAATATTATCAACCAAAGTCTACAAAGTCTGAAATTGAGAATCCAAATTAATGGGTGTGATCTATTACACATGAACTACTTAGAAAAAAAAATCAAAGGTTTGACGTGTTTTGGATCATTTATTAAAGATAATTTCTGAAATGTTGATTTCTGCATATTTCATATGTAGTCATCCATCGGTTTGGGATTTTTTTTTTTTTTTTTTTGGCTTTCAGA